>NC_056736.1:514499463-514821963 GCF_019279795.1 Protopterus annectens
CTCAACACGTTTGCCAAGGTTACCTCTTTCAGGATGTTTTCTCGTCAGAGTGCTTTTTCCTCTCATGCTTTCCCAGGCCTTTCTGGTTTCCCTGGATATAAAGGACACCTATCTCCACATTTCTGTTCGCCCTCTCTTCAGGAAGTTTTTATGTTTCTTTTTTCCCCTTATTATTATTTCTGTGCTTTGTGTTTTGGTCTTTCTACAGTTCCAAGGGTGTTTACTAAATATTCGTTCCCTGTGGTAGCTTTCTGAAGACTGTAGGGAGTCCAGATATTCCCATACATGGACAGCTTTCTGTTTTAAGCCTCCCCTCAGTACTTCCTGCTTCAGGGTCTACACTTCATTATGCTTCTGCTGCTCACTGTGGGATTCACTGTTAGCTTCAAAAAGTCAGTATTTGACTCCCTGTCAGGGCCAAGAGTTTTTGGGCTGCAGGATTCCGAACATCTCAATGTTGGCGTCTCACTTATTTCCATTCTCTTCTTCCTCTTTCAGTTCTTCCTGCAAGAGAATTTCTCTGAGCACTGGGGATCATGCCATCCACCATTCCCATGATTCCCTTTGCCAAACTCTACATGAGGAAATTTCAGTGGTATGTCAAGACTGCTACAGCATTGCCAACCTCCGGAGTTTCCAATCCCTCTTTTACCCTACTTCAAACTCTTAACTCCAGTGGAGGATTCAGCATCTCTCCCTAAATCCAGGTCTGCCTTGTCAGGTACCTCTTCCTACAAGAACTGTAGACAGATGTTTCTGATCAAGGTTGGGGGGCATCTTCCAACAATCTGAAAGTTCAGGGTCTTTGGTCTCAGCAACACATGTCAGATCACATCAGTATCAAAGAGATGAGGGCTGTCATCCTAGCTCTTCAGGCCTTGTGTCCTAGGTCCTTTAAAGGGTTTTATAGACAATACCACCGTTTATGTGGTACTTCAACAAGCAGGGGTACACAACAGAGTCTCATCTTTGTAGACTGACTCTCCAGGCCTGGGATTTTGCAGTCCTCCATCATATTGTTCACCATGTGGTGTACATCCCTTCAGAGCACAGTGGAGTGGCAGACTGTTTGAGCAGGTCCAGGACACATTCTCACAATGGATGCTTCACACACAGGTGTTTCTAGACACACTACATCAGTGTTTTTTTTTCAAGTAGACAATTTGCCTACCCTCTGAACAGAACTTCCTCAATTATGTTCCATAGTTCCAAGTTCCCCGGGCTTGGAGGGTGGACGGCATGTCTTTTTCTTGGAAGAGGATATTCCTATATACATATCCTCCTCTTCCTCTACTTCTCAGGTTTTGCACAAGATCATGTGGGACTACCACAAAATATTGCTGGTGACTCCCTTTTCGCCAGACAGCACTGGCTTCCACTTCTGTTTCACCTGGTTAGGGGCAGTCATCACAAGTTACCTCACCAGATGGATCTTCTCACACAAGACAAAGGGTCTGTCATTCACCTTTACTTGTCCACACTTTAACTGACACTTTGGGTGATACGGTTCTGATAGCCTTCAGACACCATTTTTCTGAGTATGTGCTTCAGGTTTTGCAGAAAGCGGGAAAACCCACCGGACTTCAAAGAACAGGTATGCAAGTTTTGGGCCCAAACTATTCTTGGATTGGGGGTTGGCTTAATGGATAAGGTGTTTGCCTCATAGACACAAGGTATAGGGTTTGAATCTCACCTAGAGAATCATGGATAGGCTTAATAAGGCCTCTTAGGGTCATTAGCATAGAAAACACCTATGGATGTATGAGGTAGAAAATCCTATGTTGCTAAATGGAAGAGATTTTCTATTTGGTGTCTGAAGCATGAACCAGGATCGTTTTTATTTTGGGGATCCCTGTGGTGCTTTCTTATTTGCATGAATTTCCCAATGTTGGCATGGCATACTCTTCTGTTCATTTGTTAGCAATTTTAGTTTGTGTGCCTTTTGAATTCACATTTTGAGTTCTGTTTTTGAAGTCCAGCAATTTCTAAAATGAATCTTTCATATCAGACCACCAAGAAAGCCTATCCCTCCTTCTTGGGACCTTAATTTTGTCCTTGAGAAACTTCCCCTTTTGAGCCTGCCTTTTCTTCTTCCTTGCAACATTGGACTCAGACTGTCTTGTTGGTGGCTCTTAATTCTGCCAGGAGAGATGTTCTTCATCTCACATTGCTGCAGTCCTAACACTTGGGTAGTCCGCTGTCCCTCGGTCGGCCCGAATATCAGAGTATAAGGCTGACGTCGGTCAAGGCGCATTTGACTGACATCAGAGCCAGGGTACAATGCGCGCATGACGACGTCATATCCTCAGTCTTTTTGCATGGTCCGATGCAGAAGCAGTGCAAAGTGTGTTTCGGCGTTCTCTGAATTTTAATTCGGAGTTTCAGACCGAAGTCAGAGTTGGTTAAGTACCCAATATTTTGGTTTTTCTTGCCTCAGTGGTTTGGATGTCAGAAAAAGTGAATAACTGTATTTCTTGTGGGAAACAGATACATTACCATAATTTGTGTATACCTTGTTTGGGACCTGAGGTTTAATAAGCGCACTATAAAGCGGAGGTTGGATTGTGCCAGGTTGGTCTTTGGGAAGCGGTGCAATTACAAAATGCCGGATGCTGGACAAGGCAGTTAAACCTAGGTTAGAGGAGGTCCCGAACGGACGCCCGGTTCTTTCAGTGGAACCGGTGGTTCCGGAGGCCTCTCTGGAGTCCCAGGGAGAAACTTTGATTTTACAGGATGTGGCCTCCCAGGAGGCATGTCAGGCTGTAGGGGCTTCTCAGATAACTGTACTCCCTCCCTTCCTAAGGGTCTAGGCCCTCTCTTTCTGCTTCCAAGGCTTCTCCTAGAGGCAGGTCTAGTTTAGCTTCTGTGGGTGTCACTCCTAGTTCTTCAGGTGCTGTGCCCAAAAATGGCAGAAGATTTAATTACTTTAATTAGAGGCTCTATGCCCCCTCCTGATGAGAGGCCTAGGATTGAACCAGTGTTGGGGGATTGGGAGCAGGTTTCGGATGTGTCTGAGTCTTCGGCTGAAGACTTGCAGGAGTATGCTCATTATTCTGATTCTGATGTGGATGATTCTACTCCTTCTGTTTCTCCTCCTGAGGATTTTTCTTTTTCAGAGACCCTTCACTCCATGAGAGAGCATTTTAAATGGGAAGGTCAGGACTTCTCTGATTCCAGGAAAAGGCTTAGGGAATTTTGTTTTACCCCAGCATAGGCCTTTGGCTATACCTCCTGTACTGAATGTGGTGGAATATATGTTTGCAGAGGCTTCTCTTAATCCTGATTCTTTGCCTCCTGCTCCTGTTAAACCTGATAGATATTACAGGGTGCCTGAAGCTCATAAGTATCTTTTTAAGAGTCCTAGGGCAGACCCAGAAACTATTAGCCAGGGGCCTAAGGGTGTTAAGGCTTCTGTTGTCAAGAATCCGGTTCCTGCAGATAAAGAGGCCAGGGCCTTGGATAGATGGGGAAAGAAAGTTTATACTTCTTCCACTCTAGCCATGAGAGCTTTGAATTGCCAGTTTCACATGTTGAAATATCAAAATTATCTCCTTTCACAGTTGAAATCTAAGGTTGATGCTCTGGCGGAAGGTATTGATTGTAAAGAGTTACAAGATTTAGTGCATGTTTCTGAACAGGTGGGTAAGCACTCTTTGCAATGTGGTTTTGATGCTGTACAGGCCTCGTCTAGGGTGGCTGCCACTGGGTCAGTTCTTGGCATGCCTGGCTCGGGATCAAAATTTATCTGACCATGTTAAAACTAGGATTTTGGATGCCCCTTTGCAATCTGATGTCTTGTTTGGTTCCCTGTTGAGGCAGTTTTAAAGAAAATGGAAGACAAGGCTAAGTCTATGCAGACTGTTAAAGATTTTTGCAGGTTCAGCCTCCAAAGTTTAGTAGAAATTGGCCTACTAAGGGGTGGGCGTATCCTTCTTATGATTCCCAGTCTAGGGGTAGATCTAGGCGTGGCAGGGGGCAGAGGTCAGGGCTCTTTCAGACCTAGAACAGGGAGTTCTCCTGCACAGTCTTCAGGTGAGGGCAGGGGTCAGTCCTTTCGTAAACAAACCCAATGACCTACCTTTTCAGCTGCCAGAACCTTCTCGCCTGGCAGCACCTTTGGGAGGAAGGTTGGCACTTTTCAAAGAAAATTGGAGTTTGATTACCCAAGACAGATGGGTATTGGATATCATACATCACGGTTACAGGTTTTATTTCCATACCTTGCCTCCTTTCAAAGGCATGCCAGACATTCCTCCTCAACAAAGAATAGAGGCTCACAAGCAAATTTCTCTGTTACTTCAAATAGGATACAGCGGTTCCTATGTCAGAAAGGGGCCTAGGATTTTATTCTCGCCTGTTCCTTGTACCAAAAAGGGGAACACGTGGAGACCAATTTTGGATTTATCTATCCTCAACACTTATCTGGACATTCCCAAGTTCAAAATGTTGACGTTACAACAGCTTTTACCTCTGCTGGGCAAGGATCACTGGATGGTAACTTTGGATCTCAAGGAGGCTTACCTTCATGTTCCTATCAGGCTAAGTTGCAGGAAGTATCTGCGTTTTGGACTGGGACTTCTCACTATCAGTTCTCTGCATTGCCCTTTGGCTTATCTACTGCCCAGAGTATTGAAAGTTCTGGCTCCAGTGATAGCTTTCTTCAGGCTGAAAGGAATACAAATCTATCCTTATTTGGACGATTGCCTGATTCTGGCTCAAGAAAGGGATGAGCTTCTTCGTCATTTGGAATATGTGATAGCAGTGCTAAGATGCCTGGGGTATTCTGTGAACGAAATAAAGTCCAGTCTAGTACCCTCTCAAGACATGTGCTTTCTGGGTGTGAGACTGAATACAGCATCCCAGATGGCCTTTCTAACCCCGGACAAACAAAAGAATCTTTCACTTTACTTCCATCATCTATCTCTTCAGTCCGGGCTGACTGCAAGGACAGTCCTTCAAGCCTTAGGGTTCATGGCATCTTGTATTCTGGTGCTTCCCAATGCCAAACTGCATATGAGGAAGTTGCAATGGTATCTCAAAATGTATGGACACAGCACTGCCAGGATCTGGACACTGTCATTCCAATAATACCTTGCATTCAAAAGGAATTTTTGTGGTGGGCTCAGGAATGTCACCTAAACAAGGGACTCTCTGTGACCCGGCCAGAGGCGAGTCAAATTTTAACGACAGATGCCTCGGACAAAGCTTGGGAGCTCATCTAAGCGGAAAGTGGATACAAGACAAGTGGCCTGTCAGACTACAGCATCTACATATCAACTTGAAGGAGATGTTAGCAGTCCAGTTTGCATTAATAGCTTTCAAGGATTTACTTCTTCCAGGGCAGGTGTTGATTCTAACAGACAACACAACTGTCATGTGGTACATCAACAAGCAAGGGGAACACATTCTTATCCTCTATGCAGGCAAGCAATGATTTTGTGGGAGACTGCTCTCAGTTTACAACTAAGTCTTCAGGCAAGGTTTCTGCCAGGAGCACAGAACTCCTTGGCAGATATGTTAAGCAGACAAATCATGGATCCCCACGAGTGGAAACTGGATCTTCATGTATTTCAGAAATTGACAGTGTCCTGGGGAACTCCAGACATAGATCTGTTCGCTTCTCCACTAAACCATCAGCTGCCAAAGTTTTGCACAAAGAGGTTTCATCCCACAGCTTGGAAAGTGGATGCTCTTTCTTTCAGTTGGAAAAATCTTCATGTGTATGCCTTTCCACCTCTGCCTCTCCTCCCAAAGGTACTTCTGAAGGTCAGACAGGACAAGCCAAGGATGATTTTGATAGCTCCAGATTGGCCTCGACAGCACTGGTACCCATTACTGAGAAGTCTGGTACGGAAGCCTCCATGGCCTTTGCCTTTGATTCCACATCTGTTGTCCCAGGAGGACAGTCATTTGCTCAATGTCAAACTCTTCACCTAACAGCCTGGCATATTCTGTTTTAAACCATAGAGGGTCTCAACTTCCACAACAAGTTTTGAATGTGATTTTGGAAGCTAGAAGGCCTAGTACAAGGAAAGTGATAAATGGAAGAGATTTTTGTTTTGGAGTGCAGCTAAGGATTTGGATGTTACTGAGCCTGATTTAAGTGTGGCTCTTCAATATCTTACTGAGTTATTAGACAAAGGTTTGTCTTTCTCTTCTATTAAGATTCATGCTGCAGCAATTTCAGCTCATTACGACTGTGACCCACCATTGTTTTCTCATCCTTTGTTCAAGCAATTTCTTAGAGGGAAGAATATAAGACCCCACGAAGGGCTCCTACTCCTGCTTGGGATCTCAATTTTGTGTTGGAGAAACTCACTCTACAACCTTTTGAGCCTGCAGCTACTGCTGAGTTGAAATATTTGTCATGGAAGACTGCTTTTTTGTTGGCCATTACCTCTGCAAGAAGGGTTTCTGAATTGCAGGCCCTTATGGCAGTTGAGCCTTTCTTAATTTTCCATAAGGATAGGGTATCTTTACTAATCCTTCCTTTATGCCTGAAGTGGTTTCTAGTGTGGCTTTAAACCAGACTATTCATTTGCCTACTTTTATGCAAATCCCCAAAATAAAGGGGAAAAGATTTTGCACACTTTAGATGTACACAGGCAGTTGCAATATTATTTGGACAGAACTAAAGGGTTCAGACAATCTCAGCAGTTATTAGTTTCTTTTGCTTTGTGCTCTCAGGGCAAAGCCGTGTCAAAACAAACTATTTCTAAGTGGATTGGATTTTGCATTGCTTTCTGTTATTCCCATCATGGCAAAGAGATTCCAGCTGGGATTAGGCCTCATTCCACTAGGGCTACTGCCACTTCAACAGCTTTTTGAGGGGTGGCAACTAAGGATATTTTGGAGGCAGCCACTTGGAGTTCAGTGCATACCTTCTCTAGACATTACCACCTTCCATTATACTCTAAATCTAGGGCTGGTTTTGCCACTGCTGTGTTGCAGGGCATTTTGGCAGCTCCTGCTTCATTATAGTTTAGCCATCCTCCCTTACCTCTGCTTTGGGATTCTACCCAAGTGTTAGGACTGCAGCAATGTGAGATGAAGAACATAGTACAGTTTTGTACCTACCATAAATGTAGATGTTCGAAGATCCACATTTCCCTCTGTAGTTTGAGGTGGTTGTGTGGGTTGGGTTATCCATCTGAGGTATATTGTATATATTGTATATATTGTACATATTTTTGGTGTTAGGCTGGTTGGTTGTTTAGCTGTTGTCTATGGGTTTTGACCTTTCTTTTTAGGGTCTTCTGACATCTGGGGCAAGAAAAGACTGAGGATAACCCTGGCGTTCTGATGTCAGTCAAATCTCTGATATGAGGGACAGCGGACTACCCAAGTGTTAGGACTGCAGCAATGTGGATCTTCGAACATCTACATTTATGGTAGGTACAAAACTGTACTTTTCTGAACTCCAAGCACTCATGGCAGTTCCTCCTGTGTTTTTGGGTTTTTTTTTTTATAGAAACAGTATCTATTCATATTAATTCTTCTTTTTATTCCTAAGGTGATTAACGATTTATCTTTGAATCAGTCTGTTCATTTTCCTTCTCTGTCTGCTAGTAAGAAGGTGCTACACACCTTGGATTTACATAGACAGCTCAGGTATTACCTGGATAAGACAAAAGGTATCAGGAAATCTGAGCAACTTTTTTGTTTCATTTAATACCAGGACATTGGGTTTGGCAATGTGTAAGCATACCATCTCCTCTTGGATTTCTAAGGCCATTTCTTTTTGTTGTTCTTTTCATGGCAAGCAGCTTTCTTTTTCAGTTTCTGCTCATTTTGCTAGGGCTTTAGCCTCTTGTGATGCTTTTTTAAAGGGTCTGAATACTAAATCCATATTTGGTCTTCTTTCCATACTTTTACCAAGCATTATAAGTTGGACATTATTTCCAGAGGTAGGGCTATCCTTCATGGATTTGTGTATGTGTGTGTGTGTGTGTGTGTGGGTGGCACTTCTCTGCCTTCCTCCTCCCATATTTTGCAGTAGTTTTTTTACTCTCCCAAGTGTAAAGAGTGCTGCAGCAGTGATAAGGATAGACGCAGTACCATTGTGTAAGATTTTACTATAATAGTAGATGCCCCATTTTTCAGTGTTGCAGTATTCAGCATCTTCCCCTGTTCTTTTTTACCTTTTCTGTTGTCCTACTGCTGGCCTAGGGATTTTGTCTTGCAACACTTTCTTCTTTTGTTTCCTTTTCTGAATGTGCATGTCATTGTTTTTCTGAGGTTGATGTTCTTCGTGTTTCAGTGTTGCAGTCATCACATTTGGGTTATCCCTGCCAGGATAGCCCTCGGCCGGCCTGAATACCAGTGGCTTAGTATTTCTGCATCAGTTGCTGTCGCTTCAGGACTGACGTCAGGTCGTCAGTAGTATAAAGTGAGGCAGACCATTATGTCAGTCTTTCTTGCCGAGGAGCCCGAAGCAGAAGCAGTTCCCACGACTGCCGGTTGACCGCTACCTGAGTTTCATCTTCCGAACTGAAGCTGAAGTCTTCAAAAGTGAAGTACCCTGTTGGTGATCCTTTTTTCGTGCACTAACCAATGTTAGAAAAAGTCAACAATTGTCCCACCTGTGGAAAGCAAATACCAAACCGAGACTTTCATTCTTACTGCTTCACTTGCTTAGACCCAGACCACTACATTCCTAGCTGTCGCTTTTGTGCTTTAACGCCAGAACTATACATTGTCGGGCCCTTATTGTTGCTAGATATTTTCGCTTATAGTCCTCGAATTCCGATATGGCCATCCGATAGCATATCTTCCGAAAAAATGTAAGGTTAAAGACAGAGACAGACTGCACAGGTCCAAACCTACCGACGGCGCTTCCGTTAAGGTAGTCAGTTCTCCGATCCTCAGTGAGGCGCTTTCACAGCCGCTGATGCCCGCTTCTGTTGATTCCCAGGCTACTACCAAGACCCTTTCGGAGTCCAGTATGCGGCAAAACCTCATACTCATCTTCGACTAAGATGGATGGGTCCAGAGCTGCTGAGCAGGCACTGGCTTCCGAGGAATTACTCGCACTACCGATTCTCGACACAAACTGATGGCTTCTTTTGCGTCTACCGTTCTTTCGAAGTCTACCTAGTTTCTAAGTCCCAGGGTACGAACCACACCCAAGAAACCGATGACCCAATTACAGGCACCTGCATCCGTGCCTCAGTTTCAAATGCTTAAAATGGTGGAAGACCTATCAGGGGAAGCCAAGCTACCCCTTCCAAAAGGAAAAGAGATCTGTCCCCAGTAGTTTTGCCTGAACAGGAGTCTGACTCTGATGCATCTGAATATGAAGACATGCAATCCCTCTCTGCTCATGAGGATCGTGGTGCAGAGGATTCCATTCCTTCAGCCTCTCCACCCGAGGACTTTTCCTTTGGGGAAACCCTTCATACCTTAAGGGAGCATTTTCGATGGGAATGTCAGGACTACCCTCAGTCTAAAAAGCGACTCCGAGAATTCTTGGATCTTCCACAGCACAAACCCCTGGCCATTTCCTCAGTCCTGGATGTTGTGGACAATGTTTTCCTGGAGTCCAATTTGACTCCTGACACCCTCCCTCCTGCACCCAGAAAACCTGACAGTTATTACAGAGTCCCTGACTCTCACAAATTTATTTTCAAAAATCCTGCTGCTGACCCTGAGGTAATTTCTCAAGGGCCTAAAGGAATTACAGCAACCTCTGCTAAGAATTCCACCCCCTCAGATAGGGATTCCCGAGCACTAGACAGATGGGGTAAAAAAGTATACACCTCTGCTACTCTTGCTATCAGAGCACTAAATTGCCAGTTCCATATGCTAAAATTTCAGCAATATAACATGGAACTCCTCAAACAAAAAGTGTCTTCCTTTCCTGCTTGTGCAGAATCTAAAGAGTTATAAGAGTTAATGCATTCTGCAAGTCAAGTGACTAAGCACACCTTACACTGTGGTTTTGACACCCTAGAAGCTTCTTGCAGGGCAACAGTCACCGGTTCCATCCTTAAAAGACCTGCATGGCTTAAGGAACAACCCTTGCAAGACCATGTTAATTCAAAATTATTGGATGCACCCTTGCACAAAGACAAATTATTTGGCACTAAGGCAGAGGAGGTCTTAAAGGAAGAAAAGGCTAAATCTATCCAGATAGTTAAGGATTTCCTACAGGTCCAGCCACCAAGTTTTAGCAGGCATTGCCCCTCCAAGCACTTGTCCTTTCCTGCTCCCACCAGGTTAGTTCAGCCCAGACCCCGGGGAAGCAGACCACCCAAACAACAGCCACAGAGAATACAGAGATCTAAACAGTGGACTTCCTCCACTTCAAAACCAGGGAGTTCTAAGCCAGCTCCAAATCCAGGACAGGCTTTGCCACTGCAGTCTTGCAGGGCATCCTAGCCAGCCCCTAGTCTCCTTGACTGCCCAAATGTGATGACTGCAGCAGTGAAACATGAAGAACATAGTACAGTTGTGTACACTTACCATAAATGTAGATGTTCGGGTGTATTCACTGTTGCAGTCTTGGTTTCCCTCCCTCCATCCCCTTTTTCTTTCTGTCTCTTTCCTTACAAGGAACATTTTGATATTTACTTTTTACTGGTGGGGTTCTTCCACCATAACCTGGCTCCCACTTGGGGGCTCCTGACAGGGCAAGAAGAACTGATGTAATGGCGTTGGCTGCCTTACTTTATGCTACTGACGATCTGACTTCAGTCCTGAAGCGACTGCAACCTACGCAGAAATACTGAGCCTCTGGTATTCGGGCCAGCCGAAGACTACCCTGGCAGGGATAACCCAAATGTAATGACTGCAACAGTGAATACACTCGAACATCTACATTTATGGTAAGTGTACACAACTGTACTTTCTAGTTCTTTTGAGGCACTTAATTCTGAAGATTAGACATCTGTACATCACATAAATGCATTATGCTTTGAGTGTGGAGCAGATGCCTGACATACGACGCTGTGGAAGTACAAAGGCTTTGGTACTTTTCCTTTTTGACTACATTTGCTTCAGTACGAGTATTTTGTTGACAATGTCATTTAGTTGTTGAATATCAAGCCACAGTGTTTTGTTAACTGTGGCTTCTTACAAACAACATAACCACTATCACCCACCCCCACCCCCATATCAGGGCTGCACAAAAAAACTCTGTCCTTTTCACCTGTTTTACAAAATGTAGAGAGTAAAATGTGTTAATTCAGGTTCTCTTAGATGTTACTTTTGGCATGAAAAAGGGTTATTGCATTGAAATCCTATCCCTTAAGAAAAAAACAAAGATTCTGTCATGGGTCTTACGTCCTGCAGCTCAGAAATCCTTCTGCTATAGGCAGTAGCCATAACAAACAAATGTTTTATAATGTTCTTGTTTTTAATACCAATGCACTGTACTGGCTCAGAAGGCTGCATGATCAGTTTTTCTAACTGAAAAGGCTGCAAGGTCATTTTTTCCAGCACACATCACAGCCCATGATGGAGATAGTACAGTTGTGTAAAATCTTACCATAACATTAGATGTCCTTCTCTTCACTTTTAGTGTTCTAGAGAGACTGGATCTCCCACCCAGGGCAACCCGACACTTGGATAGTATACAAAAGCCTAATGATCTTGTATGTGCTGTATGTCACACCTATGCTTCCTGCACAGAACATAGGGCATAAAAGGGAAGTACACATGCAGCTAACCAGAACTAAATTACCCCAGAAGAGAACAGTCTGTCCATTGGACAAAGAAGTCCATGCACATCCAGAAGTAAAAATGCAGAAGATAAAGGGGAAACCCTCAGCTGGAAGGAATCTAAAACATAAAACAGAACAAACGAGAGGCTGGAGGGTGCTAATACTGCAGCAGTGAAGAGAGGGACATCTACTGTTATGATAATATTTTACACAAATATACTATGTCCTTCTACATCACTCTTGCGGTATTCTAGACAGAAGGGAGAGTAAAAACGCACAAGAAACAGAATGAGAGGTGGAAGTTTGAGAAGAACCCTCAACCTGTATAAAATGGTTCTAGCAAAACCTGCTCTGGCCCTAGAAACTATGTCCAACTATGAACTCTCCTTTCATATCTTACATCCTACCAAAGCTCCATCATTCCCCCACTCAACCACTACCACTGTACTACTACTCACACCACCAGTCATTTCTCACCCACACTCAGCTCCCCTCACACCAGCTCAAGAACCATCCCTATGCACCCCCCCACATATTCTACCAACTATATTACTCAAACATAAAGCATCCCTACAACTTAACATAGTAACCCTCCCACCATACCTATTACCCACAGAGCACAATCATAAAGTTTCCCTTATAAACAAACACATTCAAAAACTGAGAAAACTAATAATCTCATGCTTATCAAAACTAGCCCTAAGTGGAGACATCCACCCCAACCCTGGCCCTACCATCTCCAACCCCAGTCTTCATAATCAGACTAGAAACCACAACTTCTCCCATATTACAGCCAATAGAAAGCCAAGTGACTTCCTTCTACTATGCCTAAATTTTAGAAGTATATCCAACAAAGTCCATGAACTCCATGCCACCATAGACTTGTACTCCCCAGATATAGTCATCCTGACAGAAACCTGGCTAAAACCTCACATTACCAGTGAGCAAATACTCCCTACAGGTTACGGCATACTAAGAGTAGACCGGCTAAACAAAAACAGGAGGTGGTGTAGCTGTAATATTTAAACAGCATCTAAACATCCAGATCTTAAAATCATCAGCACCACAAATAGGTAATGAAGAAATAATATATACCAACCTCAAAATTAACCAAAACAAAACCATCAACATAATTGGATGCTACTTCCCACCTGGCCAAAACATCCCTCCCCTAGAAAACCTCCTCAGCTGGTCTACCCATCATCTCCCCCAAGAAACTATCATCTTAGGTGATTTCAATATTGACTGGCAATCCTGTTCTGGCAACAATCCAACCCATCATGTACACCTTCATGGCTTCACTCAACTAGTCCAGTCACCAACCAGGATAAATAAAAACTCCACCAAGCACACTACCCTGGATTGGATAGGCACCCAGTCATATATAACAGGCTGCTTATCAGATAGCCTCAGTGATCACTCCCCAACATTCCTACTCAAAAAATACATATACCAAGCTAAACCTGTCCTCTACCATCAAATACGTAAAAAAACTAAACTTTAACCCACTCACATTCATCTCATCTCTCAAATAATGTAACTGGCATCCTCTAAAGTACCTCAGTCTAGATGATGCAGTTGAATTTTTTAATACTACCTTCCTGAACATCCTTAATTATCATGCCCCCATAAGATTCTCCAGAACCAAAGCACAACCCTCCCCATGGCTACAGAAAACCACTAAGTCAGAAATGAAAAACAGGGATAAAGCCAGGGAGCACTGGCGCAAAACCAAAACCCCCTCAGCTAGACAGAAATTCCTAGAACTACGCAATAGAGTCAAAAAGCTAATAAAACAGGACAAATCCCAATACTACCAGTCAGCTCTAGACTCCTCACAACACAGCCCCAAACAATTCTGGTCCTCCATAAACTCCATCCTCCACCCAGGTAAAGTCAGTACCCCTCCTCCTAACATCCCTCACTCCTCAGAAAATATTGCTACCTCATTCAACACACACTTCACCCAAACCATACTATCACTAGCTAAACAACACAACCCCCCTCCCCTTCAACCCACACCTTCAACTAGTAATCTCCCCACTGCCTTCTCTTTTTCTCCTGTACCTACCTCCAACATAAAAAAGCTCTTAACTAAACTTAAACCCACCAAATTAGCAGCAGACAGCCTCCCAAGTGAATGCCTACAAATCGCAGCTGATGCTCTGGCCTACCCAGTATCCATCTTGATTAACCGATCTCTGTCAGAAAGTTACGTTCCCACACTGTGGAAAGTATCACATATATAATTTCCCTCCACTAAGGCGGACCCTCCGCAAAACTAACCAATTACCACCCCATAGCTATTCTCTCTCCACTCTCCAAAATACTAGAGAGATGCATACACTCTCAGGTCTCAGACTACCTCCTTACTAACAACCTCCTTTCCAGTACTCAGCATGGTTTCCGACCAAACCATAGCAGCACCACTGCCTTACTCTCCTTTACTAACACTATCCTTCAGCATAAAAACAACAGCTATCTCTCCTCTGCTACTTTCCTAGACCTATCTAAAGCATTTGACATGGTCCCACACAAACAACCTATCTCTGGCCTCAATAACCTATCCTTCTCACAATCGGTCACCAACTGGTTTCAGAGTTACCTGTCTGACCGCCAACAATCCGTTGTATGGCAGAATGATATATCTCCCCAACTACCTGTCTCCATAGGGGTTCCCCAAGGATCCATCCTTGGACCCCTACTCTTCTCTGTTTACACCAATAATCTAGCCTCTGACACCAAACATGGCACGCTCACACAATACGCAGATGACTCGACCATCATCTGCTCAGCCCAGTCCCTACCAAAACTGCAAAAAGTCACACAGGAAGCCTTTTCCTCTGTTGAAACATGGTTACCCGATGCCCGATTAATACTCAACCCAAACAAAACTAAACTACTCATCTTCCAACCCACCAAACATACTCAAAACAACTCTCACTTTAACATCACGGCAAAAGACAACACCACTATATACCCAACTGAACACACCAAATTGCTAGGAGTGGAAATAGACAATAAACTAAAATTTGACATTCACATATCCATGACTATAAAAAAAGTCCCCAAAAAACTAGGAGCGTTATACAGAAATAAGCAATTTCTCACCAAAGCAGCAAAGATTTCAATAGCAAATTCCCACCTTATCTCCACCCTACTTTATGCCTCTCCAGTATATACCAACCTAAGGCAATGTGATCTAAACAAGCTAGAGACCTGCTACAACAAAATCGCCAAATTCGCCACAGGGGCATCCTACCATAGTCACCACCATCTCTCACTTGCTGAACTGGGCTGGCTTGAACTCCCTCACCTCCTTCAGTGGTATCAACTCTCACTCGCCCACAAACTAGTAAACCATCCACTAAATGTCCCATCCCTCCAGAATCTACTCCAACCCTATCACACCACCAGACCACTAAGATCCAGCAGCAAAAATCACTTGCAGATCACTAAAGCCAATAACTCTGCTGGTGAAGCACTGTTCTCTTGCGCCATAGCCAAATTATGGAACTCACTCCCACCCACAATTACCTCCATACCATCATGCACCCACTTCAAAACTTTACTAAAAGCGCAACTAAAAACATGCTGGCTATGCCCTTGCAACTCCCACTCTAATATCATCCACCCCATCCAACCACTACCTTTCTTTCCACTCCACTAACTACCTTGATTATAGCAAGCTCAGATGCACATAAGCCAGTACTTATTATACAGCACAAACTTCTTCTTCTTCTTGTAACATTTGTTAATGTCTGGTATGCACTTCACAGATAAAGATTCTAGTTGTCTACTGATGTACTATGTTCTTCATCTGTAAATATGTTGTAAGTAATTGCTATGTAAATTGTTAATCACTATGTAATCCAATGTAAATACTGTCTGTTTATTTTAACTGTGGAGCTTTTCTCCCCGGGCCTCCGCTGAAAATGGACCTACGTCCAGTCGGACACTCCCGGTCAACAAATTTAAATAAATAAATAAATAAATAAATAAATAATAAATGCTTTGTAAACGTATACACTGAAGACCAAGTAGCAGCTTCAGGGATGGAATTGGTGTCCCAACTCCTTGAAGACTGCACCAGAAGAGGCAACAGCCATAGTGGTATGACCTCTAACAGAAGTAGACACAGATTTGCCATGAAAAGTATAGCAAAAAGAAATGGCCTTAGATGTCCAGGAGAAGATGGTTTGATTAGAAACTACCACATCCAATGTCCTGGGATGAAAGGAAACAAAAAAGCTGATTAGACTTACAAATGGCCTATCCAAATAATACCTGAGCTGTCTACAAATCAAAGGTGTGTAGGACCCTCTCACTAGCATACCGAGGAGAAGGGAAGAAGGAAGGGAATTGCGCCAACTGATTCAAAGACAACTCATTTACTACCTTGTGCATAAAAGGACACCCTGTCCCTGTAAAAAAAAAAAAAAAAAAAAATGGAGGAATGGCCATAAGGGCCAGGAGCTCAGAAACCCACCAAGGAGAAGTAAGAGCCAGCAATGAAACAGTCTTCCATGTACAGTGTTGCAAAGAAGCAAAATCTGCAGGCTGAAAAGGAGCCTGCGTCAATTTTTCCAAAACAAAATTTAAGGTCCCAAGCAGGTTTCGTTGGAGGCCTAATGTGCAAGATGCCTTTAAGAAATTGTTTGAACTTATAAAGTGAAAAGCCAAAGGAGGATTCAAGGGCAGACAAGCAGAAATGGCTAACAAATGGGCCTTCACAAAAGAATAGGCCAGGCCTAAGTGGAGAAACTCACACAAATAAGAGGACCAGAGGGACTCGCACTGAAAAAGGGTCTTTGTTACGGACATGACACCAGACAGAAAATATTTTCCATTTGGACATAAGATTTTCTGGTTGAGTTTCCTTTCTTCCTGTAAAACCCTGAGCATGTCCTCAGAAAAGAGGTGCCTGAAAGGGATCAAAACCCTATCACCCACAGTCTTAGTTGAAAAGTGGACAAGGGAGGATGGATGGACCCCCTTTTCCTGTGTGAGGAAATCCAACCAGTGAGGTAACTTGTGGTTGTCCCTGGCCAGATGCATTAAGAGGGGGAACCAGTGCTGCCTTGTCCAAAAGGGAGTCACTAGCAAGATTTTTGGGGAGTCCAGATGAATCTAGTGTAGGACACTTGGAAGTAGAGGAAGAGGAGGGAAAGCATAAAGAAAAATCCCCTTCCAAAGAAAAGAAAAGAACATCCATCTCCCATGCCAAATAGCATGGCACTCTGAAACAGAAGAGAAGACGCTGCCTATTCAGAGGGGAGGCAGAAAGATCTACCTGAGGAATACCCCACTGATGGGCAATGTCTAGGAACACATCTATGTGAAACATCTATTCGTGAGTCTGTGTTTTGGACCTGCTTAGAGAGTCTGCCACTAGATTGTGCTCTGATGTAATGTATACTGCTTGAAGAGTTAACTGATTAGTGAAAGCCACCTCCCTAGCCTGAAGAGCCATCCTGCAGAGAAGGTAAGATTTGGGCCTCCCTGCTTGTTGAAAACCACATCACTATAGTGTTGTCTGTGTATACCATCAAGGAGCCTGGAGAAAACATGGGCTGAAAAGTTTGAAGGGCCAGCATCAGAACTCTCACCTCTTTGATGTTGATATGGTCGGATGTCTGATGGGGGGACCAGAGACCCTGAACTTTCAGATGACCAAAAGAAGCCCCCCCCCCATATCTGAGGCATCAGTGAGTAGTTCTTGAAAGGGGACTGGAAGTTGAAAGGGCAGGCCTGGGTTGAGAGCATACTTTGAATCCACCACTCGAATTCCATCATTAGACAGGGAAGGAGAGGTACTGAAATCCAGATGGTGACAATGCTGCAGCCAAACTGGCTTGAGGTACCATTGAAGCTTCCACATATGCAGTCTGGGAAGGATCATTGGAATAGAAGAGACTATGCATCCCAGAAACTCCCTGGCTGGCATGGCAGTCAAAGGAAGAAGAGACTGAAAGAATGCTGTCAAGGACAAAAGTTTTGGAGGTAGAAGAGAGGCCAACATTGGCACTGTCTGATTCCTTCGTCCCAGATGCACATGATCTTGAAAGGGAGTTAGGACAGACTTTTGGAAGTCAATAGTGAACCCCTGACTTTGAAGAAGAGAGATGGTGAACTCCATTTCCTGTAACAGATGACTGGGAGACGGCACCTGAACCAACAAAGTCATCTTGATAAGGAAAAATTTAAATGCCTTGGAGCCTGCAGAAAGCAATCACAGGAGCTAGGCATTTTGTGAATACCATTGGGGCAGTAGAGAGCTAAAAGGGCAAAACAGAGAACTGAAAATGAAAGGAAGACACAGAGAAATGTAAAAACTTCCTGAAATGAGGGTGAATAGAGCTATGATGGCAAGCATCGTTCAGATCCGACGATACCAGAAAAGCCTGGGATAGCAAAAGAGGAAACCCGGTTTGAAGACTAATCATCCAAAAAGAAGGGACCTTGAAAAAGGTGTTGAGCAGGGAGAAATCCCGAATAGGTCTCACAAGTGCCCTCCTTTCAAGGAACCAGGAACATCCTGGAATAAAAACCCTTTCCCACTTGGGAAGGGGGTTGAATGGTTCCTTGGTTCATCAGGGACCTGTAACCTCAAAGAAATGAGGAAGCTGCTCTAGAGAGGTTGAGGAATCCCTGAAAAAGGGGGGAGAGACTTCCATACCATGAATTAGCCTTGATGGATAACAGAAAGAATCCAAGAGTCTAAAGCGATGAAACACCAATTTGGAAGACAAAGGGAAATCAAAAGTGACAAAGGAACCTGGTCTAAGCGAAGTGTGTGGGGGTATTGTCAAGGAGAAGTAGACTTATCAGGTAAAGGAGGCTTCTGGGCCACAGAAATCTGAGAAGCCTTAGCAGAGTGGGCCCACCTACCACCCTTCCTGCCCTTGGGCGCCTGGCAAGGTTGCCTCTGAACAAAAGCAGATCTAGAAGGATAATTCCTCTGGAATTTAGGGATAGGAGAGACAGAAATATGTTTAAGGTTCTGCAAGGCTGTGCCTTTCTCCTTAAGAGACTTAAACAGGTCAGTAGCAGCAGTCCCAAAAAGGTGTTTATTATCCAAAGGAGCATCCAACAACTTGGCCTTAATGTCCTCAGCCAGAGGCTGGAGATGAAACCAAGAAAAATGCCTCGTGTCAGACCCAAAAGCCACAGCCATGGAAGAGGTATCTGCAGCATCATAGAGTAGTGAGCCAGCTGAGAAGCCAAAAAAAAAAAAGCAGAGAATTTGCCTTCAGAATTAGGGTGGTCAAAAATAACCTGACAAACCTGAGGAGTCAAGGCCAGAGCACACCTAGTCATATGGCTCTGTTAATTTTAACAGCCCTAAAGGCCAAATTAGAAGCAGTGTAAACTTTCTTGGCAATCCTCACCATTGTCTTACTTTCATTGTCAGAAGACAGAAGTTTGAAAGAGGGCAAGAGCTTAGGTTTGTCAGAAGAGACTGACACCACAGCAGGATCAGCAGAAGGAGTTTTAATTAAAAATTGACAATCCTCCAGAATCCTATAGAACCAGGTTTCTTAGGAGCAGAAGGCTGGGTATCAAGAGACTTGGAAGCAGCAATGAAAGTGTCTAACAAGGCAGTCGGCACAGGAAGAACTGACAATGGTTTGAGTATCTACCTGAAGCAACTCATAATATCTTCTCTGAATATCAGACACTTGAGAAGAATCCCTATTACATCATTCCAGCAATTGTCCCCAATAGACAGTTCCTCAAAAGGAGACCCAGGGATAACAGACTGCTCCTCATCAGAACCATAAGCCAGAGGAGAAGGCATTGGTGAAGAATAGGACAAAGACTCATCAGACACTGAATCCTCATCTGAGGAGTCTGGTTCCCTAAGCCACTTAGAAGGGGGTAGAGGTCCAAGAAGGAGCAGGAATTGAAACCCCTTGAGGGGGCTTCAGGGCCATCAAGTCAGAAAACAAGCCCTGAGTATAATCTTGCCATTCCCTTTGAGGATCTTTTGGACAGACCAAAACATGCTTCTTTGTCTTTTCTTGTAAGGGACATCAGCCATAACAAATACCAAGGTTTTGACCCTTGCCATTCACTTTGAAGATCCTTAGGATGGCTGAAATATGCTTCATTTTTTGGCTTTTCTTGGGAGGGACATCAGCCCTAACAAATACTGGAGGTTATGACCCTTGTCAAGATTCAGTAAGAGAACCCGGAACCTCCTCCCTGACTAATATCTGCAGAATCCTTCTAGAAACATCCAAGGTAATCAACTGTGGTTCCTCCGAAGCAGACTCCTGCAAAGCCGTAGAGGACGTGTGAAAAGATGGATCCATGCTGGCCTGTGACAGGGTCATGTCAGTGGAATCTGATGGAGAGTCCAAATGACGTACAGAGCTATTACCCGCTTCTAAAGGAAAGTCAGGTGGAGGCTGAATAGCTAAAGAATCCGACTGAGATTTCTTGGCCGCCTTCTTACCTAGTGGGAGTATCTCTGGGTTAAAGGATTCTGCCATGGTAACCTGGGCTAAATGTTTAAGCCACTGATTTTCAAGATAAATGGCCATGGAAGGCAAATGGTTTGTAAGAGTTGTAAACTCAACCTTCTTACAGATACTACAAGAGGTATGGTTGTGGGAATCACCCAAACAAAAAAGGCACTGTTTGTGGCAGTCCTTTTGGGGAATCTGCCTCCCAAGCAGACTATTAAAGAAGGCACCTCCGCCAAATTTGAACCAAAGATAAAAACCAAGTGACACTGCTAAAGGCACTTCATTCAGCAAGTCAAACAGCAGTAGTAGGATAGCAAAGAAGCCACCTCAGATAAACTCGTTTCCAGCCTTCAAAACGTTTATTGTAGAAAACAAAAACAAACACAAAAAATATAAAAAACAAGAGATTAGCGCTTTCAGCTGTAGCCTTCTTCAGATCTCAATATTCTACGACCAATCATATTTTTTAAATAGGAATTAGAAGCAATCAAAATATTTTATCACTACCCTTCCATGAAAGAAACCAACAAAAACATTCATATGTTTGAACAAATGGAAGGGAAATCCATCACAGAGACCAATCACTGAATTCCCTACTTGGAAAACATCAAAGTGCCCTAAACTGAACTTGACTATGAAAAAGCCAAAAGCATTAAAACCACATATGCGTTCGAAAGACCTGCGTGAAATGGGCATGCCTTCGTTGAAGGTTGGGCGTCGAGCTGGCACCTCAGCACCGTAAAAATCTACTGCCAATCATTAGCGGACCGGAGTTCCGCTGTGGTGTCCCCTAACCGGGAAAAGCCAAAAGAAGAAGAATTCTCATTTGTATGACAAATATAAATCTAGTTCAACAAACTTTAAGTCATACAGCTTGCCACAAACTAATAGGAGTGCTTAAATGTTAGCACTACCTAGCAACCTTATGGCATTAACCAATCATCTAACCTAAAAATAAAAACTTGACCTACCAGTGTAATTTCTGTGTATTCAGGATTGCGTGATATTGAATTATTCCATTTGGTCAACAATGATAGCTGTCCCTATTTGAAGCAGTCTTAAGCAAACCTCAGCAGTTCCAGTTTTTATACAAGTCAACCAAACTAATTTCGTCAAACGTAGGACCTAATTGACAATTACTTATTTGTCTTCATGGTGTCGTTTCAAAACGAAAAACCGACAGGCAGTTCACGTGGCTGCTTAAAGTGAAAAAATTATTCCATAAAGTGGTTGATGGCTAATTGCATTAATTAAATGCTACCAAAAGATAAAGCAAAAGCAATCCTAATCTAAAATTTTTTTCATAAAACAGACATAATGTCATTTCTAAGATAACCTAGGGTTGCATTTGACAATACAACAAATTATATGACAGAATGTGCTAAACTGATCTTAAATTAAAGCCTCATCATTTTTGTTAGAGCTCTGTGAAAAATAGATCATTACACAAAGTAGGAATTGTAAGATAATTATGTTTTGTTCCAACAGCACTGCTAGGGTAACCAGTCCTTTTCTTGAATTTAACAGGACCACCAATCACAATGTCTCAGGATTATGTTCTTCCATAGCATACAGTTAAAGCAGAATAGCATCAGGTTGTGCTTTGCAGTCAGAGAATAAACACTTCATGGACAACGATTCACACAAAAGAGGAACCCTAAGGTCAACACATAACTATATATAATTTATTATTAAGTATAGCAAGCTGTCCTAAAATTCCTTAAGACCTGCTAAAAAGCAGAGTAACATGCTTGTCAAAGCTTCTTAAATAATTTAAGCTCCGTAATAGCTGTCAAAGAGTGTAATGCTAAATCTCACCTGTCCTGTTGAGGTAACGAGTCCTTCACCTGAATTTATCAGGGCAACCAATCATGTTATCTCAAAATTACTTACTTTAATAACAGATAACTATAACAGAAAATGCATTGAGCTACACTTTTTTGGACTAAGACGAACACTTCATAAAAATGGTTCACTACTACATTTATGGTAAGTGTACACAACTGTACTTTCTGAGGATTGGTGCACTCAGACGTCACTTTTATGGCCCATGTACCAGCCTACACATCAGATGTCCGCATCAACAGGGACTGGAAAAGCTTTGGAAACTTGGCCGAACAAGCTGATGGGAAGAAGGGTGTAAACCTCCTAGTGAATAACTGCAACATGGAAGAGAAGAACATCTATAGTTATGGTAAGGTTTTACAGAACTTTCCTTTCTCCTGTCTTAACTGTATATTATGGAAGAACGTAATCCTGAGACATTGTGATTGGTGGTCCTGTTAAATTCAGGAAAATGATTGGTTACCCTAGCAGTGCTGTTGGAACACAACGTAATTATCTTACAATTCCTATTATGTGTAATGATCTATTTTTCAGCAAGATCTAAAGAAAATTATAACAGGCTTTAATTTAAGATCATTTTACTACATTCTGTCATATAATTTGTTGTATTGTCAAATGCAACATGAAGTATTTGTTTGCTATTTAACACGGGATCAGAGATAGCATTATGATTGGCTGTTTCATTGAATTCAGGAAACGGTTACAGTTTATTTTATGAATATGCACAAATTTCGTGTGTACCACCTAGCAGTGGTTTGATTGGTTATCTTGGTGCCAGCATACAGACTGATTGGTCCCGGCAAGAAATGACATTGTCTGTTTTATGAAAAATTTTTTAGAATAAGATCGCTTTTGTTTTATTTTTTGGCAGCATTTAAATAATGCATTTAGCTATCAACCACTTTATGGAATAATTTTTTCACTTTAAGCAGCCACATGAATTGCCTTTCGGTTGTTCTTTTTGAAAAGACACTGCAAAGGCAAATAGATAATTGTCGATCAGGTCCTATGTTTGATGAAATTAGTTTGGTTGACATATAAAAACTGGAACTGTTGAGGTTTGCTTTTTATATAAGACTGCTTCTAATAGTGACAGCTATCACTGTTGACCAAGTGGAATAATTCAATATCACGCAATCCTGAATACACAGAAATTAAACTGATAGGTCAAGTTTTTATTTTTAGGTTAGATTATTGGTTAATGCCATAAGGTTGCATTTAGACACTCCTAGTAGTTTGTGGCAAGCTGTATGATTTAAAGTTTGTTGAGCTAGATTAATATTTGTCATACTGATGAGAATATTAATTGGTTTTAATGCTTTTGGCTTTTTCATAGACAAGTTCAGTTTAGGGCACTTTGATGCTTACTAAGTAGTGAATTTGGTGATTGGTTCCTTTGTGATAGATTGCCCTTCTATTGGTTCCTTTCATGGAAGAGTTTTGTTAAAATCTTTTAATTGGTTCCATTTCCTATTTAAACAATATGGTTGGTCATAGAATATTGAGACCTGAAGAAGGCTACGGCTGAAAGCACTAATCTCTTGTTTTTTATATATTTTTTGTGTTTGTTCTTGTTTTCTACAATAAACGTTTTTGAAGGCTGAAATGAGTTTTTCTGTGGTGGCTTCTTCGTTATCCTACTAGTGCCAAATCTGAACCAGAGTACCTTTTAATGTATGGTGACAGTGCTGCTCTGTGCATGACCTTGCCAGCCTTTGACTATTATACCTCTTTTTTTGTTGTTGCTGTTTTTTGATCGCAGCTGTTGTAACTCTTGATTTTATTGCTGCTGTGGATTTTAAGTAATTGGCACTGTTTGTCTATTTATTTTTGTGCTTATTTTATGATGCTGTTCTTAGTTTATATCCACACTAAATCATTCAGATTGAATTGAATGTTTTAGTCTGATGTATATTGTTAATTCATTTGACAGTTACAGATCCACTCATGCAGTACATGATGGAAGCTGATGTCCACACTCACATGTCTACAGGTATACTCACACACAGCTTTGTTTATATTATTTGACCTGTGTTCTGAAAAGCAGGGCATCTAAGCTCTGTTTGTGGTTGTGAGCCCCTCTTGGCCCCAGTATAGGTCTACTGTAGTCCATGTTGAGTGTACCCCCCTGTCCAGATCCGTGTGTGTGTGTGTGTGTGTGTGTGTGAGAACTGTTCATGAAAGAGAGAGACATTTCCTGTTGGATGTCTTAATATCTTTAGCTGTCAAGTTTTTCTTTCAAGAAATTCTCAGACCTAGAATAACAGTCTCACAGAACGTTATCTGCACTGTGTTTGCTTCAAAACAAAGCATGGCCACATTCCAGCCATTTTAATGAAGAGATGGAGAGGTCTTCTCTCAAATGTGTCTTATTTTCAGCTATGCCTGGATAACATGGTTTTGGCTGTACACACCATCTGCTATTACAGCTCTAGTGCAGTAGCTGGTATGTACAGCCTACACCACAAGAGGGGAAAAAAGTACAGTTATACGTCCTTCATATTACATTCATTAATTTTGGTTACTTGAAGCACCTACTGAGAATCAGTGTCACATTAAAAGACTTGACCCTAGATTTGGTTGGTTATAATGCAGATGTTGCTGAGTGGATTCAGACACTGAGCTCTGTTTTTAACTCTCTCATAATTACAGCTCAGTAGTATCTGTTTGTATAGCTGACCTTTTTAGGTTTGCATTTTGTATGCACCTTGTACAATTCAGTCCAACAAGTAGTTGACATGTTTGGCTTTTAACGGGTTGCAGATGATTATGATGCTAGCACTGAGAAATGTAAAACTTTGAGTTGGTGGAAAGATTCTTATTGGATCGTTTTTAAACTGAATTAAACTGAAACAAATTCTACTAAAACTGTGATTGCACACCATATGTCATCTCAAAAATTGCTTTTTACAGGTGAGTAATCTATTTTTCCTTTACTGTTCTTTAATTATCACAAAAATTCATTGCATTAAAAAATTCTATCTGAAGTTTTTCTTAAGTAGAAAACTTCAGAAAAAAATAATTCCTACCATAAACATACTAACTCACCTTTTAAATAATTACTGTTGCATCACAGGTGGATACCAGGGCTGTGGTCATGGACACAAGGGACATCCTGGGCGCCATCATTGGTCCTGCTGTGGAAACCTACTGGAAAACTCTGAGTGTTCAGAATTTGTTGGAAAGAGTGCAGGCAAAATTCTAAGGACTGTGGCATTGTGATTTAGAAGATTTCCCAAAAGGGAAAAAATATTCTGTGAAACATGGTGAGCAGCAAGATTCTTCACTGCCACTTAACTGTCTGAGTTTTATGTGCCTTCTTTGTACTGAAAACAAAACTTATAAAAACAACTTCCAAAAAGCACTTTGAACTTAGATTGTAGTGTGATCAATGTTGTTGGCATAATTACTTTTCCTGGATATTTAGCGGTTATATGTCTTATAGCAGTAGCCTTTTCTCACATAATTGTGCAGGTTAGACCCAGCCTCTGGTGATCTTGTCCTTGGCAAAGAGCAGTAGCTAATACTATTCCACCTTCTTTATCAATGACTGTCAGCACAGATATTTTTGTTAGATTTTATGACTTTTGTGTTAACCATATTCTCAGATATCACTTGAGCAGCACTGTGCCAATAGAGACGTTGCTTGAATCAGATAATTAAGCCATGTCTATTATAATAAATGTACATCGTACTGAGATACATTCGTGTGCATAGTGAATAAAGGACTGTGTCTGTATTGTGACAGAACGACGGGTGTTCTTCGTGTTTCACTGCTGCAGTCATCACACTTGGGTTTTCTGCCTGCAGGTAGCCCTCAGTCGGCCCGAATACCAGAGTCTTGGGATTTCTGCGTTGGATGCTGTCTCCTCTTCCATAACGTCAGGTTGTCAGTGGTATAAAACATGCAGCCGACGCCATTATATCAGTCTTTCTTGTCGTGGAGGAGCCCGAAGCAGAAGCAGTTTGCAAGTGCCGGTCGACCACTTCCAGAAATTTTCATTTTTCAAGTTTCAAACTTGAAGTCTTCTAAAGCTAAGTACCCCGATGGGGATCCTTTTTTCTTGATGTAGCCGATGCCAGAAAAAGTTAACAATTGTCTTGCCTGTGGAAATCAAATACCTCACAGAGATTTTCATTCTTACTGCGTCACCTGTTTAGGCCCAGACCACAACTTCCCTCGCTGTCAGTTTTGTGCCTTGTTTAATGCCTGAACCATTCGTCGGGCTTTGCCGCTAAATTCTTTCGCTCTCATTCTCCATATTCCGAAATGGCTTCAATAAGCCATTCGACTACCAATCTTCCGAAAAAACATAAAGATAAAGACAGACCTCATAGGTCCAAAACTGCAGACGACTCTTCCGTTAAGTTAGTTGCCAGTCCGCTGGTACTCAGTAAGTTGCCTTTGCAGCCCCTGATGCCCACTTCTACAGATTCGCAGGCCTCTGCTGAGACCCGTTCGGAGTCCGGTATGCCGTGAGATGCTTCTTTGACTATGGAGCCTGCGGATGTCTTTACCTTGGATGGGTCCGGAGCCGCTGTGCAGGCACCGGCTTCTGAGGGTGTATTCCAACCTACCGATGTTCGTATTAATCCGACAACTTAATTTTTAGATAAAACTAACGAGTTTCTCAGGCCAGAGTTCGCACTACGCTTAGAAAACCGATGACCAAAGTGCATGCTCAAGCTCCCATGCCACAAAAACAAATGCTTAGAATGGCTGAAGACCTTATTACTCTAATTAGGGGAGCCAGCCTTCCCCTGCTAAAAGTCAAAAGAATTGCATTTTCTTCTGATTCTACAGACCAGGAGTCCGATGACTGTGACCCTTCTGATTACCAGGACATACCCTTATCAACCTATGAGGATTCAGATGCATAGGAATCCATTCCCTCTGCCTCCCCTTCAGAGGATTTTTCGTTTTTTTGGTGAAACCTTGCATACTTTGAGAGCATTTCCGCTGGGAATGCCAGGACTATCCTCAGTCCAAAAAGAGACTCAGAGAATTTTTAGAGTTGCCTCAGCACAGGCCTCTAGCTATACCCCCTGTCCTGGATATTGTTAATGATGTCTTCATGGAATCCAGTCTTACTCCTGACATTTTACCACTGGCCCCTAGAAAACCTGACAGGTACTACAGAGTACCTGATTTTCGCAAATTTCTCTTTAAAAATCCCACTGTGGATCCAGAGACCATTTTACAGGGACCTAAAGGTGTTAAGGCTACTACAGCCAAAACCTCACCCCTTCGGGCAGGGATTCATGAGCTTTAGACAGATGGGGTAATAAGGTATATACCTCAGCAACTCTTGCCATCAGAGCTTTGAATTGCCAGTTTCACATGTTGAAGTACCAGCAACATATTATGGAACTAATTAAACAAAAAATTATATTACTTCCAGATTGTGCAGAAAGTAAAGATTTACAAGAGTTGATGCATTCTGCAAACCAAGTTTGTAAGCATACTTTGCACTGTGGCTTTGATGCCCTAGAAGCATCTTGCAGGGCTGCAGTCACTGGATCTGTACTGAGAAGGCATGCTTGGCTGAAGGAACAAACCTTTCCAGACCATGTCAAATCAAAATTACTAGACGCTCCTTTAAATCAGGACCGTTTGGCACCAAAGCAGAAGAATGTCTTAAAAAGATGGAGGAAAAAGCTAAATCTATGCAAACTGTCAAATATGTCTTACAGGTTGCAGCCACCTAGATTCAGTAGGCATTGGCCTTCTAAAAACTGATCCTTTCCAGCCCCTCTCAGTCCAAGCCCAGGGGAAACAGACCACCAAGACTACAGTCTCAGGGTATGCAGAGATCTAAACAATGGAGTGCTCCCACCTCTAAAACAGGGAGTGGTAAGCCACCCCCTTATGGAAAAAAATTCCCAATGACTTTTCAGTTATCCTTCCCAGCCGTGCCCAATTACTTGCGCCCCTAGCAGGAAAACTTGCCCTTCATGCAAAAAAATGGATGTCCATTACTCAGGACCAATGGGTTCTAAACATTGTATCCCAGGGATACAGATTCTGCTTCCATTCACTGCCAACCACAAGCGGATTGCCAAACCTTCCTCCAAACCAGTGGGCAGAGACTCAAAAGCAAGTACTTTCCCTTCTCAATGTCAGGGCTATTCAACCTGTTCCAGTAGGGTTTCTACTCCAGACCGTTCCTGTTGCCCAGAAAAGAGGGCTCTTGGCGCCCTATCCTGAATCTATCAATTCTCAGCACCTTTCTGGTGGTCCCAAAATTCAAAATGCTTACCCTGCAGCAGCTTCTCCCAATGCTAACCAAAGATGCCTGGTTAGTCACCCTAGACTTAAAAGAAGCTTATCTGCACATCCCCATAAGGGAGTCTTGCAAGAAATATCTATGTTTCAGGGCAGGCTGTATGCACTATCAGTTCTCTGCACTTCCCTTTGGCTTATCTGGTGAGCCCAGTGTATTCACAAAGTGCCTGGCTCCAGCCATTGCATACTGCACACAGAGAAGTATTCAAATTTACCCATACTTGGACGATTGCCTGATTCAGGCAGACGGTCAGGAATTGCTACTTCAGCACCTGGCATTTGTAAAAAAGACTCCTAACTTCACTGGGGTACACCATCAATGAAAAGAAATCACAACTGGTGCCCAGTCAACAAATTATATTTCTGGGAGCAAGCTGGAACACAACTTCCCAGATGGCATTTCTCACTCCAGAAAAGCAGATCTATTTGACAAAGTACTTCAAACTAAGGGCCACCAAAACACAGCTGTCTGCAAAGAAAATACTGCAAGCCCTAGGGTTCATGGCCTCATGCATTCTGCTAATTCCATATGCAAGACTGCATGAGGAAACTTCAGTGGTACTTAAAAAAGTTTCTGGTGTCAACATTCTTAGGACCTGGAAATACCGTGTCTAAGGGCAGAGTTCCTTTGGTGGGCAGAAGCATGCAACCACAACAAGGGACTGCTTTTCACTCAACCCCTCACCGCCCAAACCTTGATAACAGATGCATCAGACTATGCATGGAGGACTCGCATGGCAGGCAAATGCATTCAAGGCAAATGGAGCCCAGGACAAATTCCCCTGCATATCAATCAAAAAGAGATGCTAGCTGTACAGAATGCTCTGACAGCCTTCAAATACCTAATCCTTCCAGGACATCTCCTGATAAAGACAGAGACAACACCAGATCTGAAGTAGGAACTTCATTTGTCAGCAACCTGTGGGATACGGATCCGAGCCGGCAACTTCTAACATAGCATAGATCCGAGCTCCTAGCTCCTCCCCTTTACCCATAATCCCCTGCCTGCCCTAACTGACCTCAGATCTAGTTTGCCGCTCTTCAAGCAACAGCTAGGTTCAGAGCTCTTGGCGTTTTGTGAGGAAAAAAGTTTTTGTATTTTTTCTTCTGAGTGACTGGTTGTGTGTGTGGTAGGTTTACCCTTTCTCCTTTTTATATATAACATACTTGTTTTAATTTAAGAATAATTCTCCCTCCCCCACTGGTCGTAGCGTGTGTGTGTGTGACTGAATTAGGGGCCTAGTGAGTGTGCTTTCCTACAGTATGTCAGAGGCCCCTAAGGCAATTTTTTCGAAATGCACCGAGTGTGGTCACAAGCTTTCACCGGCTGATGGCCACACTCGGTGCGTTAGGTGCCTTGGGGTTGAACACCTCTCGGGTTGCGCGATTTGCGCGGCGTTCAACCCCAGGGCACTCAAGGATCGAAGGTCGAAGCTAGTTCTGGCGGGCCTTCTACCCCCAGACTCTGCTTCGGCCTCTGGTGCTTCGGTGCCCGCTACCCCCCGGTAGTGGTCACCCCTGCCTCCCTTCCTCCGACCGGGACTCAACCTCCCGCTTCGGCTCCGGAGGATAGGGAGGCCAGGAAAGAGAAGCGGCGGGAGAAGCACCTTAAGCGGCGGGCCGAGGACTCTTCATCGGCCCCGCCCGCCAAGAGGGCTTCCCCGTCCAAGTCTTCTCGATCTCCTCCTCCTCGAATCCGATCCCCTTGTTTCTCCCCGGGACCCGAGGAGGAGGTGAGGTCGAGGTCATCGAGGCGACACTCCAGGTCTGCCTCGGTGGCCTCGTCGAGGTCCACTTTTAGCATGTCTGATGCGGATATGGACCGGATGATGAGGAGATTCATCCAGGCCCAGATGCAGATGGGAGTGCTCTTGCCTCCCCCCCCCCCTCTGGGGGGGAGCTCGACCCCTTTTTTCGCTCCTATAGCTCCTTCTCCGACCCGCATTCCGGGCTCGGAGCCGAGCCACGTTGGATCCGGGGGTAGGTCGGAGCCGACTGTGCTGGGCACGTCGGCTCCGACTATTCCCTCGAGTCTGTCGGATCCGACCTCTCGGAGCCATGGGCCGAGCTTCGGATCCGAGGGATTCGGTGTACTTTCGGCTCCGTCCCAGTTGGAGCACACTGGTCCTTCAGATCCGACGTTCTCTGCGCCGGGTTCGATCCCCGCTTCGGATCCGAGTGGGAGTCGGATCTCTGATCCGTCTGAGAGCGGCTCCCCCTCGGCTTTCGCTGCGGTGGAGAGGGCACTGTCGAGTGCTTCCAGGCCTCCGGTCCTGGCTTCGGCTCCCTCCTGCACTCCTTCTCATCTGGTCCTGGCTCCCCTCACCCGGCCCTCCGGGCAGCCTGCCTCAGCGCCTTTAGGAGTTCCAGTGGAACAGATTACAGCCCGTGAGGACTCCTCGGACAGCCCCCCCGAGGAGATTCCCCACAAGGCAAAGTGCAAAAGGAGGCACATAGACTCCCCTGAGAGTCTCACAGAAGATACGGACTTGGATGAAGGGGAAGGCTTCCCGAGATCACCCCCTGAGGATATCTCCTTTGGAGACATCACGGAAATGCTCAAAATCAGAGGTGGGTGGTCTGCCCCCAAGGCTTCCTCTGACGAGTCCGTATTCCTTGAGGCGTTTGAGGCAGGACCATATACCTCTTGGGTGTCCCCTCCACCCGACCCCCTGGTGGATCTCATATCCTCTAGGGCTTGGAAGGAACCGGACACCATAGAGCCGATCCCCAAGCGCCCAGACAAAATTTTGAGCCCCCCTGCAGAGAGATCACATTGGAGCAGAGATCCCCCTGTGGATGCCATGTTGGTGGCTGCAGCCACCAAGAAAGAGTTGGCTCAGGAGAGCCCCACGGTTCATCCTCCGGGCAAGGAGTCTCACGCGATGGACCGTCTTGGGAAGCGGGCCTTCAGTTCAGTGACCTTCTCTATGAGGGCCTTGAACTATATGGCACACGTTATTAGGATGCAGTGGGATCTAATTAAGGAATACGCTGCTTCCCCCCCGGGGTCCATGTCGGAGGGAGACAAGGATTTGTACTCTTCCCGAATGGCCACCCTCCGCTCTATCTCTAATAACTCTATGCGGCTGTTGTCTCATGCTACAGAGGGAGCCGCTAGAGCAGGCGGAGTCGGGCTTGTCATGAGGAGACAGGCCTGGCTCCGTCACTGTGACTTCTCTGAACCCTTTAAGGCGTCATTCAAGAATGCCCCTTTTGATGGTTCTGCACTGTTCGGCAAAACCGTTCGCGACACTCTTGTCCAGAGCGAGAAAGATGGGAAGACCTTGTCTGCCGTCGGAGTCCACTTCTCTGCACCCCAGAGGTCCTTTTCCAAGAACCAAAAGGGTCAGAAGAAGATGTGGTTCCGAAAATCGCATCAATCTCAGTCTGCTCAGGACAACCAGTCCTCTCGTGGCAGAGGAGGACAGGGAGGATGCCGCCCCAGAGGCAGAGGGGGTCCGAGGAATTTTGGGTCCAGAGAACCTTTCTCTGAGAGGCCACGAGAACCCCTGAGGGGTTTCCTGACTGCTCCACTCTGGAGGCAGTCGGGGCTGCCAAGCACCTGGCAAAATGGGAGTCCATAACAACAGATCGCTGGATGCTTCGCATTATATCCAGAGGTTACCTAATTCCCTTCATAGCCAACCCCAGAATCAGAAGCCTTCCCGACGTCCCACCCAGTCAAAAGAAGGCGGCCGCTGCAGAAATTCAGCAGCTTCTACAAAAATGAGCCATCCAGCCCATCCTCCCAGATCAAGTCGGATCAGGGTTTTACTCCAGGTTCTTTCTGGTGCCAAAAAAGACGGGGGACTTGAGGTCCATCCTCGACCTCTCTTTCCTAAACCTGGCAGTACCCAAACAAAAGTTCTGAATGGTCACGTTGCAATCCGTCCTCCCCTTATTGCAGGAGGATGACTGGATGTGCTCTATAGACCTCAAGGATGCGTACTATCACGTTCTAGTGGACAGGCGTTCCAGGAGGTTCCTCCGCTTCCGGCTGGGAGCCAGTCACTTTCAATTCAGGGTCCTCCCTTCGGTCTCACCTCAGCCCCCAGGGTGTTCACCAAGGTCCTAGCGGTAGTAGCGGCCCACCTGAGACTCCAGGGAATTCAGGTCTTTCCATACCTGGACGACTGGCTCCTCACAGCCCCAACAAGGCATCTACTTTGTTCAGGCAGGGACTATTTTCTCGGTCTGGCTCCACTATTAGGATTAACCATCAACATGACCAAATCCTCTCTCATCCTTACACAGATGCTAGATTTTATAGGGGCAAGATTGGATTCCAGACAAATGCTTGCGTTCTTGACTCCAGATCGACTTCGGAACCTGATGTTACACGTGCAGGCCATTCTTCAACTGCAAACTCCTTCGGCGGAATTGATTCTGAGGGCCCTAGGATCTATGGCGGCTGCAATCCCTCTGCTGCCATTGGCCCGGTTGAACATGAGGGCTCTACAGTGGACCCTCCAGGTACAATGGTCCCTGTCTTGCAACCCTCTGTCTCACCCCGTTTCCTTAAGCAAGGTTTGCAGAAAATTGCTCCTGTGGTGGCTTCAGTCTCCCAACCTCCACACGGGCCGTCCCTTCTCACTAACTCCACCAGTCGACACAGTGACCACGGACGCTTCTCATCTGGGGTGGGGGGGGGGGCATTTTTCAGGTAGAACAGTCCAAGGCACTTGGAACAACATAGAGACCTGTTTGCATATCAACGTCCTAGAGAAGAGAGCGGTGCTTTTGACGTTGCAAGCACTACACAACTCTCTTCCGGTAGGGACAATTGCGGTACAGACAGACAACATGTCGATAGTCTGGTACATCAACAAACAGGGGGGAACCAGGTCTTACCCCTTTTGCCGCAAGGCCATGAGAGTGTGGGAATGGGCGATTTCCACCAACCGCTTTCTCATAGCAACGCACATTCCGGGACGGTCCAACATTTTAGCGGACAGGCTCAGTCGTACTATCCTGACTCCTTAGAAGTGGTCTCTCAACCACCGAGTCGCAGAGCAAGTATTTGCCCGATGGGGGCGACCTTGTTGCGATCTTTTTGCCTCTCCTTCAAACACGAAATGCAACGACATTGGCTCTGATCCTCCGGGAAGTCCCCAGAGACTCTCTAGTTCATGCTTGGCCTCCCGGTCTGCTTTATGCTTACCCTCCTCTACCCCTGATGTTGAAATTGTTACAGAAAGCCAGGCAGCTGGGGAGCAGAATGATCCTCATTGCCCCATTCTGGCCTCGTCAGACGTGGTTCCCTTACCTATGGTCTCACCTAGTGTATCCACCATGGATTCTGGATCCCATTCCGGATCTCCTCTCTCATCCTCTCGGTCTTCCGACTCCGAACCTGGTCAACCTCAAGCTGACTGCTTGGTTGCTCCAGTTCCACTCCTCATAAGGACTCCCGGGATCTCATCACCGGTCAAAGCCATTCTTGTAGCAGCTCACAAGCCTTCCACCAGGAAGGTTTATCGGAGTAAGTGGAAACGCTTCACCATTTGGGCAAAACACTGTCGTTTAGACCCTTTTACAGCCCCGATATCATCGATTCTAGATTTTCTAACCTCTCTCTTTCACCAGGGGGCTACTTCTTCCACAGTCAAGGTACAACTGGCAGCAATCTCATACTACCATGTGGGGCAAGAGTCTGGTCCTATTATCACTTCCAAACTGTGTAAGACCTTCCTCAAGGGTACCTTCCTCCTTAGGCCTCCAGTTAAAGAGGTGGTACCTTCATGGGATTTATCCTTAGTCTTGCAGGCCTTGACTCGTCCCCCTTTCGAACAGGCTGCCACGGTTGATCTCAAATTTCTCTCTTGGAAGACAGCCTTTTTGGTGGCCATAACTTCAGCCAAAAGGGTATCGGAATTGCAAGCCCTTTGTGTCAAACCACCATATTTGGTTTTTCACCCGGATAGGGTTTACCTCAGAATCAACCCGTCCTTTCTACCTAAGGTATCTTCAGAAGCGAACATCAATCAATCCATCAATCTCCCAGTGTTTTTCCCCAACTTTCATAACAAAGGAGAGTACAAGCTTCATTCCTTGGACGTACACAGACAATTACGTTTTTATATCCATAGAACTGCTGGTCATAGGCAATCCGATCAGTTGTTTATCTCCTTTGCCAAAAGTAATTTCGGAAAATCAGTTTCTAAGGTTTCTCTCTCTAGATGGATCTCGAGTTGTATTCTGTTAGCATATCACAGTTCGGGGAGGCCTGCACCTCAAGGAGTCCGTGCTCATTCTACTAGGGCCGTTGCCACTTCTGCGGCCTTTCAAGCTAGGGTTCCACTGGATGACATTTGTTCCGCAGCCACTTGGGCTTCATCTCACACCTTTATCAGCCATTATAAAATAGATGTTGTTTCCGAGGTAGAGCGTCCTTTGGCTCTGCGGTGCTCGAATATCCTTCCATGAAGGCCACCCAAGACTTAGGTAGCTGGGGACTCTGTCCCACAGGTTGCTGACAAATGAAGTTCCTACTTCAGATTAAGAAGTTATGTACTCACCATAACGTTCCATCTGAGTAGGTATCTTCATTTGTCTGCAACCATCCCCCCCTCCTTCCCCCTGACCGATTGGATCGCTCTTGTGTTATTAGCATATGTTCCCATTGGGACACCTGTTATCTGTTGTGCTATGGGGCAAACTTGATCTGAGGTCAGTTAGGGCAGGCAGGGGATTATGGGTAAGGGGGAGGAGCTAGGAGCTCGGATCTATGCTATGTTAGAAGTTGCCGGCTCGGATCCGAGATCGGATCCGTATCCCACAGGTTGCAGACAAATGAAGATACCTACTCAGATGGAACGTTATGGTGAGTACATAACCTCTTATTATGTGGTACATAAACAAGCGGGGGGAACCCATTCTTACCCACTCTGCAGGTTAGCCATGGCCCTGTGGAACACAGCCCTGAGCAACCAAGTGCACCTACAAGCTCAATTCCTGCCAGGCAAACAAAATTCACTGGCAGACGACTTAAGCAGAAATCTACTGGACCCACATGAGTGGAAATTGGAGCCCAACTCATTCAAACTTCTAATCCAGAGGTGGGGGACACTGGAGGTGGATCTCTTTGCCTCCCCTGAGAACCACCAGTTGAGCAAATTCTGCACCATGAACCCTCACAGCAAAGCCTGGAAGGTGGATGCCTTATCCTTCACATGAGAAAACCTCTCAATTTATGCCTTTCACCCTCTGCCCCTCCTCTCGAAAGTACTACTCAAGATCAAACAAGTCAGGCCAGGGGCAATCCTTATTGCCCCAGACTGGCCACGCCAGCACTGGTACCCACTCCTACACAGTCTGACAGCAGTGCCACCCTGGCACCTACATCAGACACCTTCCCTGCTGTCTTAACAGGAGGGACAGATTTTGCATCCACAGTTGCAAACCCCAAACTTTGCAGCCTGGCTTATCTCCTGAATATACCACCAGCAACCCTCAGCAGTCAGGTGCTGGGCGTCATCCTTGAGGCCAGAAGTCCTAATACTAGGAAATCCTAAGGTGAAAAGTGGAAAAGATATTGTTCTTGGAGTCAGTCTCAAGGGAAAGGACACAGCTGTGCCCTCCTTACCTCATATCCTTGATTACCTAGCAGAGCTGCTCCACAGAGGCCTGTCCTTCTCCTCCATTATGATTCATGCCTCTGCCGTCTCAGCTCATTATAATACTGAGCCACCTCTCTTTTCTCACCCTCTCATCAAACAGTTCCTGAGAGGGGCTAACAATTTAAGGCCCCCTAGGAAAGCTTCCACCCTTGCCTGGGATCTTAACTTTGTACTGGAAAAGCTCACGCTTCCCCCTTTTGAACTGGCTGCTTCAGCAGAGTTAAAATTCCTCTCTTGGAAAACAGCCTTACTTCTAGCCATTACTTCAGCATGAAGAGTGTCTGAGTTACAGGCACTAATGGCTGTGGAACCCTTCATTTTTTTTCATGCTGACAGAGTTTCCCTCAGGACTTTTGCCTAAGATGGTATCCAGTGTGGCTCTAAACCAATCCATCCATTTGCCAACCTTCTTCCCTAATCCTCAGAAGAAAGGGGAAAGGATCCTGCACTCCTTGGACATGCACAGACAGCTCAGGTTTTACCTTGACAGGACTAAACCTTTCAGAAAATCTGACCAGCTGCTAGTCAGCTTTGCTACAGGGGCAGAGGGCAAGGCCATTTCAAAGCAAACCATTTCCAAATGGATAGCACACTGCATCCATTTCTTCTACAAGCACCATGGAAAACCTACCCCACAGTGGATCAGAACATAGTCAACTAGGGCTGCTTTCACCTCTACAACATTTCTCAGGGGAGTCCGTACCAGGGACATCCTGGAAGCTGCAACCTGGCGTTCTGTACACACCTTCTCCAAGCATTACCACTTACCTATTTTTTCTAAATCCAGAGCTGGATTTGCTACAGCAGTCTTACAAGGCCTGCTAGCCAGCCCTAACATTTCTTGACTGCCTCCACCCTTCTTCAGCTTTGGGAATCAACCCAAGTGTGATGACTGCAACAGTGAAACACAAAGAACATAGTACAGTTGTGTACACTTACCATAAATGTAGATGTTCGAATGTATTCACTGTTCCAGCCCCCTGGTTTTCTCTATCCTTTCTACTTATCCTCTTTATGGCCATTTTTTTATGGCAGTGGTATTTACTTTTTACTGGGGGTGTTCCACACCATATAATACCTTCCTATTTTCGGGGCTCCTGACATTTGAGTAAGAAAAACTGATGTAATGGCGTCGGCTGCATGTTTTATACCCTTGACGACCTGATGTTATGGAAGAGGAGACAGCATCCGACGCAGAAATCCCAAGACCCTGGTATTCGGGCCGACTGAGGGCTACCTGCAGGCAGATAACCCAAGTGTGATGGCTGCAACAGTGAATACACTTGAACATCTACATTTATGGTAAGTGTACACAACTGTACTTTCAGGGTACCACCTTTGCTGCAAGCTGCAAGTTGTAAAGGGTGAGATGACCGCATCTGTTATGTTTTCTCTACTAGATAATTTTTTTGGTGGCCTTTTCACTCCGAATTGCTTAATGGTTGACTGTTTTCTTATTGTACAGCATGAATCTGATCATAATAGTTGACTGCCAAGTTATTGTACAAAATCGGTCTCAATAGTTGACTATCGGCTTACTGTACAGAAGAAATGTGGTTTTCAAGTCACAGAATGCATGAGTAGAATGTCACAAACTGTGTCATAACTTATAGTCCTTTGAAGACTATTGGTATTTAGAGGACTAAATTGCTGAAGATGCATGCTTTTATTCAGTGCCTTGGGTCAAATAAGTTACTTAATTTATTAAAACTGGTCATGTGACTGCACTGTATAACTTCATGTTCAAAGTTAAGAATTTTTTCATTTAAGCCATGGTACAAGAATTAACACATTCCAAGTTGTACAGTTTTGCATCAGATGACTATATTTCTCAAGTAAAAAAAAATGTTCATCACTGGATCATTGTTGCAGTAGCCTAAGCTGTATATGATGTATCCTGCCAGAACTGGACCAGCCAACCAGTTTTCAAAGCATTAAAGCACCTTTCACATGGCCTAATGAACAGAGTAATGCAAAGTCAGTGGTTAGGGAGCCAAAGCTTCAGAACTTTCTTTCTGCAGAAGTGCTGTCTTCCCTGTGGGCTTTGAGAGATCTATGGTCAGCTGGGCAGATAAGTACCCCAGTGGAGAATACCTTCCAATTTATCATTTTTTTCTGGAGTAAAGATGGTCTTTTCTATAAAAAATATGCTAGAGGAGAAGAATGTTATTTTTTAGTGGTTGTTAGTAAAGTTTACCTCACATCCCTCATTTGTAGTCACAATTTCCATTTGGGGAATTCCTATCAAGTTATTATCTTTTTCTTGAGAAAACGTTTTACTTTTTTGTCAAATTTGCTAGCCAGGGTCTGTGACTTTTGGTTTTAGTCGTTGTCATCAAACAATTTTACATCAAACTGTTTTTACCATTCAGGGTGTTGGAGCTATTCTCCTAGGCTCAATTACCTGTTTGTCAAATTCTGTTTTTTGGTAAACAGTCTCTTCTAATTCCATGTGGGGATGCCCTTAATTCTTCACTCAGGAGGTAAGACCAACTCTTCAAGGCTGTGCTGTCTGCTTGTTAGACACGGTGTAGACCTGGACCCTAGAAGCTCTTCATCATTCCCTCCCCGAGCTAGAAGCAGAGAATAGGTATCAGACTCATCCGTCTTGACTTTGCCTTCCCATGTGCCATTACAAGCTGAAGGGCTACTCGTGCACAGCTGATGATGTTCTTCGTGTTTCACTGTTGCAGTCATTACATTTGGGTTATTTGCTTGCAGGTAGCCCTCATTCGGACTGATTAACAAAGTCTTGGGTTCTGCGTCGGTTGCTGTCCCTTGTTCCATGATGTCAGGGGTATAAAACATGCAGCCGACGCCATTACATCAGTCTTTCTTGCTGTGTGGTGCCCGAAGCAGAAGCAGTTCGCAAGTGCCGGTCAGCTGACTCCTGAAATTTTCGTTTCTGAACCGAAGTCTTCAATTAAAGCCAAGTACCCCGCTGGGGAAACTTTTTCTTGCTCCTTACCGATGTCAGTAAAAGTTAATAATTGCATTACTTGTGGAAAGCAAATCCCTCATAAAGATTTTCATTCGTACTGTATTCCTTGCCTAGGCCCTGACCACGACATACCTTGCTGTCGGTTTTGTGCTTTATTTAATCAGCACACTTTCCATTGTCGGTATATTGTCTCCTCTAAATATTTTGGTTCTCGGTTTAATTATCCAGAAATGTCTGTTAGCCATTCGACTACCAGGATTCTGAAAAAACACAAAGATAAAGACAGAGACAAGCCGCCGACGTCCAAAACGTCCTACGCTTCTAAGCCAGTCGCCGGTACTCAGTGAGGCACTTTCGCAGCCCCTGATATCCGCTACTTCTAATTTGCAGGCCTCTACTGAGACCCATTCGGAGTCCGGTATGTCACGAGATGCTTCAACTATGGAACCCGCGGATGTCTCTACCTTGGATAGGTCTGGAGCCGCTGTGCAGGCACCGGCTTCTGAGGGTGTATTCAGGCCTATGGACTTGCATATTAAACTGATGCCTCCTCCTTTACTTAGGCCTAAATCTCGATCCATGCCTAAAAAAACGACGCCCAGGCCACATGCTCACAGCCTCTATGCCTAAAAAACAAATGATACGAATGGGTGAAGATCTAATAACTCTAATCAGGGGGTAGCCAACCCCCTCTTCTAAGAGGCCTAGGACTGAAGTTGATTATGAATCTTCTGATCAGGATTCTGTTTTTTCTGATTCTTCTGATTATCTGGATTTGCCCTTATCTACGTATGAAGATTCTGATGCAGAGGACTCCATTCCCTCTGCTTCCCTCCTGAGGATTTTTCTTTTGGGGAAACCTAAGGGAGCATTTCCAGTGGGAAAGCTAGGATTTTTCTGATTCAGAAAAAGAGGCTTAGGGATTTCCTTCTCCTACCTCAGCATAGGTCTTTAGCTATTCCTCCTGTACTAGGCATTGTTGATGCTTTTTCGTAATCTAGTTTGGCCCCTGATTCCCTGCCTCCTGCTCCCAGAAAACCTGACCAATACTACAGGGTCCCTGAGTTCCACAAGTTCCTTTTTAAAAATCCTTTTGCAGATCCAGAGCCTATTTCACAGGGGCCCAAGGGCATTAAGGCTTCTACTGCTAAAAATCCTACCTCTTCTGATAGAGACTCCAGGGCGCTGGATAGTTGGGGTAAGAAGGTTTACATTTCTGCAACCTTGGCCATTAGGGCTTTAAACTGCCAGTTTCATATGTTAAAGTATCAGCAACATGTAGTTGGACTGCTTAAACAGAAAATTATGTTGATTCCTGAAAAATAAAGAATTACAGGATTTAATGCATTCTGCTGAACAAGTTGGAAAACATACTTTGCAATGTGGATGTTCATCGTGTTACACTGCTGCAGTCATTACACTTTGGTTACCCTGCCATCAGGCGGTCCCGCAGTCGGCCAGAGTTCCAAAGTCTTGGTCCGGCGTCGGTTGCTGTCGCTTCTTCCCTGACGTCAGTGCACCAGGGGTATATAAGATGCATCTGACACCATTTTCTTCAGTGTTTCTTGCCGCGCGGTGCCCGAAGCAGTTCGCAAGTGCCGGTCGGCCAACTCCTGAGATTTTCGAAGTCGAATTTCAGATCCGAAGTCTTCAATAAAGCTAAGTACCCCGTTGGGGAAACTTTTTTTCTTGCCTCAGACCGATGTCAGAAAAAGTTAAGAATTGTATTTCTTGTGGGAAGCAAATACCTCATAAGGACTTCCACTCTTACTGTATTCCATGCCTAGGCCCTGATCACGACATTACTAGTTGAAGGTTTTGTGCTAGATTTAACAAACGCACTATAAAAAGACGTTTTGATTGTGCTTTGCACTACTTTGGCCGAAGGTTCAATTATACCATGCCTTCGGATCAACCGACGACTGCAATTCCGAAAAAATGCAAAGACAAAGATAAAGACAGGTATCCAAGGTCCAAAACCGACGATGAAACCTCTTCTAGGCCAATCGCCAGTTCGCTGGTTCTCAGTGAGGCGCTTTCGCAGCCCCTGACACCCGCTACCTCAGAGCCACAGGCTGCCTCCGACTCCCACGTGGAGACAACTAGGCCTCTGGAAACTCAAGGTATTGGGCCTATGGAAACTAATCCCTCAGATGGGTCCGGAGCCGCTGAGCAGGCATCGGCTTCTGAGGGTGTTTTCAGACCTTCACAACATACCATTAAAGCAACAGCCAAGACAAAAGTACCATTAAAGACAAAGAAGCAAGTACAGCATTCTCCTGGACAGTCCTCCATGCCTAAGAAAAAGATGCTTAAAATGGCCGAAGACCTCATTACTCTAATCAGGGGTTCCCATCCCCCTCCTGAGAAAAGGCCTAGGCAGGATACAGACTATAATTCCTCTGATCAGGTTTCCATTTCCTCTGATTCCTCTTCAGACCAGGGATACTCTCTACCCCCCTATGAGGACTTTGATGCTGAAGAATCTATCCCTTCAGCCTTTTCTCCTGAGGATTATTCTTTTGGGGAAACGTTACATACCATCAGGGAGCATTTCCATTGGGAAAGTCAGGATTATTCAGAATCCAAGAAAAGGCGCAGGGATTTCCTTTTATTGCCTCAGCACAGGCCTCTGGCTATTCTGCCTGTACTAGATGTTATGGATGGTGTGTTCTCTGAATCCAGCTTATCTCCTGATTCTTTGCCCCCTGCAGCAGCCAAGCCAGATAGGTATTATAGAGTCCCTGACTCTCACAAGTTTCTTTATAAAAACCCTTCTGCTGATCCAGAAACTATTTCCCAGGGTCCAAAAAGGGGTTAAGGCTTCTATTGCAAAAAATCCAGTACCCTCTGACAGAGATTCCAGAGCTTTGGATAGATGGGGGAAGAAAGTTTACACTTCAGTAAGGGCTTTAAATTGCCAGTTTCACATGCTTAAGTACCAACAATATTTAATGGCTCAGTTAAAACAGAAAATGCTTGCAAGCTCAGAAGCTCCTGACTGTAAAAAAATGCAGGATTTATTGCATGCAGTTGAACAGGTGGGAAAACATACTCTGCAATGTGGTTTTGATTCTTTAGAGGCCTCTTGTAGAGCCGCAGTTACAGGTTCTGTGATTCGAAGACATGCTTGGTTAAAAGAACAGAGTTTACCTGATCATGTTAGGGCAAAATTATTGGATGCTCCTTTACAGCATGATACCTTGTTTGGTGTTAAGGCAGAAGAGGTGTTAAAGAAAATGGAGGATAAAGCTAAATCTATGCAAACAGTCAAGGATTTCTTACAGGTACAGCCACCTCGATTTAGCAGAAATTGGCCAACAAAGATTTGGTCCTTTCCAGTGTCAGACAGGACACAGAAAGCAGATACAGACGCCCAAGAGGCAGATCTCAACCCCAAGGCTCTAACAGACAATGACAGTGGGGCACCTCAACCCCAAAAGGAGGTGAGGACAAGTCTCAACCTTACAGGAAACGGTCCCAATGACTTCCCTTCAGACGCCAAGCACTTCCTTTTGGCAGCCCCCTTAGGGGGAAAACTAGCACTTTTTTCTCAAAACTGGCAAACAATCACCCAAGACAAATAGGTTCTGAATATTGTGTCTCAAGGTTACAGGTTCCACTTTCATACTTTACCAAGGCTAAAAGGAATGCCAGACCTGCCACAGAATCAATGGGCAGAGGCACAAAAACAAATTTCAGCCCTCATGGACATGAGAGCTATTCAAAAGTACCACAACAGGAACAAGGACAAGGATTTTACTCAAGACTCTTCCTGGTCCCCAGAAAGGACAAGGCCTGGAGGCCCATACTAGACCTTTCAATTCTAAATAGTTACTTGGATATTCCGAAATTCAAAATGTTGACATTACAGCAGCTTCTACCCATGCTGGGCAAGAAGGCTTGGCTTGTTACTCTGGACCTCAAAGAGGCATACCTGCATGTCCCTATCGGACAAAATTGCAGAAGATACCTCCGATTCAAAGCTGGTACAATGCACTACCAATTCACTGCACTGCCCTTTGGCTTATCTACTGCGCCCAGGGTCTTTACAAAGTGCCTGGCACCAGTAACTGCAGTTTACAGACAAAAAAGAATTCAAATATATCCATACCCGGACGACTGACTCATTCAAGCAGAGACAAAGGACATTTTTCTACAGCATCTGGCGTTTGTAAAAAGGTTGCTAATTTCTCTAGGGTACACAGTAAACGAAAATAAGTCAAAACTAGTGCCCTCACAACAGATTATATTCCTGGGTGCCAGCTTAAATACAACGGCCCAGATGGCTTATCTCACGCCAGACAAACAAATTCAATTAACTCAATATTTTCAATTACTGGCAAAAAAGTCCCATCTCCGTGCAATAAAAATTCTGCAGGCCCTGGGATTCATGGCATCCTGCATACTACTTATACCATATGCCAGACTGCATATGAGGAAATTACAATGGTACCTAAAAAGTGTTTGGACTCAACACTCTCACAGTTTAGAAGCAGTAATACCAATGATTCCCTGCCTACAACAGGAGTTTCGATGGTGGGCACAGGCATGTCACCTAAACAAGGGTCAGCCTTTTACCCTACCCACAGCCAGGCAGACTCTAACAACAGATGCTTCGGATTACGCCTGGGAAGCACACATGGCAGGAAAATGCATTCAGGGCAAGTGGACCATAGACCAGATGCATCTTCACATCAATCAAAAAGAGATGTTGGCTGTTCAAAATGCCCTAACAGCTTTCAAGGACCTTCTGCATCCAGGACAATTATTATTAAAGACAGACAACATCACAGTAATGTGGTACATAAACAAGCAAGAGGGCACTCATTCTAATCCCCTATGCAGGTAGGCCATGACCTTGTGGAACACAGCTCTAACGTATCAAGTTCATCTGCAAACACAATTCCTACCAGGAAAGAAAAATACTCTGGCAGATGATCTAAGCAGAAATATCATGGACCCTCACGAATGGAAATTGAATCCACAAATCTTCAGCATGGTAATGCAAAAATGAGGATGCCCAGACATAGATCTTTTTGCCTCCCCACTGAATTGCCAACTCCAAAAATTCTGCACAAGGACTTATCACACACAAGCATGGAAAGTGGATGCTCTCTCGTTCAGTTGGAAAAGCCTAAAAGTTTATGCCTTCCCACCACTGCCTCTCCTTTCAAAGGTACTCCTAAAAGCCAGACAAGAAAAACCACAGATGATCCTGATTGCTCCAGACTGGCCACGCCAGCACTGGTACCAAGTCTTAAAGAACTTAGCGCAAGGCCCACCATGGATTTTGCCTCAAATTCCACACCTTCTGACTCAACAAAACAATCAGATCCTGCATGGTCAGCTCAAAACCCTAAACCTGGCTGCATGGCAGATTCATTAGTCAAACAGGCAACACCTCTCTCTAAAGCTGTTATGGATGTCATTTTGGAGGCCAGGAAGCCTAGCACCAGGAAAGCTTACTCAGAAAAATGGAAGAGATTCTGCGCCTGGAACCAGGCTCAAAGCCTTGACCCTCTTGTTCCAAGCATTCCTCAGATTTTACAATACTTAACTGAGATGCTGGACAAAGGCCTATCCTTCTCATCAATTAAGATCCACGCCTCTTCCATTTCAGCACATTACAACACGGATCCTCCTTTATTCTCTCATCCCTTGCTAAAGCAGTACCTCAAAGGGGCTAAAAACATAAGACTGCCCCAGAGAGCACCAACACTAATTTGGGACCTCAATTTCATTTTGGAAAAACTGACCCTGCCACCTTTTGAGCCAGCCAATACAGCCGATCTAAAATTTTTATCATGGAAAACAGCTCTGCTCCTGGCAGTAACTTCAGCATGAAGTCTGAGCTTCAGGCATTAATGGCAGTGGAACCTTTTATAATTTTTCATCAGGACAGGGTTTCTTTAAGGACAAACCCTACTTTTATGCCAAAGGTGGTATCTAGTGTGGCTCTTAACCAAGCCATTCATTTGCCAACTTTTTATCCAAACCCCCAGAATAAAGGGGAGAAACTTCTGCACTCTTTGGACATACACAGGCAGCTACGCTTCTACTTGGACAAAACAAAAGCTTTCAGGAAAACTGAGCAACTGTTTGTAGCATATGCTGCAGGATCACAGGGCAAGGCTATCTCAAAGCAGACTATATCCAAATGGATAGGACACTGTATTCGGTACTGCTACACACAGCATGGAAAATCAGTCCCTAATAACATTAGGCGACATTCCACCAGGGTAACAGCCACATCAACAGCCTTTCTGAGAAGAGTACCTACCAAGGAAATTTTGGAGGCTGCAACTTGGAGTTCAGTGCACACCTTTACCAAGCATTACCACTTGCCTCTTTACTCTAAATCCAGAGCAGGATTTGCCACTGCAGTTCTGCAGGGCCTCCTAGCCAATCCTAACTCTTTATAGACCAGCCACCCAACCTTAGCTTTGGGATTCTACCCAAGTGTAATGACTGCAGCAGTGTAACAGGATGAACATAGTACAGTTTTGTACCTACCATAAATGTAGATGTTCGAGTGTTCACACTGCTGCAGTCCAGGTTACCCTCCCTCCATCCCCTCTGAACTAGCTGGACTTATCTATACCTTTCTATCCTATACAACCTTTGTGGTGTATTTGCTTGTAACTGAAGGTATTGTTTTTTATTTTATGTGTATATTTTTTATTAGCAATATGTATTGCCTACCTACTTGGGGGCACCTGACATCTGGGGCAAGAAAAACTGAAGAAAATGGTGTTGGATGCATCTTGTATACCCCTGACGCACTGACGTCAGGGAACAAGCGACAGCAACCGACGCCGGACCAAGACTTTGGAACTCTTTCTGACTGCGGGGACCGCCTGATGGCAGGATAACCCAATTGTAATGACTGCAACAGTGTGAACACTCGAAAATCTAAATTTATGGTAGGTACAAAACTGTACTTTTTGATTCATTAGAGGCCTCTTGCAGGGCTGCTGTTACTGGGTCTGTGCTCAGAAGGCATGCTTGGCTTAAGGAGCAATCTTTGCCTGATCATGTTAAAGCTAAATTGTTGGATGCTCCTTTAAATGCAAACTGTTAAAGATTTTTTACAAGTTCAGCCTCCTAGATTTAGTAGGCACTGGCCCTCTAAGAATTGGTCCTTTCCAGCCACTTCCTGGTCTTCTCAAGCCAAACCCAGACACAGCAAAAACCCCAGGTTTCAGTCCCAGGGGACACACAGAACGAAGCAGTGGGAGGCCTCCACTTCCAAATCTGGGAATAATAAGACAACCCCCCCCCATGGTAAACTATCTCAATGACTTCCTTTTAAAACTTCCAAGCACTTATGAACTGACTGCCCCTTTGGGGGGAAAGATTGCTCTTCATGCAAAGAATTGGGAACTCATTACCCAGGACAAATGGGTTTTAAATATAGTGTCCCAGGAATACAGATTTCACTTCCACACGTTGCCAACACCAAGCAGGTGGCCGGATCTACCCCGAAATCAGTGGGCAGAGGCCCAAAAACAAGTACTTTCTCTCTTAAGCATGAAGGCTATTCATCTGGTACCAGAATAGGAAAAAAGACAAGGTTTTTACTCAAGTCTTTTCCTGGTACCCAGAAAAGACCATTCATGGCATCCTATCCTGGACCTGTCTACTCTAAACACCTTTTTGGAGATTCTAAATTTCAAGATGCTGACTCTTCACCAATGACTTCCTAAGATGCCTGGTTGGCAACACTAGATTTAAAAAAACATACCTGCACATCCCAATCAGGGAATCTTGCAGAAGATACCTATGCTTCAAAGCAGGCTACACACACCATCAGTTCTCTGCACTGCCCTTTGGCTTATCTACTGCACCCAGGGTATTCACAAAGTGCCTAGCTCCAGTTATTGCATTTTGCTGGCAAAGAAGTATTCAAATATACCCATACCTGGACGATTGTCTAATTCAGGCAGAAAGCCAGGACATACTTTTGAATCATCTGGCCTTTGTACAAAGTGTTCAACCTTGTCTGGGGTACACCATAAACGAAAAGAAATCACACCTGTTACCCTGTCAACGAATTATATTCCTGGGAGCAAGCTTGAATACAACTTCCCAGATGGCTTACCTCACGCCAGAGAAACAAATTCATTTGACAACCTACTTCAAACAAGTGGCCATAAAAACCCTGCTATCTGCAAGACAAATACTGCAAGCCTTGGGGTTCATGGCCTCCTGCATTCTTCTAATTCCATATGCAAGACTGCTTATGAGGAAACTACAGTGGTATCTAAAAAGCGTATGGTGTCAACATTCTCAAGATCTAGAAACAATGCTTCCTATCGTACTTTGCCTATGCCTAGAGTTCCTTTGGTGGGCAGAGGCCTGCCACCAAAACAAGGGACTACCTTTCACACCACCCCCTGCTGCCTAAACCCTAACAACAGATGCATCAGACTATGGATGGGGGGCTCACCTGCCAGGGAAGTGCATTCAGGGCAAATGGAACCCAAGTCAAATGCATCTGCATATCAATCAAAAAGAAATGTTAGCTGTACATAATGCTCTGACAGTCTTCAAGGACCACATTCTTCCAGGGCAACTAATGGTAAAGACGGACACCACCACTGTTATGTAGTACATAAACAAGCAGGGGGGTACACATTCTTACCCTCTTTGCAGACTAGCCATGGCAATGTGGAACACAGCCTTGAGCTACCAAGTGCACCTACAAGCTCAATTCCTGCCAGGAAAATTAAATACACTGGCAGACGGACTAAGCAAAAACCTCATGGACCCATATGAGTGGAAACTGGAACCAAGGATTTTCAACATGTTGACAAGCAAATGGGGGAGCTCAGATATAGACCCGTTTGCCTCTCCCCAGAACTACCATTTGGACAAATTTTGCACAAGGACTCCCCACAAACAAGCCTGGAAAGTAGATGCTCTGTCCTTCAGCTGGAAAAAACTATCAGTCTATGCCTTCCCCCCTCTGCCTCTGCTCGCCAAAGTACTACTAAAAATCAAATAGGACAAACCAAGGATGATTTTCATTGCTCCAGACTGGCCGCGCCAACACTGGTACCCCCTCCTGCACAGTGTGTCACAGTTATCCCCATGGCACCTGCCTCAGACTTCCTTCCCTGTTGTCTCAGCAGGAGAACCAGATTCTGCACCCTCAGCTTCTATCACTGAACCTTGCAGCCTGGCTAATTACATAATCTCTCCTTTACCATCCCACAGTAAACCTGTGATAGATATAATTTTAGAGGCAAGGGAGCCTAGTACTAGAAAATCTTATGCTGAAAAATGGAAAAGATTTTGTGCCTGGAACCAATCTCTAGGGATGAGCACAGCAGCGCCCAAGTTACCTCAGATTTTACAATACTTAACTGAGTTGCTTGACAAGGGCCTGTCTTTTTCCTCCATTAAAATCCATGCCTCAGCCATTTCAGGTCATTATAACACAGAACCTCCCCTCTTCTCTCATCCACTGCTTAAGCAGTTCCTCAGAGGGGCCTAAAATTTGAGACCACCTAGGAGAGCTCCAACCCCAGCCTGGGACCTTAACTTTCCATCCTTCATGCCTTGATCAGTCCATTCATTTGCCAACCTTCTTTCCCAATCCACAGAATAAAGGGGAACGGATACTGTATTCCTTAGATGTGCACAGACAACTTAGATTCTACTTTGACAGTTCTAAACCTCAAAGGAAATCTGAACAACTGCTGGTGGCATTTGTTGCAGGAGCTGAGGGGAAGGCTGTTTCAAAGCAAACCATTTATAAATGGATAAGCTATTGCATTGATTTCTGCTATAAGCACCATGGAAAACCTATCCCCCAGAGGATAAGACCTCACACCACCAGGGCTGCATTTACCTCTACAGCCTTTCTCAGAGGCGTCCCTACCAGGGACATCCTAGAAGCTGCTACCTGGAGTTCTGTACATACTTTCACTAAGCATTATCATTTGCCAATTGTCCCTAAATCCAGAGCTGGTTTTGCCACTGCAGTCTTGCAGGGCCTTATAGCTGGCCCTAATGCTATCTTAATTCCTCCTCCCAACCACAGCTTTGGGAATTTATCCAAATGTAATGACTGCAACAGTGAAACACGAAGAACATAGTACCGTTGTGTACACTTACCATAAATGTAGATGTTAGAGTGCATTCACTGTTGCAGTCCTGGTTACCCACCCTCCAGCCCCCTAACTTCTTTTGGCTATAACTCTACTTTCCTTTTTTGCTTAAAAACCTTTCTGGTGTATTTGCTTTTTTGTTAGAGGTATATCATTGTACTTTTATATTTAATTGCTTCCCATTAGGGGGGGGCTTCTGACATCTGGGGCAAGAAAAACTGATGTAATGGCATCGGCTGCATGTTTTATACCCCTGACAACCTGACATCATGGAAGAAGGGACAGCAACTGACGCAGGACCCAAGACTTTGTTAATCAGGCCGACTGAGGGCTACCTGCAAGCAGATAACCCACATGTAATGACTGCAACAGTGAATACACTCTTAACATCTACATTTATGGTAAGTGTACACAGCTGTACTTTTCTTAGACCACTGTTCATTTTCTGGGTCTATATCAGAATAGCGAAGAAGCTTTTAATCTAACGCCTCTTCGCCGACACACAAACAGCGAACGCACTAAAGCGCGAATGCTCAGAACACCGATTTCTTACCCTGGGAAAGAAATCGGTAGCACTAACACACAAACGCACACACTTTCAAACATTACAATGTGGGAGGCTTCGCCCTCCACACCCTCGCTAACTAAATATGCCCACTCCGAGATCGTACTACAGTGGGGAAAGGGTTAAACATACGGGGAAGGCCAAGTGATTTCTTTCCCATGGAAAGAAAATCACTGTTTTGAGTGTTCCCTCTTTGTGTCGACAAAGAGTCGTTCGATTAAACACCTCTTAGCTATTCAGATATAGACCCTCATTTTCTCACTATCCCACTGGTGTTGCTCCTCTGGAAGCCACTAAGAACCAGGAGGCTGACACTTCTTCTGTGTCCTCTTTGTATTAGAGATAATCAGGGAAGGGACCAGGACATGCTCTTTCACTAAGCCACTCTGAAGAGCTTCTTACCATTCTTCAAGCTGCTGTTATTTTAGGGGGATCTTTCAGAAAAAGGAAACCTAAAACTTGAGATATTTTTTTCTTCTAAAGCAGATAATGAAGATTGGTTTGGCTGTTAAGAGTTTATTTAGTCTTTCACTCTCCTCATTTGAACAAAAATGAGTTTCTTCTCTCTGTTACTGAGTCTGAGGGATAGAATTAAACTTGGGGCAGTTTATCCAGTTCTCACTGCATAGAATGGGGAATCTGTCTCTTGAGTTATTCTTTAGATTACTCTCACGTTGAGTTGCCTTTTTTGTGAATCTATTACTAGAATGGAGTGGGAACAAAAATAATTACCAGTATCCCAGCAAAGATGTTTTGATTTGTTACAGGTGTGTTTTCCCTCAACCTACAGTGGTTCCTCCTGTGTTACCAGCCTTGGAGGATGATTTCTTAGCAGCCAGCAATTTGCCTCACAGTCAGTCACCTAATCCAAGAAAGTCTGTTAAATTATGTAAGGTGCCCCAGGCCCACACAGGTTCATAGGTTCATAGGTTGGTACTAGGCTATCAGCCCTAGGGCCTATACAAGCCTAGCCATAACAATTCCCTGGCTATTTCTTCCCACATTATTTACTTTCCTGGACCCCTGTCTAGCAGGGCGACTGACGTGATCCCTGGGGTGAATTTCCTTTCTCCCATTATTTTTTTTCTAATCTCAGGTCATACTCCAGTAATTTTTCCTGTCAAAATCAGTTTCTGCCAAACTCCTTACTACAGCTAGCGCTGTTCCTTCTGACAAGCTGCTGGAAAGCCTTTGATAGGTTTGGGATGAATGTTCTTACTTCTTCCACCTTGGCCTTTAGAATAGTAAATTGTCAGGCTCACATGTCTACATTTCTTCTAACTTCTTTTGCCAATATGAGGAAGCTAATTGTTCTTTCTTCAGAGACTTCGGCCTGTCAGAATTCCAAGTAACCAGACATTCTCTAAAATGTAAACCAAGAAATGCCAAAAGAATCCAAAGAAACACAATAATCCACAACAAAATAGACTCCTTAGGTGCACAATAAAGTTCTAGACAGTAGGACCCTTCACAAAAGTCTTTTAATCCACAGAAACATAAATCGTAAAATCCAAAAACACGAAGCACATTAACACCAAAAACATATGTTTTCATGTGTAACACTTCCTCAGATGTGGGTTATTTGCAAAAATTGAATCCTTTTTATACTAATAGAACAGCAATGAGCCATTGACGTGTTGATTAATTTTTAAAGATATAATACCAAAAGCTATGTTATGGTAATATATTACGTGCGCATTAAAACATGAACAAAACATTACAACTTTCAACAGAACAGACTTATTTGGTATTTAACATATTAAAATCCTTGTAAATGCATAAAACGATGAAAAATATATATTCGTGAAAACATTGTTAGAGACATTACTTGTGAACATTTCATTTAAAAAAGAAACAGCTTTCGCTCATTCCAATGTGTTATAATGCCATCTAGTGACCATTATACTTCATTGCACCCTATTAAAACAACTGATATGTATAAAAAATGTTACTTGAGACTTTCCTTTTATGTTGAATAATACATGAAACATTTTTTAAAAAGAACTGAATAAAATTGATTAAAATTGATATAAATTGACTTCTTAAAATACCATAAATTAAGTTAATACCTTACACATAAAAATGTTAAAATAAATTGAACAAGTGCTTTACTTGATGTTGATGGAATAAGGAGAATAAGGTGAGGACAGGGATAGTATAAAATATTGACCCTATGATTAAATATTGAATTAAAAATAAATAAAACATTTATAAAAAAGTATGTATGTACATATAAAAAATTGATTAATGATATATCCATATAAAACAATTTGTACTATTTAAAATATAATATTACAGTCTTCTGCGTGGAGACGTACGTGAATAGGTGTACCTTCATTGAAGGTTGTGCGTCAGGCCTGGCAAGCCGGTACGTAAAAATCAACTGCCAATCATTAGCGGACGGGAGTTCCGCTGTGGCGACCCCTAACCGGGAAAAGCCAAAAGACACAAACAAACATTATTAAAATGCTTTGTTAAAAATGGGGCTTATAACTTGCTGCCCTCAATTTTAGAAGCGGGGCTATTGATATATGATCATTTAACCCTGGATGTTTATTTGCTTGTAAGTTGACCTGCCACCAATGCTCCCTAAACTCTTATCCTTTCTTCCTATAGGCCTCCCCTCTCATCATTCTTTACTTTTTCCAAAACAAAAAAAGCGTGCATTTTCACAATTTTGAGTGTGCCTTTAGAGAGCGTTGGTTTCTTTTTTACTTTGTATATCATATATGTGTTCGCTATTCATTTTTTTTTTTGGAAAAAAGCCTGGCAGGCTTTAGACTTGGCTAAATACACCAAGCCAAAATCATCACAATTATAATATTCCTTTCCCTCCCAATGTTGTATTTCTACTTTCTAAATATATGGACTCATTGTTAACAATGTAAGCACACTGAGAACACTGCCTACATTTATATGTTCCATTTTTTCTTTTATTACTAGGGCTATTCGTAGTATTATGTTCTAACAAATTCTTCAAATTATAAGAGTTCTTGTATACCACTCTTAACCTTTCCTTACTAATTTTATCCAAATCAGTAATAGAAGTGAACCTTTTCCATTCTTCTTCGAATGTATTTCTCACCATGATTGAAGTTGCATTAAATTCAAACACCAAAGCCCGGTTAAAATTTTCATCCTGCTTATTTTATTCTATTATTTCCCCATTTTTGCCCAAAATCGGTTTAAATTTCCCTGTTCTCCCTTGTAAAACTTCTTTTTCTATATATTCCAAAAGACACACCGGATATTTTTTTGCCACAAACATTTGATTAAGAATTTTCATTTCTTCTATAAAGTCTTGTTCCTCAGAGGTCATTTTCGAAGACCTTATATACTGGCCTCTGACTAAATTCTGCTTTTGGTGTGTAGGGTGCGCACTAGTGTAATGTAGATATGAATTTGAATAGGTTGCCCTCCTATGTAGTCTGGAACACAGTTTACCTTATTTTTTATATATTTCTGTGTCCAAGTATAGTAACTTTTCCTTATCAGCTTTATATTTAAATTTCAGAAAATCTGTGCTGTTATTCAGAAAACCTATAAATTCAATAATTTCTTCACTAAATGCAGTTCAAAAAATACATATGCCATCCAGGAATCTTTTATATAAAAGCCATTTCTGGCTGTATATTGAATTTAAAATCAGCTTTTCCTCCCATTTTGCTAAAACAAGATTTGCATATGTTGGGGCACATGCCGCACCCATAGCCACACCTTTGGTCTGGTGAAAATATTCACCTTTAAAATATAAAAAATTATATTTTAAAACTAAGTCAATTAAATGCAAGATTACTGTACATTCATCATGACTCAGGCTATTATATTCAAACATTGCTTCTTCCAAAAATACCAGTCCTTCTTCATGTGGTATTACTGAAAACAGATCTACAACATCCACCATTAGGAATGTCAATTCCTCCCTGTACTGATCTTGTTTAATACATCCTAAAAAGTCCCATGAATCTCTAAGGATGTTGTTTCTTCCTAACCACAACTTTTTTAACTTGCTATCTACGAACTTAGCAAGAGGCAAAGTTTTTGATCCTTCCGCTGAGACTGTTGGCCTCAGAGGTGGGTCTATTCCATTTTTGTGTGTTTTAGGTAAACCAAAAATGGATGGTATCCTTGGTTTCTCCACTTTTAAAAATGCATATGTCTTATCTATTAAATTTTCAACTATAAGGTCTTCTAACACCATATCCACTCTACGGTAAGCTATATTAATTTCATTCTTAGAAATGGTAGAGTATCTAGAGGTATCTCTCAAAATCTCGTTCATTTTACCTTCATACATAAGTGAGTCCATTAATACCATCCCCCCACCCTTGTCCGGTTTCATAACTCTGATTTCTAAATTGTTCCTTAGTTCCTTTAAAACTGAATTTTCTTTCTCATCTAAATTGGCTTTGTACCCAACTTTTGTAAATGTCTTCCTAATTTCAGTTTCAACCAAACTTTCAAAGTTTTTAAGTTGTGGATGTAGTGGGTGGGTTAAATGTGCTCTTTTTTTACTAATTTAACAGGTCCCATGGTGTTCACCTGGTTAAAAAAGATTTGTAAATTAATTTTCCTATGAAAAGTTTTTATATCTATTAAAGTTTTAGCAAATTCCCCTTTTCTAAGTGGTATAAATTTAATACCGCTAGACAGTAAGTTGAAATGAGCATCTTGTAATTCTATAGAAGTATAATTATAAATACTAAAATCTCCTTTAATAAACCTATATGGGTTATTTTTGTCACAAACAATCCTTTCTGAATCCAAGTTGGAGGGGTGGGCACTTGTTTGAATTAGTACCTCCCTCTCCCCCTTATTCCTCCCCTCCACAAATTCGAAGTCTGTTGATTCTCATGATATTAATTTTTATTCCTTAATCTTTCTGTCCTTAAGGATGGATATTCATTGAAATTATCTAAATCATTAATGTCCTCACCTACACTGGGGGGGGGAGTCATTGTATACATCACTTTCCCTAAATTCTCTAGAATCCCTTTCCCAAAACCTATACCTAGTTTTGGGTTTGGGGTAACTGGTACTATTTTTATACTCAGTTAGATCTCTGTCTAATTTCTTTATTTTCCTTCTACTAAGTTCATTACATTGTTCATCAACTGCTCCCTTAATACTATAATATTTTTCTTTCTCTTCCGGCACACCAAACATCAAATAATTTTTAATAGAATCATTTATAGCATCTATTTCTTTAAGTAAATCATTTTTATTCTTTCATTCTCTTCTATCATACTTTTTAAAACTTCTAACCCACATCTGTTAAAAATGTTTATCAATTCTTTGTTAAAGATACTGTCAGGCACAACATTGTTAGACTATTTACATATACGCAAACCATTTGGTACAATGTTTTCTGCAGTACATTCCTTTAAGTATCCATTTTCTACCTCCAGACCTTTAAATTTGAACAATAGTCTTTCAAATGTGTCCAGCATATTTCTATAAGTATCAGTCACTGGCTTCTGTTTAAATGTTTTGTCTTTGAAATTAGAAGAATAACTAACCTGAAGCCAGTCTTTAAGATTTATGCCATTGGCACCATTGCTGTAACCTACCGACGTCCCTGCCTGTCCACCTTGTACTTTGGGACTGGAATGACTGCTAGCTTCCCCATTGCTTTCCACTTCCCTAAGAACTACAGTAGTTTTCAAAAAGTCTAATGAGTGATTTAATGTCCATTGACTGTTTTGTACTCCATTTGGTTCCTTTCCGTTACTAGTACAGTGCTTTGTTTTGTGAACACCTTGTACTTCCTGGTTTTTCCCCTCGTTGATCCTCTTAGCCAAATTGACCAATGATAGGTTTACAGGGGTGAGAATGTCAATCAGTTGAGTTAATTGGCCAATCAATTTTTTTGTTTGGCTCAATTCCTCTCGATGGTTCCTCCCTTTACTGTCCAAACTCGTGTCCCCTTCCATGGCACAAAACGTACACTTAAACCAAGAAATGCCAAAAGAATCCAAAGAAACACAATAATCCACAACAAAATAGACTCCTTAGGTGCACAATAAAGTTCCAGACAGTAGGACCTTTCACAAAAGTCTTTTAATCCACACAAAAATAAATAGTAAAATCCAAAAACACGAAGCACATTAACGCTAAAAACATAAGTTTTCATTTGTAACACTTTTATTTGCAAAAATTGAATCCTTTTTATACTAATAGAACAACAATGAGCCATTGACGTGTTGATTAATTTTTAAAGGGATCATAATACCAAAAGGTATGGTAATGTATTACGTGTGTATTAAAACATGAACAAAGCATTACAACTTTGAACAGAACAGACTTATTTGGTATTTAAAATATTAAAATCCTTGTAAATGCATAAAACAATGATGAAAAATATATATTCGTGAAAACATTGTTAGAGACATTACTTGTGAACATTTCATTTAAAAAAAAAAACAGCTTTCGCTCATTCCAGTGTGTTATAATGCCATCTAGTGACCATTATTCTTCATTGCACCCTATTAAAACAACTGATATGTATAAAAACATGTTACTTGAGAATTTTCTTTTATGTTGAATAATACATGAAACATTTTTTTAAAAAGTAAGAACTGAATAAAATTGATTAAAATTTATATAAATTTACTTCTTAAAATACCATAAATGAAATTAATACCTTACAAAAAATGTTAAAATAAATTGAACAAGTGCTTTACTTGATGATATTGAATAAGGAGAATAAGGTTAGGACAGAGATAGCATAAATATTGACCCTATGATTAGACATTGAATTAAAAATAAATAAAACAAATATAAAAAAGTATGTATGTACATATAAAAAAATATTAATGATATATCCAAATAAAAAAATGGTGCTATTTAAAATACAATATTAAAATGCATTATTAAAAATGGGGCTTATAACTTAGCTGCCCTCAATTTTAGAAGCGGGGCTGTTGATATATGATCATTTAACCCTGGATGTTTATTGGCTTGTAAGCTGACATGCCACCAAAGCTCCGTATACTCTATCCTTTCTTTCCATAGGCCTTTCCTCTCATCATTCTTTACTTTTTCCAAAACAAAAATGAAAAAGTGTGCATTTTCACAATTTTGAGTGTGCCTATACAGAGCGTTGGTTTCTTTTTTACTTTGTATATCATATATGTGTTCGTAGATTCTTCTTTTGAGCTTACTGTTTTTCCTACGTAAAAAGCCTGGCAGGCTTTACACTTAGCTAAATACACCAAACCAAAATCATCACAATTATTCCTTCCCCCCCAATGTTGTATTTCTACTTTCTAAATATATGGACTCATTGTTAACAATGTAAGTAGACTGAGAACACTGCCCACATTTATATGTTCCATTTTTTCTTTTATTACTAGGGCTATTCGTAGTATTATGTTCTAACAAATTCATCAAATTATAAGAGTTCTTGTATACCACTCTTAACCTTTCCTTACTAATTTTATCCATATCAGTAATAGAAGTGAACCTTTTCCATTCTTCTTCCAGTGTATTTCTCACTATGATTGAAGTTGCATTAAATTCAAACACCAAAGCTCTGTTAAAATCGTCATCCTGCTTATTTTTTCCTATTATTTCTTCATTTTTGCCCAAAATCTGTTTAAATTTCCCTGTTCTCCCTTGTAAAACTTCTTTTTCTATATATTCCAAAAGGCACACCAGATATTTTTTTTGCCACAAACATTTGATTAAGATTTTTCATTTCTTCTATAAAATCTTGTTCCTCAGATGTCATTTTCGAAGACCTTATATACTGGCCTCTGTCTAAATTCTGCTTTTGCTGTGTAGGGTGTGCACTAGTGTAATGTAGATATGAATTTGAATAGGTTGCCTTCCTATATACTCTGGAACACAGTTTACCTTCTTTTTTATATATTTCTGTGTCCAGGTGTAGTAGCTTTTCCTTATCAACTTTATATTTAAATTTCAGAAAATCTGTGCTGTTATTCAGAAAACCTATAAATTCAATAATTTCTTCACTGGATGCAATCCAAAAAATACATATGTCATCCAGGAATCTTTTATATAAAAGCCATTTCTGGCTGTATATTGAATTTAAAATCAGCTTTTCCTCCCATTTTGCTAAAGCAAGATTTGCATATGTTGGGGCACATGCCGCACCCATAGCCACACCTTTGGTCTGGTGAAAATATTCACCTTTAAAATATAAGAAATTATATTTTAAAACCAAGTCAATTAAATGCAAGATTACTGTACATTCATCATGACTCAGGCTATTATATTCAAACATTGCTTCTTCCAAAAGTAACAGTCCTCCTTCATGTGGTATTACTAAAAACAGATCTACAACATCCACCATTAGGAAGGTCAATTCCTCCCTGTACTGATCTTGTTTAATACATCTTAAAAAGTCCCATGAATCTCTAAGAATGTTGTTTCTTCCTAACCACAACTTTTCTAACTTGCTATCTACGAACTTAGCAAGAGGCAAAGTTTTTGATCCCTCTGCTGAGACTATTGGCCTCAGAGGTGGGTCTTTTCCATTTTTGTGTGTTTTAGGTATACCAAAAATAGATGGTATCCTTGCTTTCTCCACTTTTAAAAATGCATATGACTTATTATCTATTAAATTTTCAACTAATAGGTCTTCTAACACCATATCCACTCTACGGTAAGCTTTATTAATTTTTTTTTAATGAAATGTTCACAAGTAACGTCTCTAACAATGTTTTCACGAATATGTATTTCTCATCATTGTTTTATGCATTATTTACAAGGATTTTAATATTTTAAATACCAAATAAGTCTGTTCTGTTGAAAGTTGAAATGTTTTGTTCATGTTTTAATACACACGTAATACATTACCATACCATAGCTTTTGGTATTATGATCTCTTTAAAAATTAATCAACACGTCAATGGCTCATTGCTGTTCTATTAGTATAAAAAGGATTCAATTTTTGCAAATAACCCACATCTGAGGAAGTGTTACAAATGAAAACTTATGTTTTTAGCGTTAATGTGCTTCGTGTTTTTGGATTTTACGATTTTTGTTTGTGTGGATTAAAAGACTTTCGTGAAGAGTCCTACTGTCTGGAACTTTATTGTGCATTTAATTGACTTGTTGTGGATTCTCTAAAATGTGCTTATGTCACTTCTGATGCTGTTCTAAAGCAGCTGCCACTGGGTCAGTGATGGTAAGATATTCCTGGCGACATCCTCAGATTTGCCAAAGGATGTCAAAACTGATACCCTGAATTCTCCCCTGGAGAAAAAGGTGTTACTTGATCCTAGCTCTTAAAAGGTTTGATGAAAGGGGAATGTCAATTCAAGGAGTTGCCCAGATTTTTCAACCCTCCTTTCTAAAATATAATAGAAACTTCTCTTCAAGCTTAGGTTCTTCTTTCAAGGAACAGAATGAGCTTCCCAAGCAAAGTACAGGTAAACAAAAACAGAAGTTCAAAAAGCAATGATTGGGAGATTCAAATAGGAAAAGAGGGTCCTCCCAAATCAAGGACATTATCAGAAAACAAACCATTTATTCTGTCAGGTGTTTTCACCTTCCAAACTTGGCAATCCTGTAAAGCAATCCCAGAGTCTATGTCTTCACTTTGTTTGTGTGGCAAATGGATAACTTCAGACTCCATTGTACTAAGAATTATTCAAAAAGGCTAAAACTAGCAGTGGCATTCCCCACCTCCTTTTCAAGAATCCTTCTTTATCTGTGCAGTCAGTCGTACCTTTTCACTCCTATCATAACCCAGATGCTGTGTTGGAGGCTGTAGAACCTCTTCCCCCATATTAAATAGGGAGAGGTTTGTATTCAGGAATCTTCCTAGTTCCAAAAAAAGAAGGAACCTGGAGGCCTGCCTTAGATCTTTCTTTTCTAAACCTTCATAGCAGAATTCAAAATGCTCAATCTGCAGTCTGTTACTTCTCATAGGTAGGTACTAGGCTATCGGCCCAAGGGCCTACGTAAGCCTAGCCAGCACAGTACCATAGTTTACGCCACCCAAGAAAGTTATTTTCCTGTGCCACTGTCCAGCAGAGACACAGACGTGATCCCTGGGGTGTATTTCCAATTTCCCATCCACTCATCAAGATTTTTCTTGAATAGTGCTAATGAAGAACTTTGCTTGACATAGATGGGTAGCCTGTTCCAGAGTATGGGAAGTCTCTGGAATAGGAATCTATCCCTCCAGCATGTCCTGTTTATTGTGGTGACAAGGTTTAGGTCCCTAGAGTGTGTACAGGTCCCTAGAGTGTGTAGCTTGGAGGGATTGGGATTTCTTTACGTGTAGCATGTCCAACAGCTCTGGGTTTGACATAGCTTTATATGTTAGGCAGAGATCACCTCAGAGTAGGCGATATGCTACGGAGTAAAGCTGGAGTTTTGTGAGGTGGTCAGTGTAGGGCATTTGTTTGAGGCCAGTAATCCTCTTTTCGAGGATGTCTTGTGAGGTACATTCCAAAAGGGGCGCTGTGCTCTACAATGGGTCTAATGAGTGATGAGTAGAGGGGAACAATGACCTCTTTTTTCCTGGATGAGAACCCTTTTATGATGAGGTGTTCCACATAGAAGGACTTCCTGACTACTGTGGCGATGTGACTATCAAAGGAGAGACTACTGTCCACCTGGGTCCCAAGGTCTCTTATCACACATTCGGTGTTAAGTAGATTGCTGCCTATGTGGTAGTTCATGGGTATAGAGTTTTTACCAAAGGGGATGACACTGCACTTTTTGGCATTGAGCTTGAGGCCATGGCTCTGACACCAGTCATCTGTCTCAGTGAGGCCCTTCTGTAGGATGTCCACATCATTTGGGGACTTGACTATGGCTCCTAGTTTGAAGTCATCTGCGAGCTTTGTCAGCCAGAGTCCTTCTGTGTTAGCCTGCACTTCAGAGAAGTAGATATCAAACAGGAGAGGTCCCAGGACGGAACCCTGTGGCACTCTACTTGTCACTACCTTGAGGTCAGATTTGGAGTCTGCAACTTTTACAGTGTGGGTTCTGTCACTGAGCCAGTTGGCAACCCATCTTGTGACATAGGGATTTATACCTAGTTTAGTGAGTTTAGCTATAATTCCAGAATGGCCTCAAAGAAGTCGATCAGGTTCAGGAGGCATGATCTGCCTTTCACAAACCCAAACTGGGTGGGATCCAGAGTTTGGAGGTTAGCAATGTCTTTGTTTATGAGTTCCATGATGATACGTTCCATGGCCTTGCAGACCAGGCTCGTCAGGCTAATAGGTTGATAGTTCCCGGGATCAGTGGTGGCTCCCTCTTTGTGGAGTGGGATAACTGTTGCTGTGCACCATTCAGTGGGCACAAAGCCTGATGCGAGGCTATTATTGAACATGGTGCTTAAGTGGGGAGCCAGTTCTATCTGAAGTTCGTGTAAAACGCAGCCTGGGATGTTGTCCGGTCCCATGGATGCTGTGTTTTTGGCTTGAGAGAGTGCAGCTTTTACCTGCGTAGTTGTGATTACAGGGACTCTGCATTCCTCCTGTATAGATATGGGCCCTTTAGGGGGTGAGAGGGGGGTAAAGTTAGCACTCATTCCACCTCTCTGATTTTTAGTAACTGTGAATTTAAAAGATGCTTATCACATTCCATTTTTCAAATATTTCAGACTCTTACTATGTTTTTCTGTGTCTGGCTTACATATGTATATTATTTTTGCCTTGCCCTTTGGGTTATCAGCAGCTCCAGGAGTGTTTATAATGTTGCCTGCCTCCTGTAATGTCCCACTGCTTGTTTCAGGGCATTCACATTTTTCCATATTTAGATGATTTCCTTATTTTTCCAAATTCTTTTGCAAGTTGTCAAGAATCTGTGGCGTAGGTAATACGTTTTCTCAACCTGGGTTTTCAGTTGAATGTAGAGAGAGAGAGAGATCTACTCTTAATTCCATCTCACTGAATAGTGATTCTGAGATGTCTACTGGATGCTTCTTCCATGATGGCCTTTATTCCCCAGGACTAAGTAGAATGTTACAAGGAGTGGTTTCTGGTATTTTCTAGATGGAAATATCTTAGAATTCTACGTTTCATGGCCTCTCCTGTTCTTGTGATTCCTTTGGCCAGACTTCACATGAGGGAAGTTCAGTAGTTCATCATATCAGTTTGGACCCAGCAGTAACACCCTCTCTCATTTCAAATCCTAGTGCTGGGGTTTGTGATAAAGGGGTTGCTTTTCTGCACAAGGACTCCCCACAAACAAGCTTGGAAAGTGGATGCTCTGTCCTTCAGCTGGAAAAATCGGTCAGTTTATGCCTTTTCTCCTCTGCCTCTCCTCTCCAAAGTACTACTAAAGATTAAACAGGACAAACCAAAAATGATACTGATTGCACCATACTGGCCACGCCAACACTGGTACCCCCTCTTGCGCAGTGTGTCACAGCTGGCCCCATGGCATCTACCTCAGACCCCTACCCTGCTCTCTCAACAGGAGAGCCAGATTCTGCACCACCAGCTTTAAACCCTGAACCTGGCAGCCTGGCTAATTACCTAATCTCTCCGTTACCATCCCTCAGTAAACAAGTGTTGGATATCATTTTGGAGGCAAGGAGGCCTAGTACTAGAAAATCTTATGCTGAAAAATGGAAAAGATTCTGTGCCTAGAACCAAACTCAAGGGATGGCCACAGCAGTGACAAATTTACTTCAGATTCTTCAATACTTAACCAAGATGCTTCACAAGGGCCTTTCCTTTTTCTCCATCAAAATTCCCACCTCCGCCATTTCAGTTCATTACAACACAGAACCTCCCCTCTTTTCTCACCCACTGCTCAAGCAGCTCCTCAGAGTGGCCAAAAACTTAAGACCACCCAGGAGAGCCCCAACTCCAGCCTGGGACCTTAATTTTGTATTGGAAAAACTCACTATCCCTCCTTTTGAGCCACCTGCAACTGCAGAGTTAAAATTCCTTTCTTGGAAAACAGCTTTCCTTTTAGCAATCACTTCAGCAAGAAGGGTATCTGAATTACAGGCCTTTATGGCAGTGGAGCCTTTCATCATCTTTCATGCAGACAGTGTCCCTTGGGACCAATCCCTCTTTCATGCCCAAGGTGGGATCCAGTGTGGCTCTTAATCAGTCCATTCATTTGCCAACCTTCTTTTCTAATCCACAGAACAAAGTGGAATGGATACTGCACTCCTTAGATGTGCACAGACAACTTAGATTTTACTTGAACAGGACTAAACCTCAAAGGAAATCTGAACAACTGCTGGTGGCATTTGTTGCAGGGGCAGAGGGGAAGGCTATTTCAAAGCAAACCATTTCTAAATGGATATGCCATTGCATTCATTTCTGCTATAAGCACCATGGAAAACCTATCCCACAGGGGATTAGACCCTATTCAACCAGGGCTGCATCTACCTCTACAGCCTTTCTCAGAGGTGTCCCTACCAGAGACATCCTAGAAGCTGCTACCAGGAGTTCGGTACATACTTTCACCAAGCATTACCATTTGCCAATTTTCTCTAAATCCAGAGCTGGCTTTGCCACTGCAGTCTTGCAAGGCCTTATAACTGGTCCTAATGCTATCTGAATTCCTCCTCCCATCCTTAGCTTTGGGAATTTACCCAAATGTGATGACTGCAACAGTGAAACACGAAGAACATTGTACAGTTGTGTACACTTACCATAAATGTAGATGTTCAAGTGTATTCACTGTTGCAGTCGTGGTTACCCTCCCTCCAGCCCCCTGACTTCTTTTGGCTATACCTCTATTCTCCTTTACTATACTTAAAAGCTTTCTGGTGTATTTGCTTTTTTGTTGGAGGTATAACCTTGTATATTTATATTTAATTGTTTTCCATTAAGGGGGGCACCTGACATCTGGAGCAAGAAAAACTGGTGTAATGGCGTTGGCTGCATGCTGTATACCCCTGACTACCTGACGTTACGGAAGATGAGACAGCAACCAATGCAGGACCCAAGACTTTGATAATCAGGCAGACTGAGGGCAACTGCAAGCAGATAACCCAAATGTGATGACTGCAACAGTGAATACACTTGAACATCTACATTTATGGTAAGTGCGCTAGCCGTTTTATAGCATTTACTGTTTGCTACTGTATCTTTTTCTTCTGTCTCTGTAAAAAAAAGAAAAAAAAACAAAAAGATATCCTTGTTTTCCCGCCTTACTGAACTAGAATAATCCAGTCTTCAGATTTTGCTGATCTCTGGGCTTTGTCATAGTTCCTGTGCTATCCATATCCTTATTTGGATAAGAGGAAGCTTCTTTGTTCACCAGTGGGAGTGGGGAGCACTGAGCAACCTATTGGTCCCTAGAGGAGTGGTTCCAGCCCAGCAACTTGTAGTTTATTGGCCATTTTGGGTCAATTCCTGGCTCTTTTCAACCCCCTGCTATAAAGCCCGTTTTTGCGCGCTTTTGCGCTTGTATACGACTCAGCACAGCTCCTCGTGGTGTCCTGCAGAGTTCTACAAGCAGCAGAGAGTGAAAGAGTGACTTTCCTTGATTTTTAAGTATTTTTTCTGGCTTTCGTTTTAATTACTGTATCTCGACTGCATTTCGCCTAAAAACAGCTCTGCATATTGTTTATACTGTACCTGTGTTGATTCTAAACTGTTTGAACTTTAAAAAGTTATTTTTTATTTAATTTAACTGTTAGGCTAACACACTCAAGTGCGCTAGCCGTTTTATAGCATTTACTGTTTGCTACTGTATCTTTTTCTTCTGTCTCTGTAAAAAAAAAAAAAAAAAAAAAAAAAAATATATATCCTTGTTTTCCCGCCTTACTGAACTAGAATAATCCATTCTTCAGATTTTGCTGATCTCTGGGCTTTGTCATAGTTCCTGTGCTATCCATATCCTTATTTGGATAAGAGAAAGCTTCTTTGTTCACCAGTGGGAGTGGGGAGCACTTTGCAACCTATTGATCCCTAGAGGAGTGGTTCCAGCCCAGCAACTTGTAGTTTATTGGCCATTTTGGGTCAATTCCTGGCTCTTTTCAACCCTCTGCTATAAAGCCCGTTTTTGCTCGCTTTTGCACTAAGTTGCTCATAGAGCAGCGCCGGTTAATCAAGTTTAAACGATTTCTGGCTCCGTAAAGTCTGCTCTTCAATTTTTCCCTTAGAACTGCTCTACTTGCACTCTAAGCAGCCTATTCTCTGTCTGAAAAGCCCAGCACTTGCTCCTAAAGCATCTTTATACAGGTAAAGCACTCAAGTACTTCATTCACCTAAATCCCCTTGAGTACCCATTTCCCTATAGGTCCTGTCTGACTCAGTTACACAGCAATCTTTTACACTATTCTAGCATGTCGAAGGGTCAGTTGCTGGCGTCCTCTCCTGTTCAGCTGGTGAATCTGGGAATCTTGAGGCAGTGTTACAATTGCCTCATATACACAGACAACCCTCTCCTCCTCCCAACAAATACAAATATATGTGAGAGATGCAACTATATAGCCAAACTGGAGGCTGAGCTCTCTCAACTCAGTACTGGCAAAACCAGTCAGGAGGAGAAGGTAACCACGCACACCACAAACCCAGTCTCACATAGACCTATCACAACTGCAGACCAAACACATAAACACACAAAAACATACTTGGAGGCTCCGATTAAAAATCTACCAAAACAGCAGAGGCCTCCAAAGCAGACACCCAATCGACCACTACCTTAAGACATAGCACATGCAACACATAGTTCACAAAGTCAATGTGCTAAACAGTCACAGCCCTTAAGGCCAAACAACATGCCAGACACACTTGTAATAGGTGACTCCATAGTCAGACACACTGACGTCCCGCTCACCAGACTGAACAAGGATAAGGTTACAGTAAGCTGCCTGTCGGGCGCTAGAATCCGCCACATAACACAAGCACTCAGGTCACTCCAAAGCAAGTACAAATATGACTCAGTCATTGTCCATGCCGGTGTGAACGACCTGAGACGTACCTCCCTGGACTACATGAAAAGAGACATAGAGGAGCTCTCTGATTATGTAGCCCAGGCCGGTATGACCCTGACCCTGAGCAGCATCTTACCCTCACCAAGAATGATGCCACAGTACAAAGACAAAATGATCAGTTTTAACAATTGGCTTAATTACTGGTGTCATTCTAAGGGGATCCAATGTCTGTCTGCTTGGGATGACAAGCCATGCTGCTTCGCAAGGGATGGCTTGCACCTGTCACCCCTGGGCTTACGGATATTGGCCAAGGCTCTTGCCACCCCCATAGTGCCTTTTTTAGGCAAGGCTCAAAAGACAAACCTACCTCCCTAGAAAACACAAGTGGAAAAAACTAAGGGTAATGCTGCTCAATGCCAGAAGTCTAAACCTCAAGATGCACGTTCTCGAAGCCCTCCTCAGTAAGGAGAACATCGATGTCTGTGCAGTGACTGAAACCTGGTTCAAGGCTCCAGAGAGCACCCCAGCACTACCAGGTTTTACCTCATATCATGCTTTCCGGCCCCAAAACTTGGACCGAACCACAAAAGGAGGGGGAGTATCCATTTTCATCAAAGATACCCACACCTCCAGGTTAGTAGCAACGCACGAAGCATCGGAGACCATCCAGGTGCAACTAACCATAGGCAAAACTGCCCTACAGTTTGTAGCATGCTGCAGACCACCCTCTCAAACTCAGGAACCCCACTCAGGCTTCCTGAAGACACTAGAGAGTATGAATGTCTCTCCAAATACCATCATATTGGGAGACTTCAACTACCCAAACATAGACTGGGAACATTACTCAAGCCCCAATACCCTAGCCCAAAGGTTCCTAGAATTCATAAACTCAAATGCGATGGAACAACTAGTCACCATTCCCACAAGAGGAGATAATATACTAGACCTGATCATCACAAACATGGGGACAAAATGCACCACACCGGAAGTAATACCCCTCATTGGTGAGATCAGACCATAAATTAATCTCACTGGAAATCCACATCCCGTTCCCACCCCCTGCACAAAAGACCACAGTGAAGAACTTCTCAAAAGCCAACTTCACACTTCTTAAGACTGAAGTGGTATCCTTCAAGGCCCCTGGGCCAGTGGAAACCACAACCCACACCACTGAATCCTTTATAAATGCCTTCTACGGGCACCTTCAAGAATGCATGGATCATGCAATCCCAAATAAAACCAAGACCCATTCCCCCAAAGGCAGGCACCCTGTCTGGTGGACCCCAGCAATTAACAAACTTTACAACAGGAGGAGAAAGCTACTACATGACAGAGCAAAATCCCTAAAAGGGAAGGCATCTCTGATCAGTACTAGCAAAAAACTACGATCACTCATAAAATCATCAAAGGCCAACTTTGAGAGAAAAATCGCAAGAGACACAAAAGACAATCACAAGGCCTTCTTTAGCTATGTTAGAAACCTGGGTGGAAACTCCCAGATATGCTCAGAGTTAGTCCAAAATGACACAAAATACACTGAACTCACAGACATTGCCAACATTCTGGCAGACAGGTTCAGTGCAAATTTCTCCTCCCCCTCCCCCCCAAAAGGAGAAATATCTATCCCAGCAGAGTGTAGCCTCCCAAACATCTCAGATGCCCTGGTGAAAGCCGCCCTCTCCAAAGCTAAAAACACATCATCAATGGGACCGGACGGTGTCCCGGGCTGTGTGCTACATGAACTCCAAGAGGAACTAAACCCGCACATAAGGCTGCTGTTTAATCTTAGCCTTACTACAGGATACGTACCCAAAGAGTGGCGTACAGCAACAGTGGTCCCACTCCACAAAGGTGGTGCTTCTACAGACCCTGGAAATTACCGCCCCATAAGCTTGAAGAGCCTGGTCTGCAAAGCTATGGAAAGGATCATTATGGAACTCATAAACAAAGACATTGGGGACCTACAGACATTGGATCCTACCCAATTTGGCTTTGTCAAGGGCAGATCCTGCCTTTTGAACTTGGTCGACGTTTTTGAAACGGTCACTAAGGCCATTGATGAGGGTAAGGCAGTTCACACAGCCTACCTTGACCTTGCAAAAGCCTTCGACACAATACCCCACTCAGGCATCTTAGACAAACTCACCAGCTTAAATGTAAACCCATATGTCACAAGATGGGTTGCAAACTGGCTCAAGGACAGAACCCACAGGGTCAGAGTTGCTGGAGCCATGTCAGACTCTAAGCCGGTCACAAGCGGTGTCCCACAGGGCTCAGTCCTGGGACCCCTCTTGTTCGGCATTTATTTTTCCGAGGTGCAGGCAAACATAGGAGGATTGTGGCTGACAACGTTCGCAGATGACTGCAAACTGGGCGCCATAATTGATACTCCAGCGGACACAAGCATCCTTCATAGAGGCCTCATAGAAATTGATAATTGGTGCCAGAGCCATGGCCTTAAGCTGAACGCCAAAAAATGTATAGTCATACCCTTTGGGAAAAACAAGGTACCCACAAATTACCACATAGGTGGTAATCCATTAATCTGGAAGAGGTAATCAGGGACCTAGGGACCCAAGTTGACAGTAACCTCTCATTTGACACTCACATTGCCAAAGTGGTTAGGAAGACCTTCTATATTGCCCACCTTATCATGAAGGGATTCACATCTAGATCAAGAGAGGTCATTGTGCCCCTGTACTCTTCTCTTATCAGGCCCATGATTGAGTACAATGCCCCATTTGGGATGTATCTCACCCGACACCTGCCGCAGTTGGAAAGACCCCAAAATTTCCTCACCAAGAGGATAAAGGGTCTCAAACATATGTCATATGCTGCCCGGCCGAAGAAACTCCAGCGCTATTCAGTCACATACCACCTACTCAGAGGTGATCTATGCCTGATGTACAAGGCCATGTCCAATCCGGAATTAATGGACATGCTCCACCTCAGAAAATCCAAATCCACCAGAGCCACGAGAGCAAGAGATTTGAACCTCAACACAGAAATAAATAGGACGTGCTGGAGGGACAAATTCATAACCCAGAGGCTCTCAACACTCTGGAACAGAATCCCAGTCCATGTTAGGCAGAGCCCCTCACTAACTCTCTTCAAGAGAAATCTTGACGAGTGGATGGGAGATCGTAGGTTTACCCCGGGGGTCATCTCTGTGTCACTACTAGACAGAGGCACAGTAAACTAAACCCTAAATGGGCGTAGTATTCTCATCCTAAGAGGTGGTGAAAGCCACACACACTCTGGCTAGGCTTATAAATGCCCTAGGGCAGATAGCCTAGTACGAACCTATGAACACAACTGTACTTTCTACTCCCTTTGCAGGCTAACTGTGGTAGCCTGGTATCTAGCAACTCAGTACAGTTTATACCTACAGACTATCTACAATCCATCAGAGTGAAACATTATTAAAGACTAGCTGAGAAGGACCAGGACTGACCATCACAAATGGTAGTTGCACCTGTGAGTCTTCCAGGAACTGATCCATCAGTGTAGATCTATTTTGCCTCAAGCCACAAGAGACAGTTAAGGAGATTCTGCTCCCAGATCCTTGCATACAGGCCTAAAAGACAGATACCTCTTCTTTTCCTGTGGACAGGAAAGTTTATATATGCTTTTCCATCCTTTCCTCTGATTTTGTAGAGTTTTAATTGCACTTAGTGTTTAGGACTACACACTCAAGTGTGTTAGCTTTTTCTATGTTTATGTACTATATTATTGCATTGTTTAGCCTGTTCCAGCAAAAAAAAAAAATACTGTCTTGTTTGCTCATTTCCCACCTTTCCTAGCCAGTCCATATCCCAGGCTTTGCTTGTCTCAGGACTTTATTTTCTGTGTTCAGAGCTATCCAGACCTTGCTGTGGTAGAGGGAAGTCATGCTGCTTACCAGTGGGACTGGTGAGCATTGTACTGCCTATCTAACACTAGAGGAGTGGTTTCCAGCTCTGAAATTGTAATTTTATTAGCCTTTTTGGGCTGATTTCTATCCCTTTCAACTTTCTGGTTTAAAAATGTGTGTGTTTGCACATTTTACACATCATGCCGCACTGCGAGGCTACAGTTAAACTATTCCAGGTGCCAGAAAGTCTGCTCTTCAAATTTTCCCTTAGAACTAGCGGTTTTCTCAGTAGCACTAAAATCTGAACCCCTGTGACTAGCACTTGCTCTAGAACCTGCTGGAAAGCACTAGGAAGCTTGAAACTGATACAAGCACTCAACTCTTCTTGTCAATAAGGAGAAATTAATCGTAGGCACTAAACAGCCTATAATTGCAAAGTACCTTGCAAAGGTAAGGGAAAATAGCTCTTAAACTTTACAAAAAAAGCACCTAAACAGGCATGACCAAGGGTCAGCTTCCGGCGATTTCTCCTGTCCACCTGGTGAATCTGGGCATACTGGTGCAATGCGGCAACTGCCTCATGTACACAGACAATCCTCTCCTCCTACCACCCAACACTACAACCTGCGAGAGATGCACTTACATAGCCAAACTGGAAACAAAGCTCTCTCCAGCCAAGATTGTGCTAGACAGCCAAGAGGAGAAGGTTAACACCTGCACTACACCTCTAGCAACTCATAGCCCTTCAAAACCCACACCATAAACACCCACACATAGCAGCACTAAACTCACATATGTGGAGGTCCTTAACATTAACCTGCCCAAGCAACAAGGACCTCTGAAGCTGAAACGCAAACCAACACCAGTCGCAACCAAAGTGACACAGCTCACAACACCAGTGTGCCACCCAACAACTGCCCCTTAGGCAAGACAATGTACCCAACACTTTAGTCATAGGTGACTCTATAGTCAGGCACACTGATGTCCCACTCACCAGGCTGAACAAGAAGAAAATTACAGTCAGCTGCCTATCGGGTGCTAGGATCTGCCACATAACGCATGCACTCAAGTCACTCCACAACAAGTACAAATATGACTCTGTCATTGTTCATGCTGGAGTGAATGACTTGAGACGTACCTCCCTGGGCTACATGAAAAGAGACATGGAAGAGCTCTTGGATCATGTGGCCCAAGCAGGTATGACCCTAGCCCTGAGTAGCATCCTGCCTTTGCCCAGAATAATACCACAGTATAAGAACAAAATGATTGACTTCAACAATTGGCTAAGCTTCTGGTGTCATTCAAAGGGGATCCAGTATTTGTCTGCCTGGGAAGACATGATCGACAAACCACGATGCTTTGCCAGAGATGGTCTGCACCTGTTACCCCTGGGATTCAGGTTACTGGCTAAAGCTCTTGCCACCCCTATAGTGCCTTTTTTAGGCAAGGTTCAAAGGGTAAAACCACCACCATAACAGATACAAGCTTGCAAAATCTGAAGGTAATGCTACTCAATGCTAGAAGTCTAAACCTCAAAATACACTATCTCGAGGCACTCCTAAAAATGGAGAACATCCATATCTGTGCAGTAACTAAGACCTGGTTCAAGGCTGCAGAGAGCACCCCTGCAATACCAGGCTACAACTCTTACCACACTTTTCGGCCACAAAACCAAGACCGAAACACTAAAGGTGGAGGAGTGTCCCTATTCACCAAGGATATTCACATCTCCAGGCTAGTTGCCCAACACAATGCATCTGAAATTCTCCAGGTGCAACTAACACTAGGTAAGACTGCAATCCAAATTGTAGCTTGCTACAGATCCCCCACCATGCCCCAAGATTCTCACTACACCTTTCTAAACATACTGGAAAATATTAAGATACAACCAAACACCCTAATACTGGGTGATTTCAACTGCCCTGCCATTAACTGGGAAAACTACTGTGGTACCAACTCCTTTTCCCAACAGTTCTTGGAATTCATAAATTCCAATGCCCTGGATCAACTAATCCATTGTCCCACCAGGGGCTCCAATATCCTAGACCTGGTCATTACCAACATGGGAGATAGATGTTCCACACCAGTGGTCAACCCCCTCATTGGTCAAGTCTGACCATAAGCAAATCACCCTTGACATCCACATCCCACCTGCACCCCCCAGTAAGGAAACTCCATAAAAAACTTCTCCACAGCCAACGTCATGCTACTGAAGTCAGAAGTGACAAACTTCACGACACCCATGCAGACGGGATCTGAAAGTTCGACTGCAGAATCCTGCACTATGGCACTGTACGAGCACATCCACTCATGCATGAATTGTGCCATCCCAAATAGAACCAAGATGCTCTTTTCCAAAAAATGGAAGCTAATCTGGTAGTCCCTTGCTATAAACAAACTATACAACAGAAGGAAGAAACTGTTACAGAAAAGAGGAAAATCCCAGGATGAAAAAACTCCCTCACCAGCCTCAGTAAGAAGCTGAGATCTCATAAAATCCTCAAAAGCTAGTTATGAAAATAAAATTGCCAAAGATTCCAAAGACAACCACAAGGCATTCTATAGTTATGTCAAGAATCTAAATGGCAATACTCAGATCTGCTCTGAGCTACAACAGAATGGCATTAAATATACTGATCCCAAGGATATTGGCAATATCCTGGCAGATGATTTAGTGCCAACTTCACCCCCTAAAGGGCCCATATAAATACCAAAAGATTGCCAAATTCCGGTAATCACGGCCACACAGGTGGAAACCGCACTCTCCAAAGCTAAGAATACCGCATCCATGGGACCAGATGACATCCCAGGCTGTGTACTACATGAACTACAAAATGAACTGGCACCTCACCTAAGTGTCATGTTTAATCATAGCCCCACCTCAGGCTTCGTGCCCACTGAGTGGCGTACAACTACAGTTATCCCACTCCACAAGGGGGGATCCGCCTTGGATCCCGGGAACTACCGTCCCATCAGTCTGACAAGCCTAATCTGCAAGGGCATGGAACGCATTATCATGGAACTTATAAACAAAGACATTGGCAACCTTCAAACACTGGACCCCACCCAGTTTGGGTTTGTGAAGGGCCGATCTTGTCTCCTGAATCTGATTGACTTCTTCGAATCAGTCTCCAGAGCTGTGGATGAGGGTAAGGCAGTCCACACAGCCTATCTGGACCTCGCCAAGGCCTTCAACACCATCCCCCACTCTGGAATGATAGATAAACTTACTAAGCTGGGCATAAATCCCTACGTCACTCGATGGGTTGCCAACTAGTTTACTGACAGAACCCAGACTGTAAAAGTAGCCGACTCCAAATCCAGCTCCAGACAAGTGGAGTACCTCAGGGTTCAGTTCTGGGACCACTCTTGTTTGGCATCTACTTCTCTGAAGTACAGGCCAGCACTAAGGTACTCTGGCTAACAAAGTTCACAGATGACTGCAAACTGGGAGCCATTATTGAATCCCCAAATGATGTGGATATTCTGCAAAAGGGCCTTACAGAAACAGATGCCTGGTACCAGAGCCATGGGCTCAAGCTTAATGCCAAGAAATGTATAGTTATCCCCTTTGGAAAAAAACATGTACCCATGAATTACCACATAGGTGGCAGGACACTAAACATCGAAAGTGTGATGAGAGACATAGGGACACAGGTGGACAGTGGTCTCACTTTCGATAACCACATCGCCACAACAGTCAGTAAATCTTTCTTTGTGGCACACCTCATCACTAAGGGCTTTTCATCCAGAAAAAAGGTAGTCATTGTCCTACTGTAGTCATCCCTCATTAGACCCATTATATAATGCCCCATTTGGTATGTACCTCACAAGACATCTGCAACAGCTGGAAAGGCCACAGAAATACCTCACTAAAAGAATCACAGGCCTAAAGCAGATGCCATATGCTGACCATCTAAATAAACTCCAGCTATACTCTGTGGCATATCATCTACTCAGAGGCGATCTCTGTTTAACATACAAGGCCATGTCAAACCCTGAGCTGTTGGACATGCTCCACTTAAAGAAATCCCATTCCCTCAGAGCCACACGCTCCAGGGATCTAAACCTTGTCATCACAATGAACAAAACATGCTGGAGGGATAGGTTCCTGACCCAGAGACTCCCCAGATTCTGGAATAGACTGCCTATACATGTCAAGCAGAGCACCTCTTTGGCCCTCTTCAAAAGGAACCTTGATGATTGGATGGGAGATAGGAAATTCACCCCGGGGATTGGATGGGAGATAGGAAATTCACCCCGGGGATCATGTCAGTCACCCTGCTAGACAGGGGTCCAGAGAAGTAAACATTGTGGGAAGAAATATCCAGAGAATTGTTATGGCTAGGCTTGCATAGGCCCTAGGGCCAATAGCCTAGTACCAACCTGTGAACCTATAACCAGGGTTCTTCTAAAGATACAGACAGATTCCCCAGTGGTAAATGTCGTGACTCCCTTTTCAGTTGGGCAGCAGTGTTCTCCCTTTTAAAAATGGCAAAGGGCAATTACCGTAAGGTTGCTCAAAGAATGGACTTAGTCACACATGACAGGGGGTTGTATGATACACCTCAACCTTTAACTTCAGTTGGCGGTCTGAATGATAAATTTAAATACCTTTTAGGCACCTTTTTTTCTGAAGATATGCAGGAAGTATTAAAGGAGGCAAATAAACCTGCCACTAGAAGTCAAAAAGATTTTTTGTTTGGTGCCAAGATACGTCAGACCCTTTTATGGCTCTAGACTCCTTTGGTTCTGCAGTAGTTATGAGAGTTATTATCCTCTGGCATTTTTTCTAAGGTTCATCTCTCAGCCAACTGTCTGCACATGGAATCCCCCTACCTCAAGTGAAACAGTTTTTGAAAGGGGTTTTACATATCCAGACACCTAGAAGAAAGGTGGCTCCTTCTTAGGATCTTAATTTTGTAATGGAAAAACTTAAGTGTTCCCTTCTGAACCTGATCATGAGACTGTTGTGAAGTTCTTAACCTGGAAAGCATTATTACTCCTTTTGACTGCTGCAAGATGAGTATCTGAGTTGTAAAGTGTAGTAGTGAGTCATCTCTATCTTATTTTTCATAAAGACAGTAACTTTGAGAACAAGTCCTTCCTTTATGTCTGAGGTTATTTCAGAGTTAATATTGGGTCAGGTAGTCCATCTCCCTATTTTCTTTCCAGAATCCAAAATTAGCAGAGAAAATGTTTTACATACACTGGATGTCCATAGCCAGTTTGAATATTTGACAGGACAGACATTTTCAGGACTTCTGATCAAATGTTTATTTCCTATGAAGTTAAGAAAAACGAGGACAGTCTGTATCAAAACAGTTTCTAATTGATTCTGTCATGCTGATTTTGGTATTCACACCCTTACAAGACAATTCAGACAAAGTTAGGACCCATTCTACCAGGGCTCTGGCAACTTCTGTGGTGTTTTGGAAAAGATAGACTCTAGAGGTATACTAGAGACTGCACCTTGGTCTTTTGTGCACACTTTTAATAAGCATTACAAACTGGATTCCATCTCTAGATCCAGAGCAGGCTTTGCTAGGACTCCAAAAGTTCCTGTACTCTGATCCATCCTCCTCCCTTTCTTTCTAAGCTCTAGTATTCTTTCCATGTGGTGTAAGCCACTGCAATAGTAATTTAATAGCGAACAGTGCCTGCAGGCTTATAGTGCCTGCATATTTGAACTGTTTCTTACTGAAATTGGTGCACCTTGTTTGCTGTAGCATAGACTAGATCCAGGCCTGCTGAATCTAGCTTTGTTTGTATGCTTGTTGTTTGTTTGCTTGTTATTTCCCTGAAATGCTAATTCCACCTAAAACGCGGCTCTTCAGCACTTCTGTGGATCCCTAGTGATATCTGCATTGCTTACTGTACTTATTTCCTTGTTTCACTTGAAAGAAAGTTACTGTTTGTTGTTTTTGCATTTAAGTTACCTGGCACTTGCTCACTAAGTCAGCACTAAAAAATTAAAAGCACTACACCCTCACAAACTCCCCTTGAGTACCTTGTTCCCCATTGGCCCTTTTTTCAATTATAAAGGAATTCCCAATACTATTCTAGCATGTCCAAAGGTCAGTTGTCAATCTCCTCTCCAGTCCAGCTGGTGAATCTGGGAATCTTGAGGCAATGTTACAACTGCCTCATGTACACAGACAACCCTCTCCTCCTCCCAACAAATTCCAACACGTGAGAGATGCAGCCATGTAGCCAAACTGGAGGCTAAGCTCTCTCAACTCAGTACTGGCGTAACCAGTCAGGAGGAGAAGGAAACCACACTCACTACAATTCCAGTCTCACATAGACCTACCACGACAGCAAACCAAACACATAAACACACAGAAACATACTCGGAGGCTCTAAATAAAAATCTGCCTAAGCAGCAGAGACCTCCAAAGCAGACACCCAAGCAACCGCTACCCCAAAACAAAACACGTGCAACACATAGCTCACAAAGCCACTGTGCCGAACAGTCACAGCCCTTAAGGCTAAACAACACACCTGATACACTTGTAATAGGTGACTCTATCGTCAGGCACACTGACGTCCCGCTCACCAGGATGAACAAGGAGAAAGTCACGGTGAGCTGCCTGTCAGGCGCTAGGATCCGCCACATAACACAAGCACTCGGGTCACTCCAAGGCATGTACAAATATGACTGTGTCATTGTCCATGTTGGTGTGAATGACCTGAGACGTACCTCCCTGGACTACATGAAAAGAGACATAGAGGAGCTCTCTGAGCATGTAGCCCAGGGCGGTATGACCCTGACCTTGAGTAGCATCTTACCCTCACCAAGAATTATGCCACAATATGAAGACAAGATGATCAATTTCAACAATTGGCTTAAGTATTGGTGTCATTCAAAGGGGATCCAATGCCTGTCAGTCTGGGATGACATGCTCGACAAGCCACGATTCTTCACTAGGGACGGCTTGCACCTGTCACCCTTGGGCTTTCGGATATTGGCAAAGGCTCTTGCTACCCCCATAGTGCCTTTTTTAGGCAAGGCTCAAAAGACAAACCCACCTCCATAGGTATCACAAGGGATAAGAAACTAAGAGTAATACTACTCAATGCCAGAAGTCTAAACCTCAAGATGCACGCACTCGAAACTCTCCTTAGCATGGAGAACATCGATATCTGTGCAGTAACAGAAACCTGGTTCAAGGTTCCCGAGAGCACCCCAGTACTACCAGGTTATACCTCATACCATGCTTTTCGGCCCCAAAACTTGGACCGAACCACAAAAGGAGGGGAAGTATCAATATTCGTCAAAGATACCCACACCTCCAGGTTGGTGTCACAGCACGAAGCATCAGAGACTATCCATGTGCAACTAACAGTGGGTAAAACTGCCTTCCAGTTTATAGCCTGCTACAGACCACCCTCCCAAACCCAGGACCCCACTCGGCCTTCCTGAGAACACTGGAAAATATGAAGGTCTCTCCAAACACCATTATATTGGGCGACTTCAACTACCCAAACATAGACTGGGAGCATTACTCTAGCTCCAACACCCTAGCCCAAAGGTTCCTAGAATTTATAAACTCAAATGCTATGGAACAACTTGTTACCACTCCCACAAGAGGGGAAAACATACTGGACCTGATCACCACCAACATGGGGACTCTCTGCTCCAGACCAGAAGTGTATCCCTCACTGGTAAGATCAGACCATAAACTAATCACACTGGATATTCACATCCTGACCCCACCCTCTGCCCAGAAAACCACAGTGAAAAACTTCTCTAAAGCAAATTTCACACTCCTCAAAACTGAGGTGGAATCCTTCAAAGCCCCCGGGCCTGTGGAAAATACGCCCAGACCACAGAATCCTTTATAAACACATTCTATGAACACCTTCAGGAATGCATGGATCATGCAATCCCAGATAAAACAAAGACCCAATCCTCCAAAGGCAGACGTCCTGTCTGGTGGACCCCAGCCATAAACAAACTATACAATAGAAGGAGGAAGCTACTACATGATAGAGCAAAATCCCAAAAAGGGAAGGCATCTCTGATCAGTATTAGCAAAAAACTACGGGCACTCATAAAATCGTCTAAGGCCAGCTTCGAAAGAAAAATTGCACAGGACACTAAGTATAATCACAAGGCTTTCTTTAGTTATGTTAGGAACCTGGGTGGGAATTCCCAGGTATGCTCAGAATTAGTCCAAAATGACAAAAAATACACCGAACCCACAGACATTGCCAACATCCTAGCTGACAGGTTCAGCGCAAACTTCTCCCCTCCCCCCCCCACCAAAAGGGCAAATATCTATCCCAGTAGAGTGCTGCCCCCCTGACATCTCAGATGCTCAGGTAAGAGCCGCCCTCTCCAAAGCAAAAAACACAGCATCAATGGGCTGCGTCCTACATGAACCCCAAGAAGAGCTAAACCCAAACATAAAACTACTATTCAATCTCAGCCTTACTACAGGATATGTACCCAAAGAGTGGCGTACAGCAACAGTGGTCCCTCTCCACAAAGGTGGAGCCTCAACGGATCCTGGAAACTATCGCCCCATAAGCCTGACTAGCTTGGTCTGCAAAGCTTTGGAAAGGATCATCATGGACCTCATAAATAGATATTGGGGACCTACAGATACTGGATCCTACCCAGTTCGGCTTTGTTAAGGGCAGATCCTGCCTCTTAAACCTGGTTGATTTCTTTAAAACAGTCACCAAGGCCATTGACAAGGGGAAGGTCGTCCACACAGCCTACCTGGACCTCGCAAAAGCCTTCGATACAATACCCCACTCGGGCATTATAGATAAGCTCACCAGCTTAAATATAAACTACTATGTCACTAGGTGGGTTACAAACTGACTCAAGGACAGAACCCACATGGTTAGAATTGCTGGAGCCATGTCAGACTCCAAACCAGTTACAAGTGGCGTCCCACAAGGCTCAGTCCTGGGACCTCTCTTGTTTGGTATATATTTCTCGGAGGTACAGGCCAACACGGAAGGACTGTGACTGACCAAGTTCGTAGATGACTGCAAACTGGGCGCCATAATCAACTCTCCAGCCGACACAAGCATCCTCCAAAAGGGCCTCATAGAAACAGACAACTGGTGCCAGAGCCATGGCCTCAAACTAAACGCCAAAAAGTGTATAGTCATCCCCTTTGGCAAAAAGAAAGTGCCCACAAATTACCACATAGGTGGTAGTCCATTAAGTATCAAAGTAATTAGGGACCTGGGGACCCAAGTTGATAGCAATCTCTCATTTGACAACCACGTGGCCAAAGTGGTTAGAAAAACATTTTATATAGCCCACCTAATCATGAAAGGATTCACATCTAGATCAGGGGAGGTCATCGTGCCTCTTTACTCATCCCTCATCAGGCCCATAATTGAGTACAATGCCCCTTTTGGGATGTACCTTACCAGACACCTGCAGCAACTGGAAAGACCCCAAAAGTACCTCACCAAGGGGATCAAAGGGCTCAAACAGATGCCATATGCTGCCCGGTTAAAGAAACTCCAGCTCTACTCAGTGGCATACCGCCTGCTCAGAAGCGATCTGTGCCTGACGTATAAAGCCATGTCCAATCCGGAATTAATGGACATGCCGCACCTCAGAAAATCCAAATCCCATCGAGCTACGTGCTCGAGAGACTTGAACCTCAGCACTGAAATAAATAGGACATGCTGGAGGGACAGATTCATAACCCAGAGGCTCCCTTCACTCTGGAATAAAATCCCAGTCCAGGTTAGGCAGAGTCCCTCATTGACTCTCTTCAAGAGGAATCTTAATGAGTGTATGGGAGATCGTAGGTTTACCCCGGGTATCACTTCTGTGTCACTGTTAGACAGAGGCACAGTATACTAACCTTGAAAAAGGGCATAGCAAAATTAATGTAAAATGGGTGGTGAAAGCCAAACACACTCTGGCTAGGCTTATAAATGCCCTAGGGCAGATAGCCTAGTATGAACCTATGAACATAGTACAGTTTTATAAGTAAACTTAACCAGTAGGTGTTGGACTAGATCTCTGTTGCATTAGCTATTCCCTCCATCCCCACACTTATTTGCTGTTTTTATGCCAGACTGTGGGTGTTTTATTATTACTGTTCCTATGTGGCAGGGTTCTAACCTCTCTTCCTTGACAAGAAAGCTCTGATGTTTTAGCACCCTAGCCATCAACATTATATTGCTGTCCTTGAGATATGCAGTGGCTAGGGCACGTAGAAGATATCCTAAGGCTTTGGAAGCTGGAAGGCTGGTCTGATCCTGGCAGGATGCATCCCATATAGTTTAGGTTAATGTAACACTAATCTGTTCGAACATGTGCTGATATGGAAAATTCACTTGCACAACTGTGTTTTGTATGTCATGCTTCAGACTGTACTTGTACCTTCCTTATATTATTTATATACTCACTAATAAATGTTTGTGCCTACATTATCAGTGGAGTTCACTGTTGCTTGGTATAGCATATCAGAGTAGGGGAAACAACAAAGATGGTATATTGTGTAAAATATTGGGCAGCAGAACATTCCAGACTAAAACATTTCCAGTCTCTTGTCTAAATTACTGTTTTATAAATGGGAAAGTAAGCCCATAGAGATTTAAGTGCTTTGAGTTAATTCTGTTCAGCGTTTTATTTCACATTCATTGTAATAACTGATAAATATCCAGTCGTCTCGGTAAAGTTAAATCTGGCAATGCTGAGGATCACGCTCTATATGAGCTTAAGGAATTAATGCAAGTGGTTAATGTTTAAAAAATATTACAGATAATGTGAGGACTCGTTTGTTTACAAAAGGAACACTTAACTAGTTAAAATCTAGTAGATAATATGTATGAGTCCGTGGCAATTTTGATGACTTTGTTAGTGTAATTTGATGAAGTCAGCATATTAGTATAGTCTTTCTTCAAAGGAAATACTGTAAGAGTGGAATTTCTTAAGCATTCTTGTGTTATCTGCAGTTAATAAGCCTAACTCCATGATATCTAGACATTTTGGTTTTATGGAGAAATTGTTAATGTTTTAATTTCTGACTTCTTTTAGTGTCTAGTTTCATGCACTCTTGTCTCCCATTTATTTGTTTTTTTTCCTCTTATGTTTAACTGAATGGTATGCTAGATGTAGGCCAGGCCTTAGATAAAATGGTGCCCTAGGTGAAAAGGCTCCATGGTGCCTCCCACACCAACTGCCCAACCAGCCCTGGCATACTCACACTATCCATATTCCTTTTTGTTCTCCCTTTTTCTCACAGCTTGTCTTACTCTTCATTTTTTTTCTGCAGTCATTCATTTATGCTCTAAAGTTCATAGGTTGGTACTAGGCTATCGGCCCTAGGGCCTATACAAGCCTAGCCATAACAATTCCCTGGCTATTTCTTCCCACAACATTTACTTCCCTGGACCCCTGTCTAGCAGGGTAACTGACATGATCCCCGGGGTGAATTTCCTTTCTCCCATCCAATCATCAAGGTTCGTTTTGAAGAGGGCCAAAGAGGCGCTCTGCTTGACATGTATGGGCAGTCTATACCAGAGTCTGGGGAGTCTCTGGGTCAGGAACCTATCCCTCCAGCATGTTTTATTTATTGTGACGACAAGATTTAGGTCCCTGGAGCGTGTGGCTCTGAGGGATTGGGATTTCTTTAAGTGTAGCATGTCCAACAGCTCAGGGTTTGACATGGCCTTGTATGTTAAGCAGAGATCACCTTGGAGTAGACGATATGCGACTGAGTATAGCTGGAGTTTTTTAAGGCGGTCAGCATAGGGCATATGCTTTAGGCCTGTGATTCTTTTAGTGAGGTATTTCTGTGGCTTTTCCAGTTGTTGCAGATGTCTTGTGAGGTGCATACCAAATGGGGCGTTGTATTCTATAATGGGACAATGACCTCCTTTTTTCTGGATGAAAAGCCCTTAGTGATGAGGTGTGCCACATAGAAGGATTTCCTGACTGTTGTGGCGATGTGGTTATTAAAGGTGAGACCACTGTCCACCTGTGTCCCCAAGTCTCTTATCACACTTTCGGTGTTTAGTGTACTGCCACATATGTGACAATTCACGGGTACATGTTTTTTCCCTAAGAGGATAACTATACATTTTTTGACATTGAGCTTGAGCCCATGGCTCTGGCACCAAGCATCTGTTTCTGTAAGGCCCTTTTGTAGAGTATCCACATCATTTGGGGATTCAATAATGACTCCCAGTTTGCAGTCATATGCGAACTTTGTTAGCCAGAGTCCCTTAGTGTTGTCCTGTACTTCAGAGAAGTAGATACCAAACAAGAGAGGTCCCAGGACTGAACCCTGAGGTACTCCACTTGTCACTTGTCTGGAGCTGGATTTGGAGTCAGCTACTTTTACAGTGTGGGTTCTGTCAGTAAACCAGTTGGCAACCCATTGAGTGACGTAGGGATTAATGCCCAGTTTAGTAAGTTTATCTATGATTCCAGAGTGGGGGATGGTATCAAAGGCCTTGGCTAGGTCCAGATAGGCTGTGTGAACTGCCTTACCCTCGTCCAGGAAGGCAGAGATCTCATAACTGTGGTGATAACGACTTCATTAAGCCAGGGGTTGGGGCCCCAAGAGCTCCAAGGTGCATTTGAGTTTTTAAAAAAAAAAAAAACAAACGTTTTCATCCAGTGATTGCAGAACAAAAAACATGTCTCCCCAACTTTTTTTCCTGCATCCAGTACTTTTTTTGTAAACAAAAAGGTGGCAGTAAGCACACGTTGCATTTGGGTCAGTCAGCCCCCCCCCTCCTCCACCACCAAAAAATACTTATTTTTTCTCCAAATCCTGTTTCATGAAATAAATTAATAAAATCTTCTCCCTTAATAATACAATTGTAGTCACTTCATACAGCAAATTATTAAGGATGACCATCAGTTATAATCTCCCATTACTTTGAAAAAGGCTACTTGCTATGTAGATTATTACTAGGAAATAACAAATCATTGTAATATTCATTTACAGTCATTAAGTCGCAGTTTCAGAAAATCAGGAACCAGGAAACGTATGTTAAGTAGTCCATGCATTACATATAGAAAATAAGTTCATGGTGCCTGCAGGATTTTTTGCAGGGGGGAGCAAACCCAGAGGCCTCCCACTAAGCCATTCCAGTGTCTCATTACTTGGCTATTTCTCCCGAGTTGCCATAAACACTGTTCAAAACTCTGTGTGCATACTGTTTTCTGCTTTACTTCTACAATGATTACAGATATTTGGATTTAATTTAATACTTTTATTTCAAATTTTATAGGACAAACACTGATAGGCATTCTCTAAACAAAGCAATACAGTCTCACAATGAAAACAGATTTAGCATTAAAACTTCTCGGTCTTTGAAACTCACATTCACTGAAACAGTATTGAAACCGACATTCAAAGAAAATGCTTTTGGCCAGTGGCAGATTAAGTTTACCTTTGGGCTGTTTTCAAATCATAGGCCCCTTGCACGCATTTTTAGAACCATGCCAAAATTATTTGATTCACCTTCCTGATTGTATTAGATTTTAATATATAATAATTAAATTATATTCCTTGTATAATACAGCACCACTTGTTAGGGCATGTTTTAAATTTATAGTTTTGAACATTTTTCCAGTAAGCAATGGAAACAAAATGTATGAACCAGTAATGACAAAACTGCAACATTAGTCAACATGACCGAATCACCTAGAGCCATATTTTACACTGTCGAGTGGCTAGCCCTGCCACAATACGCAGTCTGTGATCCGTGTTCTTCTGTCTTGAGGTTACTGAGCACCACAGTAGATGCCCAAAGTGGTTGGTCTGTACAACTCTTCCCCCGTAGGGCACCGTGTAGAGTCTGTGCTGCTGCCCACAGCTGCATTCATTGGTGAGTTTGAGATGGAAACAGTATGTTTTTCAGACATGGGAGAAACACCACGGAGACAGGTAGAACGTGCAAACTCCAAACAGGCACTGGTCGGAGGTCAGGATCAAACCTTGTGCATGGGAGGCGAAGACCTTAAGCATTATGCCAGCTGGTCCTTGATCAACGGATACGTAGAGTAGTAGAATGTAAGATGGAAGATGAGCAGTTCGGATTCAGATGAGTATGCAGCACAATTGACCTGATGTTTGCAGTGAGACAGATACTTGAGAAGAAGCTAAGAAGCTAGATAAGAGGAGAGAGTCCAACTGGACATTCCTAGACTTGGCGAAAGCATGTGGCAAGGTTCCAAGAAAGCTGATCTGGGCAGTACTGTGGTGGTTTGAAGGCCATGAAACATTGGTAGAATTACTGCAGGCTGTGTACAAGGACCCAATGTACAGTGTTCAGCCTCACAGAGGGGTTCTCAGTGGGAGTGGGTGTACACTAGGGTTCAGCTCTGAACCCACTGCTGATCATACTGGTGATGGACTACATTAGCAAACAGGTTGGAAGGGGCAGATCAACAAAGTTGTATGCAGACTCGGCTAGAACTTCAGCAAAGTGTAGGAGAATTGAATGCAAAGCTGAAGGCACATGGGGTGGAACTAAGCACAAATGAGATGGTGGTAATGGCAGCAAATTGGAGAAATCAGAAGAAGCTGAGAATAGCGATAGAAAGGAAGATAGTGGAACATGTAAACTGCTTCAAGTATCCGGAAGGGGTGGTTGAAGAGATGGGAAGATGACAGAAGAATGCCAAAGAAGCTCAAAAGTAAGGTGTACAAGACAGTGGTGCGAACAGTACTACTGTATGGTACAGAAAACTGGCAGTAAAGGCAGAACAGTTGAAGAAGCTAGATATGATGGAAACTAAGTGCCGAAGAAGGGCTGTAGGATGCACACTGTGGGACAGATGAAGAAATGAACACACAAGAACAAAAGCCAAAGTAGCTCCAATTGCAGAAAAGATCAGAGTACAGATTATGGTGGTTTGGACACATTCAGAAAAGCAAAAGACAATCTGGTGAGGAAGATTTGGAACAGACAGGAAGAAGGTAGGAGTAAGCGAGGACGTCCAGCAAAGAGATGTATGGATTGTGTGAATGTAGATCTCCGACAGTCGGGCATAAGTGTTGAAGAAGGCAGGCAAGTTGACAGTAACCTCTCTTTTGACACTCACATTGCCAAAGTGGTTAGGAAGACCTTCTACATTGCCCACCTGATCATGAAGGGATTCACATCCAGATCAGGAGAGGTCATTGTACCCCTGTACTCTTCACTTATCAGACCAATGATAGAGTACACCCCATTGAATGTACCTTACCCAACACCTGCAGCAGTTGGAAAGACCCCAAAAGTTCCTCACCAAAAGGATAAAGGGGCTCAAACATATGTCATACGATGCCCGACTGAAGAAACTCCAGCTCTATTCAGTCGCATACCGTCTGCTCAGAGGTGATCTGTGCCTGACATACAAGGCCATGTCCAACCGAATTAATGGACATGCTCCACCTCAAAAATCCAAATCCACCAGAGCCACGAGAGCAAGAGACTTAAACCTCAACACGGATATAAATAGGACGTGCTGGAGGGACAGATTCATCACCCAGAGACTCCCTACACTATGGAACAGAATCCCAGTCCATGTGAGGCAGAGCCACTCACTGACTCTGTTCAAGAGAAATCTTGACGAGTGGATGGGAGATCGTAGGTTTACCCCGGGAATCATCTCTGTATCACTGCTGGACAGAGGCACAGCAAACTAATGGGTGTAGTATTCTCATCCTAAGGGGTGGTGAAAGCCACACACACTCTGGCTAGGCTTATAAATGCCCTAGGGCAGATAGCCTAGTATGAACCTATGAAGGAGTGCGGCACTGAATTGAGAGAGTTGGAGACAGTTAACACGATACCCCAACCCCATGTAGAAAAAAAGTTGGCAAAAGGGGGCTGATGATGATGAATGACAAAACCCTATTCAGAACATTTCAACCATAAAAGGCCATTTAGACTTTTGTCATTGTAATCCACCAATATCAGTCAGTGTGCACAATTTCTGCAGAAGTAAAAGTCATCTGAATAATTCCAAAGTGAAGAGCTCTGTAACTAATGAAAAGGTTGCTGAGCAAACAACTTTATATTTCAGTGTTTCATCTACAGTTTCAGTGCTTGCTGCCTTTGAAGAATAAATTACCCATGCTATATTAAAAAAAAATGGTAATATTCCAATAGGGAATCCATCCTCATCCCCTTTTTCCCATTTTGCACATGGGGTCGAGGTGTCACTTCAACAGTGGCAATCATCTCGAGCCAAGGTTTACACCACAGGGTGCTAGCCCTGCCACTGTAGTTTATCTTGGACACACACTCGCACCTACAGCCAGTTTAGTGTGTCCAATCCACCTACTGCATCTCTTTGGAATGCAGGAAGAAACTGGAGCACCCAGAGGAAAACCACATGACCACAGGGGGGACATGCAGACTCGGAACAGAAGGCACCTCAGTCGAGAATTGAACTGGAGAACCTGTTGCTGTGAGGTGACAACACTAACTGCTGTATCACTGCGGCCATTGCAATAGGGAATAGATGGCAAACTGAAATCAGGTTCATAGTTACTAGGCATCTCATCAAAAGGAGATCATCAGGATTGCAGAACCCCACCCCCTTACAATACAACACAGTATCACAAATCCATCTACAAGCGTGGGTGCAGAACCCACAGCATTCTGCATCAAAACACAATTATACTACCTGTTGTGCTACTAACACTGCTTTAAATTTCTCTACCACAATAGTGATATAATTTGCTAAACAAAACAGTTGCACATTGTAAACGGCAGTAAACTTCTCTTCCTTGAAGCTCACAGTTTCATGAAAATGCACTTGAAACTAAATTCCTTGAAAAAATGCACCTGAAACTCATTTCCTTGAAAATGCAGCTTGGTAGTTGTGATAGAGGATAACTGGCTCTTGTTTCCTGAAGCTAATGTACAGAGTTTGAGCCTAAGCAAATTACTAACCACCTGCTAACCCTGACTAGAGCATTTCACTCTCTCACACACAAACCTCTACATCTTAGTGCAAGAAATCTGGACAAAGCCTAAAATAAATAAGGACAGATTATAAATATTGCTCTCTTGAACTTAGAAAATTGCTGTAATAGGATTTGTGTTAGTGTGCCTTTATCTAAAGGATATGAAGTCTAAAACTCAAATGTCTGTCATTATTTACCAGCTTCAGTTCTTTTTATGAGGAACAGACAAAAGTATGGGGCAAAATCTGGACATTCTTCAAAAGCCTGGACAGTTCAGGGGTATGCTACCTGCCTCTTCCACACACCAACCCACACACACCTTTCCCCTCTTACACACACACCCCTACCTCCCTCTTACACACACACACACCCACCTTTCCCTCTTATATACACACAACACCGTACCTCTTAGCACAAGAAATCTGGACAAAGCCTGTTGTAATGGGGGGACAAAGGCCCAGAACTTAGGGGCACATTTTAAATATTGTGCTTATAAACGTAGAAGGTTGCTAGAATAACAGGATTTGTGTTAGTACATTTTTCTGAAGGATATGAAGTCTGAAACTCAGATGCATGTCATTATTTAGTAACATTAATCCTTAGATCATACCAGTGATTTGTCAAAAAAAGACCATTTTTATGAGGATCAGACTAAAAATATAAGGCAAAAATCTGTACATTCTATGAAAATCTGTACAGTTGAGAGGTATGGCTCACACACACCCCTTCCCTTCTTGTTACACCCCTATACCTCTCAGCCTCTTAGAGCAAGAAAGCTGAACAAAGCCACAAATAATGGGGGGACAAAGGGCCAAAAATAGGGGCACCTTTTAAATATTGCTCTTACAAACTTAAAAGTTGATAGAACAGCAAGTTTTGCATGAGTATGAATTTTCTGAAGGATATGAAGATTAAAGATCAAACGTCTGCCATTATTTTCTGACTTCAGTCCTCAATGATTTTCCAGGGATTTGCTAGAAAAACACAATTTTATGAGAAACAGACCAAAACATGAGGCATAAATCTGGACATTCTGAGAAAATCTGGAAACCTGAGAGGTATGACCCCCCCCCCCCACACACCTCCCTCTTACACACACTTACCTACCTCCTTCCCTCCCTCCCTCACACACACCATACCTCTCAATCTCTTGGAGCAAGAAGTCTGGGCAAAGCCTGTCACAACGGGGAGGGGGGGTACAAAGGCCCAAAACTAGGGGCACATTTTAAATATTGCTCTTATAAACGTAGAAAGTTGCTAGAATAACAGGCTTTGTGTTGGAAGGCATTTTCTGAAGGATATGAAATCTGAAACTCAAATGCACTTCATTATTTAGTAACGTTAATGGTTAGATCATGCCAGTGATTTGTCAAAAAAGACCATTTTTATGAGGAACAGACCAAAAATATAAGGCACAAATCTGGACATACTGTGAAAATCTGTACAGTTGATAAGTCACCCCTTTCCTCCTTGTTACAACCCCCCATACCTTTCAACCTCTTAGAGCAAGAAATCTGGATAAAGCCACAAATAATGGGAGAGACAAAGGTCCAAAAATAGGGGCACCTTTTAATTATTGCTGTTACAAATTTAGAAAGTTGATAGAACAATACATTTTGCATTAGTATGAATTTTCTGAAGGATATGAAATCTAAAGCTCAAATGTCTGCTATTATTTTCTGACTTTGGTCCTCGATGATTTACCAGAAAAGCGCAATTATATGAGAAACGGACCAAAAATATGAGGCAGAAATCTGGAAATTCTGCGAAAATCTGGACAATTGAGAGGTATGACCCCTCTTACACACACTTCTCACTTGCCCGTTCGTGGTCTGCAGTCCAAATGTATTCTGGAATTCAAATTCCACACGCGCAGATGATGAAGACATAAACAATCGGTTGCACAGATGCAGAAAATGAAAACAGGACACAAACACAAAGTATTTTTTTTTAAATTAAAAGAAAATTAATCTCCCTTGATTATGGACCAATTGTCACGGCCGAGGTGCTGGTACGTTGTACCGTAACAAAAAAAGCCCTGCAAGCATCCTTTCAGCACATCCTAACTATCCAAGATTGCACTGTGATAATTGCAGTGGAAATAACTGTATTAAGCCAGGCCGCTTCCCAACAGAAGCCATGGGGGTTCTAGATGCTATGAGGTATATTTTACATCCTACTGCCTAAACAACAACCATGACCAAAGAAAGAAATTTAGTCCATCTTCAACTTGCTTTTTCCTTTGTACTTTCATCACATCATAACTGACCAAATCTGTACTGTAGTAACTGCAGTAGAAGTAAGTGTATTAAGCTGGGGGTCTGTAAATGCTCTGAGATGGATTTATTTTTTAAACAACCTTTTCTTCCAGTGATAGGCTGAGTGAAAACCATGATTAAGTAAAGAAATTCAGTATTCATCTTCTTGCATCCTTTCAACACACCCTAACTGACCAAGACTACTTTGAAATAACTAAATTAAGCTGGGGGTCTGAGGGTTGCTAGACACCCAGAAGCCATGAGGTTATAGATTTTCTAAGGTACATTTTATAACTTCTTTCCCCCAACCTTTTGATTCAGTGATGGCCTGACCAAAAAGTAATTTGGCGATTGTTTACATTATGACTAACTAGTGCAGTTCACACAGGAGTGGGTGGTGCTGACTTGATTGACATCCTGATAGGGCTGCCAGTTACTGTGTTTGCTGGTGGGTTGATTTGTCAATCTAATTCTTTCTATATTAAAGTGTCCTAAGGTTAGTAATTGCCAAGACTACTTTTCACATTGACCAAGCGAGCTGCCGCCCCCTGCTGGACATAATTTTAAGTGACTTGTGGTCTGCTCTGGGGAGTGGGGGAGCAGAAGCCCCAGTGTGTGTTACTCTGTCTTAATCTCCTAAACCACCAAAAATAAAAAAGTAATGCTTTCCTGAATAAACTACTCTTTAAGTGGGTAAGAATCATCTTGAATCCTTGCTGCCTTTTCTTGGCCCACGTCACACAGAGGCCGAGATCAGACTGAGACAAACTTGAAAAAACAAATAAAACATTAACCAATTTGCTGTCAGACATATATAAACAGCATGCTTGTGCATCAGATGTTTGATTCTGACGAAAATGAAAAAAATGATTACAATAATGTTTCCAACTTGTTACTTCTAGAGGCAGTGTAGTGCTCTTATACAAGCTATAGTGACCTTCTGTGCACCCCTCTGAAGTTTGTGAGGAAAATTAACGAATTAATAGCCAAAATGTCCCCAGCCCAACACAAGATATAGTGACCTTTGAGGCATAGAAGGAATGTTAAAAGAAATAATTACATCATCCCCCCCACACACATATGCACATACAGGGACCTACTCTGCACACCTATGAGCAGGGCTGGTTTTATACTAGGTGTTCAGTGCAGAGGCAATTACTAAGCCCATATTAAAATCCAGTCATGCAGCCTTGGTGTGTGAGAGGCCACAAGCCGCAGAAGTTTTGAAGGCTTGGTTATTCTCTTATACAGTTACCTTTTTTGAGAGATGACTGTTAGATTGAGCAAGTGGCAACAGGGTCAGTTGCTTTCATTCAGACAATCCCCACTTAACAGTTATAGCCTCCACACAGACATCTGATTGTAAAAAAAAAAAAAAAGAGAATGATGGTGTAATGAACAAACAGTTGCCACACATTAAAATATTGCACATTGCTTCATATAATCAGACCAGTCTTGCAAATTCAAAATAATAATTAAAACAGCAAAAGATAGCTAGTCATTTTCTTCCACAGAAGATTGGCGCAATTATCCCTAGTCTGTATGTGTATATCTGGTGTCAAGTTAAGTAGCCCTTGTTACTTTCCACAAGTGTACACTAGTCCAGCAAAGCCAGATAGTGACTGGTTTAAACCGAGCAAATGACAGGAGGATTACTTTCATCCAGCTAACCCTAATCTCCCACCCAACAGTCTGCTGGCTGTGTAATATTATTTCACTTCCACATTCCACTCAAACAAGTTGCCGCATATTAAAGTGTTCTAGTCAAGTTGCTGTCCACAAATCACACAACCAGGGAAATATTGCCAAAATATCTAGTTGATCGATGCTAGCATTAAAACAAATACTTCTCACCTCAACTGTCAACACGCAAATCACAAAGGTAGAAATATTGTCGAATATATCTGGTTGTCATTGTGAATATTTCTTTATTTTATTTTACATTTGTTTAGTGGGAAAGTCCAACTGGGATAAGACCCATTTTTAGCAGAGGCCCAGGGAGAAAAGCTCCACATATAGAGGTTATACAAAACTTGTACAAGAAGTTATACAAAAAAATATACAAGACATACAGTACACCAGCAATTGCATTCTGTGCTCTTATAGCTGACATTTGTGTTATACAATCATCTGATATAATTCCTTATTGTAGTGTATACATTGTAGTTTCTCAAAGTAAGCTGATGAAGAGTTTGTAGGGGAAATTGCATAGAAAAGGATGAGGTTAGAGATTATCTAGACACGTGAGAGACCACAGATTATGAGGTGGTCAGGGAAGAAGAAAAAGTATGACCAGAATCTATTAAAACTAGTTAGCCAGGAACAAAGCCAGGTGTCATTAAGATAAGTTTTAAAAATCCTTTTGAATTGGTTTGTATTTGTGTTGGTTCTGATGCTGTGAGGTAGTGAATTCCACCTTGTTGCTACATGATGAGAAAACAGGGAGTCCCCTGCCATATTTGTGGATTTGGACACGTGTAGTAAGAGATTTATTTGTTGAGCAAAGACTTCGATTTGTGGTATAGGGCTGGAGAATATTTAGAAGGGAAGGATTTCTCAGGTTGATGTACTAGTTTGTGTGCTAAGGTTAATTGGTTATAGGATAGAAGTTGTGGGAATTCTAACCAGGAGAGTTTTTATAAGGAGTGACAGTGGTGGGTATGATGTGGGCAGTCAGTTGCAAATTTAGCTGTTTTATTATAACATGTTTCAAGTTTAATTTAATCTGTCTTTTTAAGGTTGGTGAGAATTGGGAAAGCATACAGAAGTGTTGATAGAAGATGGGCTCTAGCAATGGCAACCCTAGGGGTGTTAGATACTTTTTGTTTCCATAAAGAGTACCCATTTTGTGAACTTTCTTGATGTTATGTAGTCCAATCACGCCTATATTCTTACACGTGGGCTCGGAGCCGAATGTCGGCTCCGATTCAGCCATACTGTAGCTTGAAGTCTTTCTATTGGCTGGGCTAAAATGGTATCCCATGCTGCACTGCTCTCTATCCCCAGATCTTATTTGCCGCTCGTGTAGCTCGGATGTGGTATCACTCTTGGCTGTGGCTAAGTACCTTTTCTTCTTTATAACAGAGAATTTTTTTGCAAAAAAAGCTATTTCATAGCTATTTGTGTGTGTTTCTTGACTGTGTTGTGGAAAAGTTCTTTTTTCTTATAGCGTGTTCTTGTGGTATCCCACTAGCTGTTTCCAACGGGCTAGGCCTGTTTCAGTTAGAGGACCTAGTCTGTCCCCTTGCTTTCCTTGTGTGTTAACTTTTTCCCTTGGGCTAAAACCGTTTAAATTAGAGGAATTAGTCCTTCCCCTTGTACTTGTGTCTAAGGACCGTTTTAGTTAGAGGTCTTTGTGGTGTACTGTTTGTTTGTCCTGTTCCCGCGCTTGTGGCTGTTTGACCGTTGGTCTAGGTTTTGAGTTAGTTACTCTGTATTTGTGGTAACTATGTCTAAAGATACTAAGGAGCATAAGCCCTCGGGCTTTAAGAAGTGCACCAAGTGTAGTTATAAGATGTCCATCACTGATGGACACTCTGTGTGTACTGTCTGGGAGCGATTCACCTCCAGGAATAGTGTAGTTTTTGTTATGCTTTTAGCCCGCGTGTTCTTCAGGAAAGGAAAAACAAATTGATTTTGAAGGGACTTATGAAAGCTTCCAGCTTTAAGGCTTCTCCATCAAAAGCTAAATCTTCCAAGGCAAAAAAGCGATCCCCGGCTCCATCAGTATCATCTGAGCCGCCGGAGAAAACAGCAAAATCTTCAACGACATCCTCGGCTCCATTGTCCTCGGGGCCACAGGAAGTGTCAGTGGTTATGGAACCTGCTTCGGCTCCAATTTTCTTGGAGCCTGTTCGGAGCCGGTTGCCTAGCATTAGGCTGGTATCTCCTCCTCGCAGGTCTCCTTCCGAGAGGAGGTCTCGATCTCCTTCCTTATCCTCCAAATCTTCCAGGACCTTATCGGATGTGGACATCGATAGAGTGGTGCAGAGACTTCTTCAGTCACTGGTACTGGCAAAATTGTTTTCGGCTCTGACCCATTCGGCTCCGGAGCCGGTCCCTCAACCTACATTGATACTTCCTCCTCTGAGCGCGTCTCAGCTTTCGGAGCCGGAGTGCTCGGCTCTGTGTGATGTCCCTACGTCGGTTCCGACAGCCCCTCCTGGCTTATCGGTTCCGACGTCAGCTCCGACCCCGTCGGCGCCGTCCACACGGTTCAGGACTCAGGATTCATTGGTCAGACCCGAGGGAGAGGCTTCGGGACATCTCTCGGCTTCTAGCCTCCCTCTCGGTGCTTCGGCGCGGGGAAGCCTGACTCACGTCTCGACTTCGGAGGCTGGTCGATCTTCGGACCCGGGAGGACCAGCTTTCGAGGCCATGCGGAGCACGCTGGCCAGGTCGTCAGCGGCATCATATGGTTCGGTCACTCTGTCCCCTACAGCACTGGTGCAGGTGTCTGATCACCCTCTATCTCTTGCCAGTGGAGCACCAAGGCCTCAGGGTAGCCCACGTGTGGTCCCCATATTTCTGAGGGCCCCTCAGAGCTTTTGCCTGAGGAGCCACCCAGAAAGAGAACATGCAATAGGAAGCACATAGATTCCTGAGATGAGTCTCTCACGTCAGACACCGACCTCAAGGAATCGGAGGGGTCCCCTAAGTCATCCTCTGAGGATGTTTCTTCCTCTGACATCCTAGAGATTTTTACGCAAAGAGGTGACTGGCCATCCAAAGCCCCCTCCGAAGAGGAGTCTGTGTTCCTGAAGGCCTTTGGTGCTCAGCCCTCCGCCTCCTGGATGTCTCCACCCTTCGAGCTTCTGAATCTGATTTGTCGAAGGGTGTGGGAAACCCCTGACTCTGTGGAACCAGTCACCAGGAGATCTAATAATTTTTGTCTGCCCCTCCTGATAAGGAATTTCTATCCAAGGGGAGTCCCTGTGGATGCCATGGTGGTGGTAGCGGCCACCCAGAAGGAATTAGCTGAGACTTCTTCCACCGTCCATCCCCCTAACAAGGAGTCTAGGACTATGGACAGGTACGGGAAGCGTATGTTTTCTTCAGCGGCCTTTACTTTGCGGTCACTGAATTACTTATCACACTTTACACGGCTCCAGAGAGATCTCCTAAAGGAGCTTGGAAATGCTCTTAACGGGTAACGTTTCTGAGGCGGTGGCTCAGAAGGTCAACGCTCAGATGTCTACCCTCAATTCTGTTGTGAACTCCTCCATGAGGCTGATCTCTCACGCAGCCGAGGGAGCGAGTAGGGCAGCAAGTTCAGGAGTCACTCTTAGGAGATATGCCTGGATGCGCCTTTCTCATTTCATGGAGGCCTTCAAGTCTACATTCACCGATGCCCCATTTGATGGTTCCTCTTTGTTCAAAACCAAGGTGAAAGGCACTCTCACTAGGTGCGAGCAAGAGGGAAAAACTCTGTCTGCCATAGGAGTCTGTTTTTCCTTTCCCTCAAGGCCTTATCCCAAGGCCCAGAGAGATGAAAAGATGTGGTTCAAGAAATCAGAGTTTTTTTCCCGGTGCACAAGGTGAGCCCCCCTCCAGAGGCAGGGGAGGGGGTGGTTATTCAGGTAGTCGCCGCCCTAGGGGCAGAGGAGGCCCTCGCAACTTGGGAGACTGAGATTCCTTTCGTGGTTCTCCCTACTGCTGCTCCTGATGGGAGGCCCGATTGTGCGTTTCCGGAGCCAGTCGGGGGTCGAATCTCATTATACCCGGAGGCCTGGCAAGATATCACCCAGGACCAATGGGTTCTACGAATAATTTACGGAGGATATGTCATTCCCTTCTTGTCAAATCCACCTCCAATCAAGAAAATCCCGGATGTTCCACCCAGTCAAAGGGATTCCGCAGCTTCAGAAGTTTCAAAGCTGCTAGAAAAAGGAGCCATCCAATATGTCCCCTCAGACCAGATTGGATTAGGGACTTACTCCAGATTCTTTTTGGTGCTGAAAAGGACAGGGGACCTGAGATCCATTTTGGATCTCAGCCGATTGAACACCCATGTGCAAAAGTCCAAGTTCCGAATGGCCACGTTGCAGTCTGTTCTCCCATTGTTGGGAAAAGAAGTGTGGATGTGCTCCATCGACCTCAAGGATGCTTATTACCACATAAAGATGGACAGGGCATCCAGAAATCACCTACGCTTCCGGCTGGGAGCCAGTTTCGAGCTCTGCCCTTTGGTCTCACCACAGCCCCTAGGGTGTTTACCAAATGCATGGCAGTGGTGACTGCTCACTTGAGACGTCAGGGATTCCAAGTGTTTCCATACCTGGGTGACTGCCTCCTTACTGCCACCACCAGGCATCTGCTACTTCAGACCAGAGATGCTACTATAAACCTATATCAACAGTTCGGCATCACCTTGAACTGGGAAATATCTGCCTTGTTGCCCTCGCAGCATGTCACTTTTATGACCGACGAATTAGACACCGTCCTCATGCGGGCGTTTCTACCACAGGAAAGAATCAGAGTCCTACAACAACAGGTTTACGCCTTGCTCCCTCTGAGAAGAGTGAAGGCAAGATGGGTCCTCCAATTGTTGGAGACAATGGCTGCTATGATTGTGTTTGTCCCCCTGGCAAGATTACATATGAGGCTCCTTCAGTGGCTACTCTTCACCCACTGGTCTCACCGTCTTCCACTTTTTCACCCTATTCTACTCACAGACAGGTGCAAACTGGATCTCAGTTGGTGGCTTCACACCGACAACCTCAGTGCAGGAAAGCCCTTTGTTCCTTTGCCTCCAGTTGCCACGGTGACCACGGATGCCTCCCAGATGGGGTGGGGAGGGCATTATCTAGGCAGGACAGTCCAAGGCACATGGCAAGAGCACGAGATGCATCTGCATATCAATGTCCTGGAGATGAGAGCAGTGCTACTAGCGTTGCAAGCACTTCAGAGCTTTCTTCCTCTCGAGACTATTGCAATCCACTCGGACAATATGTCGGTGGTATGGTATCTGAACAAACAGGGAGGAACCAAGTCGTATCCCCTTTGCAGTGAGGCCATGCAAGTGTGGCAGTGGGCTGTGTCTTCCCAACATTTTCTGGTAGCAACACACATTCCGGGGAAGTCCAATGTGATCGCAGACAGGCTAAGCAGAGCTATTCTGATGCCTCATGAGTGGTCCCTGAACTGTCAAGTTGCGGAGCAGTTTTTCTGCAGGTGGGGTCAGCCTTGCTGCCACTTTTTTGCCAGCCCCCTCAATGCCAAATGCAGCAGCTACTTCACCCTTATCCCCCCTCAGGGGGAGTCACCCAGGGACGCTCTGGTCCACGATTGGCCCTCCGGTCTACTATATGCCTTCCCTCCGGTTCCCTTGCTGTCTAAGGTTATTCAGAAAGTGCAATCTTGGGAAGCAAAATGATTCTGATTGCTCCACACTGGCGTAGTCAAATTTGGTTCCCCTTTCTCTATCCCTATCTCATGGACGCTCCTTGGATTCTGGACCCACAACCAGACTTACTGACTCACATGTCAGGACAGCTCCATCCCTCTCTTCAGACCCTCCGGTTGACAGCTTGGCTACTCCACTTCCGTCATTAGTTAGGCTTCACCAATTTTCGCCGGAGGTGGTTCATATTCTATCTTCCTCTCATAAGCCTTCGACCAGGAAGATTTATTACAGCAAATGGAAGAGGTTTTCCATCTGGGCACATGCCAAAAAGATTGACCCTTACACAGCTCCAATCTCATCAGTATTGGAGTTCCTTTCTATGCTTTTCAACCAGGGTTCAGCTGCCGCAATCATTGAAGTCCAGTTCGCGATTTCTACCTTTCATGTTGCAGACGAACCTAGCCTAATGGCACATAGACTCTGTAAGGCTTTCCTGAAGTGCACTTTGTTGCTTCGTCCTCCTGTCTGGAACCTGTCATGCCTTGGGACTTAAACTTTGTTCTACAGGGTCTGTCTTTACCCCCCTTTGAGCCTGCAGCCACTTGTGATTTAAAATTCTTAACTTGGAAGACTGTCTTTTTGGTAGCCATCACGTCAGCCAGACACGTTTCAGAGCTTCAAGCTTTATCAATCAAACCACCTTATTTGATTTTTCATAAGGACATGGTTTCTCTCAGACCGAATCCTTCCTTTCTTCCCAAAGTAGCATCAGTTAGTAACCTTAACCAATCCATTGAATTGCCAGTGTTTTTTCCTCAGTTCTCGAACAAGGCAGAATTCAAATTTCATCAGTTGGATGTGCACAGACAATTACGATTTTATTTGCACAGAACAAAGGACCTCAGAAAATCTGATCAGTTGTTTGTTTCATTTTCGGAAAACAGAATTGCGTCTCCTGTTTCCAAAGTCACGTTGTCCAGGTGGATTTCCAGTTGTATTTTTTTCATTTATACTTCAGGGGGAAGAGATTTACTGTTCTGAGTGAAGGCTCACTCTACCCGGTCTGTATCTACATCTACAGCTTTGCAGGCCAGATTGACAATGGATGATATTTGTGCTGTGGCTACTTGGGCATCTCTTCACACCTTTGTTACTCATTACAAGTTGGATGTGGTGTCTAGAAGCAGGTCTTCCTTTTGTTCCACAGTGCTCAGGAGTATTTTCCACTGAGCCTCCCAGGATTTAGGTGCTGGGGACGCTGTCCCACGGGTAAGAATGTAGGCGAGATTGGACTACATAACATCAAGAAGTTATGTACTCGCCATAACGTTCGATGTATGTAGTCCATCTCGTCTCACATTCTTACTTACCCCCCCACCTTCCCCCGTCCTGGAGGATCTGGAGGTTAGGCCTGGTTTCAGAGTTCCCTTCATTCTTGGTTTGTTCTTCCTTCCTTAGGTGTTGTTATGCATGGAGAATGAGTGCTGGTGCTCGCAGCAAACTAGATCTGGGGATAGAGAGCAGTGCAGCATGGGATACCATCTTAGCCCAGCCAATAGAAAGACTTCGAGCTAAAGTATGGCCGAGTCGGAGCCGACATTCGACTCCGAACCCACGGGTAAGAATGTGAGGCGAGATGGACTACATACATCGAACGTTATGGTGAGTACATAACTTCTTGTTTGTGCTATATTTAGGTAAAATCTTAGGTTGTTATCTGTTACTACTCCTACTAGTTTTGTTTGTGAATCAGCATTAATTTTGGTATTATTACTAGCTGTAATGTAGAAGGTGCTTGGGGGGGGGGGGGATCTTGTGGGTTGGAAGATCATGAGTTTTGTTTTATTGGGGCTGAGTATGAGCTGATGGTTAGAGAGCCGTAGCTCGTTATCTGAGAATGATTTTTAGGTTATATCATGGAGGTGTGTTGCAGTTTATTAGCAGTGCATATAAATGTTGTATCTGCATATTGGACAGTTGAAGCCAGTGGAGTAGAAATATGGAGGTTGTTTGTAAAAGTAGTGGCCCAAGAATTGAGCCTTGAGGTATTCCTAGTGTGATGGGAAGAGGGGGGATAGGACATTAAGCCATTTTACAGATTGTTAGTGGTCCTGTAGATAGCTTTGGAACCATTGAAGTGCAGAGGGGCTGAGGTTCAGTTTGGAGAGTGTATTTAATAGTTTGAGGTGGGAGCCCATATCAAAGGCCTTGGACATGTCTAGAACGACAGCAGAGACTATTTTACTATTGTTTCTGAGTCTTTTGATGGTATTGATGAAACTGAGGAGTGCAGTGGTGGTACTATGATGGGGCCTAAAGCCGTGCTGACATGTTGCTCGCATGTTGTTGAAGGTAAGATAATGAATCAGTTGGGAAGTGGATACATCTTTCGAGGAGTTTATATAGTGCGGAGAGAATAGTGATTGGTCTGTAGTTGGTCGGCTTTGAGGAATTTCTGCCTTTGTATATGGGGATAATGTGTGCGATTTTCCATATTGCTGGAACATGTTCTGCTATGGACCTGTTAATAAGAATCGACACTGGATAAGATATAGCTTCAGCTGTTAGTTTTAAATATTTGGCTGGTAGCTTGTCAGCTGCTATTGAAGAGGGTTTGAGTTTTTTGAGTAGTTTCTTAATGGTAGCTGTGGGAACAGGCTGAAAGGAGGAGTTGTAGTTAATATTAAGAGGTTTGGAGGCTAGTGATGGCTCTGTGGAATTACTTTTAATTAGAAATGGTACACTTTCAGTGAAGTATTTATTCAATTCTTCTGCAATGGTGGTTGGAAAGTGTGGTAAGTTGGGGGAAGGGATAGTGGAATGTCCTGGGTGGAGAATGCCATTTATGGTATTCCAAAAATTTGGGGGGGTTATGCTGGTGTTTATGTTGCAGGTTATAATAGAAGTTCTATTTGTCTAGGTTGATTTGGTGTTTAGCCTTGTTTCTAATTTGCTGGAATGTGATGTGGTTGATTTGGGTTTTACAGGTGAGCCATGTTTGCCAGGCTTTGTCTCCTTTTCCTAAGGAGCATTCTGGTGTCATTAGTTAGCCATGGTGTGTATGTGGCCTTAATACGAATTGACCTGGGGGGGCCAATTTGTTTAGAATTTCAAGGAAGGTACTGTTAAAATAATCTGCTGCAGCATAAAGGGGCAGGCTTTTTAGTAGAGAACAGTTACATTTGTTAGGGTATTGATAGGTCTTGGGGGTTAATTTTTTTTACTGTGTATTTGGTGGAAGGTGGTGAGCTTGACAGTATTGATGTTTCTTAATAGATAGGCTGGCATATAGTCACTGAAGCTGTCGGGTTAGCGGCCACTAATCTGATAATTCTGAGGTTTGTTGGTTAGTGCCCAATCCAGTATAGATTGACAGTTGGAGTTTTTGTCTATTCATGTTGGAGCTTCAATGAGTTGAGTGAAGCCATAGAGGTTGATGTGATTGCTAGGGTTATGTGAATTACAAGTTGTCCAGTCTATATTAAAGTCACCCATAAAGATTTCTTGGGTTATGGAATTTGATATAGACTGGATGATGTGCTCTATAGTGGAGATGCTATTTCCAGGTGGGACATAGGTAGCTATAATGGATATGAATTTGTTTCGGTTAAGTTGAAGTTTAGTATGTAGGATTTCTATGTTTTCAAGGTTATCCATGTTTAGGCTTTGTAGTAAAAGTGCGAGACTACTCTTAAATAAGATGGCTACCCCTCCACCTCTTTTTACTTTCCTGTCTGCTCTAATAATGTTGTAACCAGGTGATGGAATATTATTGTAAAAATAGTAATAATAGTTCTCACCATACCATTCCTCTAATCTCGACTATCAACACAAATAACTAAGCCAGAAATATTGGTAAATTAAAAGTATCTGATTATCATTGCCAGCGTTGTTTTAAAATGTTAGAAATAAACAGTAGTAACACTAACTCACAGCACCATTCCTCAAACTCTGTCCATAATTCTGTAGAATGTCCCTGATTTTATTTTACACAGTCCCTTCAGGCACCTTCACACCTACATTTGAACGCTATGAGGTGTCTACAGATGTGACTTCTCAACATTTAGAGTCAGCGTGATTTGAGTGTCAAGTGGAGCGTACCCCCCCTGGATAGCCCAGTGCTGTGTGGGCACATTTTCTTTTGGAGTGCTTTATTTATTTTTATATTTTTTAGAGCAAAGAAACAAGTAGGAAAAGAGCGCTCCTTCAAGCAAGGTGCCCTAGGAGATCACCTAGTTTTTGTTAATTTTTTTTTTCAAACAAAATTGCATGCATTCTGCTGATATTGTATTTGATGGCATTCCACAGAAATCCAAACTTTGATTATTGGAATTTGGGGGCGGGGGGCTAACACAAAAGAGGTGACAGTAAAAATAAATAAATTTGTACTTTGTAGAACATTTCCCAGTATTAGCAGGATTTTATGTCAGAAGCCCTTCACTAAGATGCACATCGTAAGATTTCCTTCCCCAGAGACTTCCCACTGCAGTTAATCAAATATAAGATATTTGCAAGCAATAAGGATCCTATAACGAGGGCTGTAGTGCAGGAACAGCTTACCAGCTACCCACCTGTTCCACAGGACTCTTGCAATATTACTTATTTAGTAGTAGCACAGTATGATTTAATGGTATCCGATTGGCTTGGCATAGCAGTTATTTCTTATTATTTGGGTGGCTTCTTTCTGTAAAAATAGTATTTATGCTGTTTGTAAATGCAGCCACAGTGTCCAGTGTGTGACAGATATTCTAAAGCAAGTATCTGAAGTAGTTAACTTCATTTTATCTGCAACCTGTGGGTATACAGATCCGTATCGGATCCGAGCTGGCAACTTTTTTTCTAGCATCTGCTCCAAGCTCCTCCCCTTACCCATAATGCCCTACCATCTCCTATCTTCCCTCAGATCTCGTTTGCCGCGCCAGTAGTGTGCATCGTGGTCTCCTTTGCTCTGAGTTCAGATATAGTAATTGTTATTATTACTTGTATCTAGTGTGTGTTTGAGTGAATATTTTCCTTTCCTCCCCTTGTTTTCGTATCACTGGTTCGTCAGTAAAAAAAAAAAAAAAAAAAGTTTTCAAACTTAGAGAGTAGTTAGGCCTGCCCTTCCTCTACCTGTGTTTGTGTGTTTTTTCTGGTAGGTAGTGTTTGTACTTTTGGTTGCAGGACTATGGCTGATCAGCCGAAGCCTGTTTTCAAAAAATGTTCAGAGTGTGGCCATAAGGTCTCCCCGGCTGATGGTCCCACTCTGTGTGTGATTTGCTTGGGAGTGGCACATTTGTCCACTGAATGTGCCATCTGCTCCAGTTTCAACCCTAGGGCCCTTTGGGATCGGAAGGCAAAGTTAGTAGCCAAAGGCCTTCTCCCTGCTGCCATGCTGGATTCTGCCTTGGCTTCGGTCTCTGGTGTTCTACATCCCACCCAGACAGGGACTCAACCTACCTCTTCTTCTTCTGGTGATGGGTCTACTAAAGACAAATCTACAGTCAGCGTGGCTGACAAGGAAAAAGAAAAAGATAAAGAAAGGCGCAGAGAGGATAGGGAGAAGAGAAAGGACAGACATCGCAAGAGATCCCCAGACAGGGAGCTCTTTCTTAGTCCCCCCTCTAAGACCATGAGGCCTGTTTCTCCACAGCTCCGGTCTCCTCGTTTCTCACCGGAGCCATTGGAACATTCGGACCCGAGGCCTTCCTCCCCATTGCGCAGACCAGCCAGATCCAAGTCGGTGGCCTCTTCGAGGTCGACTCGGAGCTTATCGGACATGGACAGGATGATGCGGAGATTCATTCAGACCCAAATTCAGGTGGGAGTCTTGCCAGGACCCTCTCCCTCTGGAGGGGGGACCTCCATGCCTTTTTTCTGCCTCATCTGCTTCCCCGATCCATCTTTGGCTTCGGGGCTCTTGGATCTGAGGTTTTTCGGAGCTGGTAGCTCGGCGCCGACGGTTCCTCCAACCTCAACTCCGGCTGTTACCTTGAGTTCCTCGGATCCAATTTTTCGGATCTGAGCGTCTCTCTGAGCTGCGGACAGGGAGTCTGACCCAAGGGAATGGATTCTTTGGCTCTGACATTTTCGGATCTGATCCGTTCCCTCGGACCTCATGCTACCCTGCCTTCGGCTCCGGTCCCCGCTTCAGATCCGAGGAGGGCTTCTTCCTTACTGGGTGTTAAGGAGGTCCGCTCTCCCTCAGCCTTCGAAGTGGTGGAGAGGGTTCTCTCCCAGGGATTGGGATCGGGATCCCAGCCCATCCCCTCGGATACCACCCAGGCCCCCCTGGATTTGGAGACGACTGCCTTCATCCTGTCTCGGGGACAGCCCGTGCCAGAGGATCCCCAGGTTAATTTCCCTGAGGAAACCCCTGCGGTTCATGGATCCCCTGCTGAGTCCCACCGAAGAGGGTCACAATAAGCGCAAGTGCAGAAGGAGGCACTTTGACTCCCCCGAGTGACTCACTACAGACACTGACTTAGATGAAGGAGAAGGTTCCCCCAGGTCACCTCCCGAAGACGTCTCCTTCGGAGAATTTATGGAGATCCTCCGCCAGAGGGGAGGTTGGTCAACCCCAAAACCTTCTGGGGATGTGTCAGTGTTCCTGGAGGCCTTTGGCATGGGCCCATCTACTTTCTGGGTGTTCCTGCCAGTGGACCCCTTGGTGGACCTCATCACCACGAGGGCATGGAAGGAGCCTGACACCGGAGAGCCCATCTCCAAATGCCCTGACAAGATTTTATCTCCCCCTTCCGACAGACAACCTTGGTCGAAAGGAGCCCCAGTTGGTGCTATGTTGGTGGCAGCGGCCACAAAGAAGGAGCTAGCACAGGAGAGTTCCTCAGTCCACCCTCCAGACAAGGAGTCCAGGTCAGTGGATAGGTTTGAGAAGCGCATCTATTCCTCCATGACCTTTCCTATCCATGCGCTGAATTATTTGGCACATGTGATCCGGCTTCAGCGAGACCTTGCTTCGAAATTCGCTGAGTCGCCTCCAGAGTCTTTATCGCCGCAGGACAGACAGTTGTTCTCGGCAAAAATGTCTACTCTGAAGTCAGTCTCAAACACGTCGATGCAACTCCTTTCCCATGCCACGGAAGGAGCAGCTAGGGCGGCTGGGACAGGCAGAGCCATGAGGCGTCATGCCTGGCTCAGGTTGTGTCAGTTCGTGGACCCTTTCAAGGTGTCATTTATCAACGCTCCCTACAATGGTTCTTCCCTTTTTGAGAAGACAGTACGTGACACACTTGTCCAGAGCGAAAAGGACGGGAAGACTTTGTCTGCTGTCAGGATCCGCTGCTCTAACCCTCAGCAGTCCTTCTCTAGGAATCAAAGAGGGCAGAAGAAGATGTGGTTCTGAAATTCTCAGTTTTCCCGGGATTTTCAGGACAACTATTCCCCCAGAGGCAGAGGGGGACAGGATCGACACCGATCCAGAGGTAGAGGGAGGTCCCAGGAATTTTGGGTCTAGGGAGCCTTTTTCTAATAGACCTGGGCAGCAGCCCTGAGGGGTTGCCCGACTGTCCTACTCTGGAGGTAATCGAGGGAAGATTGTCCTTACACCCAGCAGCATGGGAGTCCATTACGACAGATCGATGGGTTTTACAGATAATATCCAGAGGTTGCTCTATCCCATTTGTTGCCACTGCAGATATTCCAAAATATCTCCTGGATGTTCCACCCACTCACAGGGAGGCCGTAGTTCTAGGGGTTTCAAAGCTGCTTTTCAAACGAGCCATCGAACAGGTCCCCCCCGATCAGTCTGGATCAGGCATCTACTCAAGGTTCTTTTTGGTGCCAAAAAAGACGCGGGACCTCAGGCCCATTCTAGACCTGTCAACATTAAACCTGTCTGTAACCAAACAGAAATTCTGGGTGGTCACCCTACAGCCCATTCTACCTCATCTCCGAGAGTGCGACTGGATGTGCTCGTTAGACCTCCAGGATGCTTACTACCACATCAAAATACACAGAAGCTCCAGGAGGTTTCTGCGCCTCCGACTGGGAGCCAGTCATTTTCAGTTCAGAGCTCTACCCTTTGGTCTCACCACAACCCCAGGGTGTTCACCAAGGTAATGGCAGTTGTAGCGGCTCACCTGAGGCTTCAGGGTATTCAGGTATTTCCATACCTGGACGACTGGCTCTTCACTGCACCCAACAAGCATCACCTGTGTCTGGCCCGAGATTACTTCATTCGGTTGGCAAGCCTACTGGGAATTACAGTCAGTGTTCAGAAGTCCCAATTGCAACCAATACAAGTTCTAGACTTCATTGGGGCACAGCTAGACATTTTGCAGATGAAGGTATTCTTAACTCCAGACAGGATCCTGCACCTCAGGGGCCACATAGCCCAGATAGCGAACTCCAAATCTCCAAAGGCGAGCGAGGTTCTCCGGGCTCTGGGCTCCATGGCTGCCGCCATATCAATTCTCCCTTGTGTGCGCTTTCACATGCAGGTTCTTCAATAGACTCTGGCTGTTCAATGGTCTTGGCTAGGCCTGCCCATGGAATTTCCAATCAAGATCAGTCACGTCTGCAGGACGTCTCTTCTTTGGTGGTTAAGTTCACCGGATATATCAGAAGGACGCCCCTTCGCATCATCTCCAGCCCAAGCCACAGTGATTACGGACACCTCCCAACTCGAGTGGGGGGGGGGGCACTGTTTGGGAAGGACAGTCCAAGGCACATGGTCCCAGTCAGAGACTAAGTTGCACGTAAATGTTCTAGAGATGAAGGCAGTGCTTTTAGTGTTGGAAGCCTTTCACACTGTCCTCCCTCTCGGATTGATTGCAATTCAGTCAGACAACATGTCCGTTGTCTGGTATATCAACAAGCAGGGAGGAACCAGATCCTACCCCCTATGGTCGTGAGGCCATGAGAGTGTGGGAATGGGCGATCTCCACTGGTCGATTTCTGATAGCAACGCACATCCCAGGGTGCTCCAGCATTTTAACAGACAGATTTGAGTCGGCCCATTCTGATGCCGTACGAGTGGTCTCCGAAACAGTCAGTAGCAGAGGAGATTTTCCTTGTATGGGGTCAGCCTTGCTGAGATCTCTTCGCATCTCCTTCCAATGCGAAGTGCAGCGAGTTCTTTGCCCCCTCACCAGGGGAAGTCCCCAGAGACGCTGTAGTCCATGCTTGGCTCCCTGGGCTTCTGTATGCTTATCCACCATTGCCACTCATTCCGAAGTTTCTTCAGAAAGCTTGCCAACTGCGGTGCAAAGTGATCCTCATTGTCCCGTTCTGGCCTCGTCAAGTTTGGTTCCCATTCCTTTGGTCTCATCTCTTAGCTCCCCCATGGGTTCTGGATCCCTGCTCGGATCTAATCTCCCATCCGTTGGGGACCCGTCCACCCGATCTAGGCAGCTTCAAGCTGACAGCCTGGTTGATCCAGTTCCGTTAATTGCCAGGACTCCCGGTCTTTCATCCCCGTAAAAAACATTCTGGTGGCTTCTCTTAAAGACTCCACTAGGAAACTTTATTGCAGTAAATGGAAGCAATTTTCCATTTGGGCCTCTGAGAAATCTAGATCACTTTACAGCCCCTGTTCCGGCGGTGTTGGATTTCCTGTCTGGCATCTTTTAGCAAGGAGCTAGTTCCTCCACAGTGAAAGTACAATTGGCAGCCATTTCCAGTTTTCACATTGGTGAAGACAACATTGCCTTGGCCTCCTCTAGGCTGTGTAAGGCTTTTCTTAAAGGTACTTTTCTGTTACGTCCACCTGTCAAGGATTTAGTGCCTCCTTGGGACCTTACTTTTGTTTTACAGGCATTGGTGGCTCCTCCTTTCGAACCTGCAGCTTTGGTGGACTTGAAATTTTTGTCCTGGAAGACCGCTTTCCTGGTCGCCATTACATCTGCTAGGAGGGTTTCTGACCTTCAAGCTCTATCTGCCATGCCTCCATATTTGGTCTTCTACAAGGATAGGGTCTCTCTCCATACTAATCCTTCATTCTTACCCAAAGTGGCATCTGAAGCAAACATAAACCAGTCCATTAATCTGCCCGTTTTCTTTCCTAACTTCCAAAATAAAGGTGAATACAAACTCCATTTGTTACATGTTCATAGACGTCTTCATTTTTGTCTTCATAGAACAAAGTCTTTCCGCAAGAATGGCCAATTGTTTGTTTCCTTTTCCAAAGCATGTATGGGAAAACCTATTTCTAAAGTTTCTTTAGCCAGATGGATCACTCTTTGTATTTCACATGCCTACAAAGCGAAAGGTTTATCTCCTCCTGGTATTGTTAAGGCTCACTCTACCAGGTCGATGGCGACTTCTGCTGCCTTTTGGTCTAGGGTGCCTTTGGACGATATTTGTGCAGCAGCGACCTGGGCCTATTCACATACCTTAATTTCCCATTACAAATTAGATCTGATTTTGAGGGGTAGAGCATCCTTTGGCTCTGCGGTGCTCAGGAATATCCTTCCATAAGGGCCTCCCAGGATCAGAGTAGCTGGGGACTCTGTCCCACAGGTTGCAGATAAAATGAAGTTTACCTCAGATAAAGAAGTTATGTACTCACCATAACGTTCCATCTGAGTAGTTATACTTAATTTTTCTGCAACATTCCCTCCCTCCGTCCCCCGGACCTTGTCCTGTCTTTTCAGGTTTGGTTCAGTGGGCTGAGTTGCTTATGTTTTTAGTTGCAGCAGACTCGATCTGCGGGAAGATGGGAGATGGTAGGGCATTATGGGTAAGGGGAGGAGCTTGGAGCAGATGCTAGAAAAAAGTTGCCAGCTCTGAGACGATACGGATCTGTATACCCACAGGTTGCAGAAAAATGAAGTATAACTACTCAGATGGAACGTTATGGTGAGTACATAAGTTCTTTTTATGTCTTGTATACAGCAGCATTTGACATTTTCAGTCCACACACTGTAGTACAGATCTAGTTTTGTATTGTTCATGTAGGAGTGCAACACTTGCTGTGTTATTCACTTGTTATTGAATCCACAACTTTTACAGTGTTGTACAGTCTCCACACTTACCTGTGCCGATTCTATGTATGGCAGGTACTCCGTAGTGCACATATGTGTACTGATTGGATGCTGACTCAAACTGTTCCTACTCACTTAGCTCACCTCCCATCCCAGCTCCTCAGCTTCCCTATTCTTCTCACTCGTTTATCTCAGCCATAAAGAAATAACTCTCCATACCTTTCAAACCATCAGCATTAACAAATAAAATCAGAAGTACTATAGATTACTGTTACTAAACTGTATGTCAAAATATGGTGTAGTTCCGGTCTCACAAAAGGCAAGCATACTTCAGCATCATAAATGTAACTGCCACTTACCCTCACAGGAATCCATTTGATTAACCTTGCTTTCTGTGAAAGTTAAGACCTCATAATCTGGCCCCATGGTGCAGAGTGATAAAGTCCTTACTTTACAGGAAAAAAACTCCACCAGGACTTGTAGAACAAAGACAGGTCACAGGATTTATCATAAAAAATATTTAATCCTCGCTTTCATCTTCGAGACTTCTTCAGAACAAAATACACACATTTGACAAACCTTTTTATACTGAACATTACCGATCAAACTATTCCAATAAAAACAGGTTTAATCAATCAATCAAGAACCACTAAAAAATATATGCATTAGAACAAATGTATAAAAATATGCAAAAAAAACTCTGTTCTGTATTATTTATTAACTTTTAACCTCCGTGTTTCAAAAAAAAAAACAAACAAATTACCAATTTATCTGCTCCTAATTTTAATTGTCAAACTTTCTGTGTCTGTTCAATCTTCTCTATAGTTTCATCCTCTAAGATCCCTGAGTACTTGTTCTAGAATGGGAAAAAAGGAACTTCTTATAATTTTTACAAGTTAAACTATGTTTATATAAAGCGTTATTGTCATCCTTTACTCTTAAGGCATAAAGATGTTCTTGACATGCTTTTCCAGACTTCTAGTGGACATTCCTACATAAAAACTCTCACAATAAGAATAAACACTGACATATACTACATAGGAATGTATAGGGTGTGTGTGTGTGTATATATATATATATATATATATATATATATATATATATATATATATATATATATATATATATATATATATATATATATAAAATATACTATACCTACTTTGCCCTGGATGACCCGTGCTTGATTAGCTGCATGGGAGAAGGAGGGACTAGTAGGAGGTTGATGGAAGTGAGCAGCTGACAGCTTGACCATACGGGGGCAGCCCTAGGTTTCCTGCAACAGCAGTGTTAAGAGACTAGGAAGCTACATACTCCGAGATGGATGCCACTTGGTTAGGAGGTTGCACATGAGAAAGTGCACATGCACCTCCTGAAGGCAGCAATTCTGGAGCTTACAAGACTGGTGAGGGTTAGAGTACACTCCCAGGCCACAGTGTCACACTTCAGCAATGTCCTCAGTCTTCTCACCAGGCCCAGACTTGGGTCAGGCTGAGCCCAGGGAAGCTAATAGACCCAGCGAACAAGTAAACAAGCTGGTGGCAGCTGGTCAGCTGTGGGTAGTTAAAAAAAAAAAAAAACACCTTATAACCTCATTAATGTAACACCACCTTGCTCTTTCTTCCATTAAACTGATGCATGTGATAGTGATACACCCCCCCAATACTACTCAGAATTCCAGTTTCACTTCAGCCCTGTCTTTTCATTACAGTTTGTACTACGCAGCTAGTTATCACCTTCAGTCACCTACTGTACTCCTCTTCCTAATAAGCCCCTCACCCCTCAAACATGTACATTTCCCACCTCTCCTGCAATGCACACTTCCTTGCCATGACAGATTTTTTTCTTCCTATGTATCTCTTCAAATTTACTCCAGTGTATAAAGAAGTGCTCCATCGAATGTACTCTGATTAATGCAGAAAGCTTTAGAGCTTGACAAAATTGGCTGTTTTCTCCAGTCATACTCTCCAGACTTACTAGCCATCACTGAATTCGGGTTCATACATAACACCACCAATATGCAGCAATTTACCCTCAACTTATGAATGCATGATTGAATGTCTTCTTCCTATTCATCACTGATGGGTTCGGCTCCGAGCCCTCGGAACCGAGTCGGCCTTATACTAAGCTTGCATGTACCAAAAAACTATCGAGCTAAGCTGCTACCCACAGTGCCCTTTCCTCCATTACCTCAGATCTTGTTTGCAGTGCAGCCATATAGCAGCGTTTCACCAAGCTCTCCAGCTAAGTGATTTTTCTGATATATTTACAAGTTTTTGTAAAAGTTTTTTCCTGTTTATAGTCTTTTCTTGATCTCTATATTGTTTCAGCTCTACCCACAGGTATCTCTTTCTTACCATTGTTGGTATTTTCTAACTTTCTACTGTTGTGGTATCTTGTTACCGTTGTTGGTGTTTCCTCTCTTTCTTCATTTCCTCCACTTTCCTCATTCTTTCCCTTTTGTGTGAGAGTGTGTTGTGGGACGCCTGAAAAGAAGGGAACTATGGGGTTTAAACACTGCTCTTCTTGCAGTGGTAAACTGCCGAATAGTGACCTCCATGAAGAGTGTGTGTACTGTTTGGGGGTTCCACATTTGTCAGCGATACCCCCATGTGATATTTGTGCTAGCTTCAGTCAGCAGACGCTGAATGAACATCGTAACAAACTGATTTTGAAGGGCCTACTTGCTTCACCTTTTTCTGGGGATATTTCTGCGACGGAGGTCTCATCCCTTCCTTCGGTGGACAAGAAACGTCCTCGCTCGGACCCCTCTTCACCAGCCGGTGACAGAGGTAAAAGTCATAAACACAAGGCCCATAAGTCCTCCTCAGAGCACCGTTCTGCCTCCTCGGTTCCGACTACTACATCGGCTCCAAGGCCCAGGAAACCCCTACACAGGGTATTTCCCTTTCTGAGTCTTCGGATGCTCCCACCGAAGAACCACCAAGGAAACAGGTACGAGGAAACACATGGACTCCCCAGAGGAGTCCCTGATGGAAGATATGGACTACGATGATTGGGAAGGGTCCCCACGGCCACCTCCTGATGATGTCTCTTTCGGAGACATCATGGAAATCTTGAAGCAGAGGGGTGACTGGAAGTCCTCCAACCCTTCCTCGGAGGAATCCGTATTCCTGCAGGCCTTTCACTCTCGGCCCTCTACTTCTTTGGTGACCCTCCCTGCTGATGAGTTGGTTAAACTCATCTTGCAACAGGCATGGAAGAACCCTGACTCCATTGAGGCCATCCCCAGGAGATCAGACAAAGTACTCTCCCCTCCAGTGGATCAACCCCATTGGTCTAGAGGTTTACCAGTAGACGCTATGGTAGTGGTGGCAGCCACGAAAAGGACCTTGCAGAAGAGCGTCCTGCTGTTTACCCACCCAACAGAGAATCCCGGGCAGTGGACAGGTTAGAGAAGCGAGTCTGTGCATCAGCGACCTTTGCAGTTAGGTCTCTGAACTTTTTGGCATACTTTACGAGGCTCCAGAGAGATCTTATCTCCGAACTCTCCGGAACCCCCTCGGGCCAAGTATCGGATGGAGCATGAGATAAAATTGCTTCCCACCGTGCCACCCTAGAATCAATATCTAATTCATCCATGAGGTTGCTCACATGCAACCGAAGGAGCAGCTAGAGTTGTGGGTGCAGGCGTAGTCATGAGACGCCATGCCTGGATGAATATTTGTGGCTTTGCGGACTCCTTCAAGTCTTCTTTTCTAAATGCCCCTATCGAGCCATCAGCTCTGTTCGGTGCTAAGGTCAAGGATACATTAACCAGGTGTGAGCAGGACGGGAAGACCTTGTCTGCCATTGGCCTATGCTTTTCCAAACCTCAGCGCTCCTTCTCCAGGAATCACAGGAGCGGGAAAATGTGGCACAAGAAGTCTCCATGTCCTTTCCGAGATACACGTGGTGAGGACTCTTCCAGAGGCAGAGGGAGTTCCAATAATGGAAGATGTCCCTTTCAGGGCAGAGAGGGTCCCCTGGAACCAGGGCTGCAGAGATTCCTTCACGGGTAGACCATATCAGCGCTCCTGAGGCGCTGCCGGATTGCTTTCCTCTGGAAGCAGTCGGGACGGGTTTTTCTCTGCACCAAGCTGCCTGGCTCTCCATTACAAATGATCAGTGGGTGCAGAGAATTATTACCAGAGGCTACCATATTCCCCTAATAGCTTATCCAAGACCTCCGAAAGCTATGTCAAAAACGAGCCATCCAACAGGTCCCCCCAGATCAGTGCGGATCAGGGTTCTACTCAAGATTCTTTTTGGTGCCAAAGAAAACGGGACTGGAGGCCCATTCTGGCTCTCAGCCAACTAAACAAATCGGTAGTTCAGACCAAATTCCGCATGGTCACAATTCAAACCATCCTTCCCTTTCTGCAGAAGGGTGTGTGGATGTGCTCAAATCTCCGGGATGCGTATTACCATATCAAGATGGACAAGCGCTCCAGGAGCTGCCTTCACTTCCGGTTGGGAGCCCATCACTACCAATTCAGAGCCGTGCCTTTTGGTCTCTCAACGGCCCCCAGAGTGTTCACGAAATGCCTTGCAGTGGTCACAGCTCATCGGAGACTTCAGGGATTCCAGGTGTTTCCTTATCTAGACGATTGGCTCCTCTCCGCCCGCACCAAGCGCCTTCTGATCAGGGCCCTCTGCTACACCCTGGCTCTAGCAGAGTCACTAGGCATCACCATACTTTGGAAGAAATCCAACCTTCAACCCTCACAACTGGAATTCATAGGGGCAGTATTCAACACCCAGTCAAGCCTGATCTCACTTCCTTTCCACAGGCTTCAGAGACTAAGGGCACAAGTTCAAGTGATACTCTGTCGAAGAAAGGTGTCTGCAAGGGAAGCCCTCCAAGCCTTGGGATCTATGGCTGCAGCCATCACTATAGTTCCCTTAGCCAGACTACACATGAGATTACTACAATGGCTCCTTCAGGCCCAGTGGATACCCAATCTTCACCCCCTGAGCTCACAGATTCTCATCACCAACATTTGCAAACTAGATCTCCTCTGGTGGATGAGTATGGATGAAAATCTTTGGTGTCGCCCCTTCCAGTCTCCCCAGCACAGCACCACGGTGACCACGGATGCTTCCCTGATGGGGTGGGGGGCCACTTCCAGGGAAAGTCAGTCCAAGGCACGTGGTCTGATGTAGAGGTCAACTTGCATATCAGTGTCCTGGAGTTAAGAGCAGTGCTATTGGTGTTGCAAGCTTTTCATCCGCTCCTTCCATCCAGAACAATTGCTGTCCAGTCGGACATGTCCATGGTCTGGTACATAAACAAACAGGGAGGGACCAAATCTTACTCCCTATGTCACGAAGCCATGAGAATCTGGCAGTGGGCAATAGCTTCCATCCGCTTTCTGATCGCAATGCATATTCCAGGGAGCTCTAACTTGGTTGCGGACAGGCTGAGCAGATGCATTCTTCATCCGCACGAGAGGTCTCTCAACCCAAGTGTGGCGGCGGTAATTTTCAGCCGTTGGGGCCAGCCATGCTGCGACCATTTCGCCTCTCCCTCAAACACAAAATGCAGCAGCTACTTTGCCCTCTCTACCCCTCTCGGGGAGTCACTGAGAGACGCTTTGACTCACGATTGGCCCACGGGTCTCCTTTATGCTTATTCTCCAATTCCTCTGATCCCTCTTGTTCTAAGGAAAGCTATTCAGTTGAGAAGCAGAGTGATCCTCATTGACCCGTTCTGGCCTCGTCAAGTGTAGTTTCCCCTTCCTTCGACCTCATCTTTTACAACCTCCTTGGATCCTCGACACTCGTCAGGACCTCATATCTCACCCACAAGGGCTGACTCCCCCGAATCTGTCCACTGTCAAGCTGACAGCTTGGTTTCTCCACTTCCATTAGTTACCAGGCAGGAAACTCTCTTCACCCGTACGTGATATCTTGGACTCTCATAAACCATCCACCAGGAAATTTTACAGGGTCAAATGGAAATGATTCTATATTTGGTCATGTAATCAGAAAATAGACCCGTTCTCAGCCCCCGTAGCCATTATTCTTCATTATTTAGCTGAACTGTTCGACAATGTGGCCTCAGCTTCCACCATTCGAGTCCATCTAGCAGCTGTTTCCAACTTCCATAACGTGTCAGATGGAGTGCCACTTATTTCCTCTCGCCTTTGCAAGACCTTCCTCAAGGGTAATATCCACAGCAGGCCTCCCATCAGACAGCCGGTGGAGGCATGGAATTTGTCCTGGGTTCTGCAGTCTTTCTCTGCCCCCTTTTGTGTTGGCTGCGACATGTGATCTAAAATTCCTGTCGTGGAAATCTTTATTTCTGGTGGATATAACTTCAGCCAGAAGAATTTCTGAATTACAAGCATTATGTATAAAGAGCCCTTATCTGATCTTTCGTAAGGACAGAGTATCACTTAGTACTAACCCATCCTTTCTCCCCAAAGTGATTTCTGATTTTTCGATTAACCAGTCCATTGAGCTCCCTGTGTTCTTCCCAAATTACTCTAACAAGGGAGAATACTGCCTACATTCCTTGGATGTTCATAGACAATTACGCTTCTATCTGGACAGAACTAAATCCTTTCGCAATTCGGACCAGCTTTTCATTTCCTTTGAGAGTCTTAGAATGGGAGGCGCAGTATTGAAAGTTACTTAGTCTAAATGGCTCAGGGATTGAATTGCCTTCATATATTCACTTATGGAGGGATCTAAGCCTGGCCAAATCAAAGCTCACTCAACTAGGGCTATTGCAGCATCTCTTGCCTTCTACTCTAGGACCTCCATGGATGACATTTGTGCAGCTGCCATTTGGGCTAAGCCCCACACTTTTATCAAGCATTACAAATTGGATCTGATCTCCAGGGGAAGAGCGGCCTTTAGGTCAATGGTTCTCAGTAATGTTCTTCCATAAGGGCCACCCAGGTTCTCCAAGTAGCTGGGGACTCTGTCCCATCAGTGATGAATAGGAAGAAGATTAACAACTTCAGATAAAGAAGTTATGTCTTACCATAACGTTCCATCTGAGTTGTTGATCTTCTTCCAGTCATCACACCCTCCCATCGTCCCCCTCCTAAGGTTCCTGGTGGATCTTCTGGGTCATTGTGGTGTATTAGGGTTTCTGCGCAGAGATGGCCTCCGACTTATTTCTTCTATATGTTGCATGCAAACTCGAGCTGAGGTAACTGAGCAAAGGGCATTGTGGGTAGCAGCTTAGCTCGCGAGTTTTTTGGTGCATGGAAGCTTGGTATAAGGCCCTTGGAACCAAACCCATCAGTGATGACTGGAAGAAGATCAACAACTCAGATGGAACGTTATGGTAAGACATAACTTCTTTTTTGTTGCCAGACCAGAGGACAGGGCAGGTGGTGATAGACTAATTCTTTATAAGCCTCACCACCATTGCACAAGCTAATGCTGTTTCCAACTCTGAGCTGAGCCCAATTGATTACTTGTTAAAATTCCTTGAAACTTTTTTTTTTTTTTTTTGGTGTAGTCTGCATACCTTCATCACCATCGTCTCCCACATTCATAATACTGTCTCCTGTGTTAGCAACAATAACAGACTTATTCTGAGTGACTTTAGTCTTAACTTTCTTGGTCCTAGTAGCAATGACATCATAGATTTTTTTAAAGTTGTAGATAGACCTCATGCAACCCATTAAAGTACTCGTATGTCCCAACCACCTCTCAGATCAACACACTTTTCTTTACCTGGTAATATCAACCAGCCTTCTGAAATTTCAGACATCAAAGTGGGCTCACCTGCCATCATTAACCACTTTCCTATTACTTCAGCATTCACAGACTCGTCAAATATCCTCTAGACTAGTATCCTTCAGATCTAAATCTCAGTAGAATAGTGTCACAGTAAAACACACCTTGTATCTCTAGAATAGTTATTCTGTCCACTCAAGGCCCAATCTTTGCTGCTGAAATATGTTACTTGTATGTCGTTAAAATAAATTCTTCCCAGATATTGCTAGACTTTGTAAAATTAAAAGTCTGGATTGCCAAATAACTTAAACACCTCTTAAAACTGTGATAAGCATGGCATAATTTGTAGGAAAACCTCTCAGCCACTCTCACTCAGTTCACCAATTTGTGGAACCGTGGTAAGCAAGGCATAAAGCCAAATCCGTTATGGCCAAACAACTCTCTTTATGTAACTCTCCAAAGTCTTCCCAGCATGGGGTTAACCTTTTACAGCTATTTCACAACTATGCTCAAAACTATATTCATTGCACCATCTGTCTGTATCAGACAGTCTTCAGAAATAAGATCAAGTGTTGTCTCTGTGTCTGAAGCTTTTTCAGCTTCAGGAAATCGGACTCCAATTGCTCAAACTCTTCTCTAAGACCATACAACTCTTCTCCAGTCCCCATGACTTCATTCCTGTTCTCTTTCACTTCATATGTCAACAACGGATTCGTCTCACTGGAAATGCACTCTGTGAACCTCTGTTGGTTCCATGTAGGCTGCAATTGTAACTCCGGGTTATAGGGTAGCTCCACAGCTGGAAAATTCGAATCAGTCTTGTCTCCCTGGTTACTGGCCATAGTAATGCAGTATAACAAACAAACAAAAGTAATGACCAAGAAGTAGCGCTCCTCTCGCAAAAATAAAAAAATTAAACACCCAATCAAAATTCTGAGGAGCAGACCAGGACTGTTCAATTGTATCAGCATAAAATACAGTACTTCAATGCTCAAATTCAAAAAAGCTGGAAGCCAAAAACAAGTCCACGTACGTAGCTTTTTTGAATTTGAACATTGAAGTACTGTGTTTTATGCTGATACGATCGAACAGTCCTGGAAGTCATGGGGACTGGAGAAGAGACAACACTTCGAAGTCTGTATAGCGAGAAGAATTATACCACAAGGTTTGAGAGTTTTAAAGATGCCCACAGTGGGAGCGACCTACCTTGAATTGCTGTATAAGTGGCAGCAATTAAATATAGAGGTGAGCGTAAAATGTATGACATTACTGAACAAATTATTTTTGCCTGAGGAGGAGAACCTCTGTGATAAAATCAGAGTGAGGCAACAGTTTATTTTTAGAAAGTATCCAGCTGTAGTGGTACATAGCTGGATGGAATGATTACTTGATGATGTTTACTTATTTGAGAAAAAACTTTTAGAACAGAAACGTAATAAATTACAAAGAGACACTGTGGACTTTAGGACTGGACATGTGTTCACTTGGCCCAGAACTAACTATGATAGAGACAATGGGCAACGTAGAAGGGTTAATAATACTTCCTCTACTTCTAACACTCGGAATGAAGCCATTGTTAAGTTGTTTCCGAATAGTGACTCTAGTAATGCTTGCAGTAATGTGAATGTTTTACAAGGTCAAAATATTGGCATTATCAATGATATGGTTGATTTACACACAGTGAATAGTAATGTTAATTTGAATGTTACTATTAGTGAGCACTGTAATAATAATGAACAGTTGTCACAGAGTATCGCTGGGGTTGATTCAGCTCAGGCGACTGAAATTAGGGAAGGTGTAGTTTTTCAAAGCCCAGCTGATTTGAATGGGAGTACTGTGGATAGAGCCCTTATACTGAATGTAGATAATAAACATGTGGAAGAATTAATACCCTCAGTGAGAAGGAAGGTTTTGAACCCCCAATTACAGGAAGGAGCTACTGATCATACCCCTTTCCCAATCAACAATATTTACAGGGGAGGGAGGAACAGATCAAAGAGCCGAGGGAGACAGAAAAGGAAGGTGTTGGGAGAGGAGCATCTGGGTCCAACCCTCAAGAAAATGTGGGAGAAAGTACCCAGACGTTAGTTTGGAATGTCTGTAGTGGAGTTTTAACCGAGGAAGAATTAGAAGTGTTAAATAAAGGGCTTTCTTTTATGCCTACTGATTTGGTTACAGATGTCAAGTTATTTGGGCGTAATGTGCAACTTAAACTAGATTATGGCACTCAGCCGATGACTTCAGTAGGTCCTATTTTTAAGAAACCGAGCACCTATATCCATACCTTGAATCCTTTGTTGGATGCTTTTATCAAGTTGATTGAGGATGACCTACATAAGTTGGATACAGAAATAGAAAACGGAAGTGGTTTGGTAATTTATCCCCTAAATTGAGGACTGCACTTAATAAACTTAGGAGTGACAATATGATAATGATTAGGCCTGCAGATAAGGGATGACCTATTATAGTTATGGACAGGGTGAGGTATCAGGATACTATGATAAATATGTTGAGTGATGATAGATTTTACCTTAATATTTCTATGGGAGATATAGAGAATAAGGTCTTGCATATTTATGATACGTTAGATGACTTGCATAGAAGCAAGGTAATTAGTTTAGAGTTGTTTCACTTCATTCTTGTAGAAAATCCTTTAATTCCTGTTATCCAAGGCTTACTCAAGATCCACAAGGGCCCTGTTTCTCCCCCCATGAGACCAATTGTAGCAGGCAGAGAGTGGATTACTGAACCCAAGTCTTTATATATAGAAAAGTTTTTGAGACCAGTGGTAGAGAAATTCCCCCATATCTTGAAGGACACTAAACAGTTTCTACTCATGTTATATAATAGAATGGTTGTATTGTCAGATGATTTTGTCTATAAGCTTGTTACTTTGGATGTACAGTCCTTGTTTACTGTCATACCCAATGGGGAAGGCATAGAGAGCATACATAGATGTTGCACGGAGGAGACAGATTATACAGTAGTACGGATAGATCTAATGTGCGCCTTATTGGAGATTATCCTAGAGAATAATGTGTTTTTGTTTAATGATGTTCTCTTTATTCAAAAGGATGGCATGGCTATGGTTACATTGTGTGCCAATAGCTACACCAACCTGTTTATGGCAGTCTGGGAGAAGGAGAAATTGTTTCAGTTAGTTTCAAAAAACATGTTATATTTTACACCCGTTTTGTAGATGATCTCTTCCTGTTATGGGCAGGAACTGATCTGGCACTACGAAGCTTTTTAGATGAAGTTAATTCAGTTACAAGTTTTTTAAAGTTTACCATGGAAGAATCAGATAGATGGATATCTTATTTAGATGTGTTTGTGGAACGTCTACCTAGTGGATTACTTAACACAGGTGTGTTTAGGAAATCTTGCTACAAAAATACACTTTTACGCAGGGATAGTATGCACCCCAGGTATGTTTTCAGGAATATTGTTAGAGGGCAGGCGATACGTGCCTCTAGATTGAACTCTACAGATGATGGTTTCATAAAGGGAACTGGCTGGTTTACAAAATAGGCTGGTTGAAAGAGCCAATAGTTTAAATGAAGTTGTACCAGACTTTGAAGGTATTAATTTGTTAAGAAGGGATGTAGCTGCCCCTTATTTTGCTGATAGTGGTGGTACTGTTAACTTAATAGAGCCCAAGATAGATAGTAAGAGGCAATATGATTCTGTGGTGAGGTGGTCACTTAATTATACACAGGACATTAGTGAAGTTAGTGAAGTTTTTACCAAGAATTGGGGGGTTCTTATGGTAGACTCACACTTGAAAGAAATTGTAGGTGATGGACCCTTTTTCCAGTTCAGGAATAGGAAGAACCTACAAAGACTGTTAAGTTATCCGAGGGCTACTCATATGGATATTAGAGGCACTTCCTCTTTCGGTACTACCCCTTGTAATAGTTGTAACTATTGTGGTTATTTAAATAGTGACCTTGTATTTGTGCATCCAGTCACAGGGAGGAGATTTAGGTTTGATTCCGTAGCTACCTGCACAACAGAACATGTTGTTTACTTTGCCCGTTGTATAGCATGCCCTGCGTTTTACGTAGGGAAAACGGATAGAAGGCCACGGGACAGAATTAGAGAACACCTATACCATATTCGTATTAGGTCAGTTAAGAATGCCCTTTCTAAACATGTCTTAGACACTGATTCACAACATTCCTTTAGGTTTCATGTATTGCAAGTCAACACTGTTAGCTTAAGGGGGGGGGACACAAGGAACTACACTGAAATTACAGAGGTCAAGTGGATTATTAGGTTACGGGCAGAGCAGAAGCCTGGATTGAATGATAAAATATCAGTTAAACCAGTATTAAAAAGCAGGAAGTAGTAGTGAAATTTTAAATGCTTTCATTGTAGATTTTTATATTTATTTTATAGACACGTGTTGACTGTTTCTTGTATATTTTAAGTGATTCTAATAGAGAAACAGAAGTGAATGATTTTTAATGCAATATGTGATGTGTCTTATTAAGGGATATGTAATTTTATATTTTTTATTGTTTTCCTGTTGACAGATATGCTATGTTACAGGTTGTTCCCTGTATACTGAGATGTACTAATTTTTTAAGAATAATTAGCTAACAGGATATGATGTCATAATTGTAGTGATTAATGTGAATATAAATTAGTTCTGTACTGTGAGTGCTTTTTTTGGCTTGAAGAGGTGAAAGCGCTTGCCATTGCTTGCAATAAACTATTGTATTTTAGTTTGTACGTGGACTTGTTTTTGGCTTCCAGCTTTTTTGAATTTGAACATTGGAGTACTGTGTTTTATGCTGATATGATCGAACAGTCCTGGTCTGCTCCTTTGATTGGGTATGTACTACAAGTACTTAAGTTGTTCAAATAAAGTGAAAATCCAAAGATCATCAATAAATCTCCGATTAGTATCATCAAGAAACAATGAACACTCCCAACAATTATCCAAGCCATGTTCTGGCAAAACTATTGCCAAAGAGTCCATAGAGAACCATGAAGCTTTCTTTCTCTATGTCATAAATATCAGTGTAAACTCATATATGTTCTGAGTCAGTGCAAAGTGTAAATGAATGCATGTACATGACTGACATTGCCAACATCTTGTCAGACAGGTTCATACATATTTACTCCCCTCTCACTGACAAAAGGGCCCATTACCATACATGGAGATTGTGAAAAGCCAGAAATCACATATACAATGGTTAAACAGCTCTATCCAAACCTAAAAACACGGTGTCTATGGGATGACATGGTGTCCCTGGCTGTGTCATATGTGAACTCCAAAACAGAGAGACCCTGCACCTGAACAGTCTGTTGAGACTCACCCTCTGTACAGGATATGAAACTGTTGAATGAGTTACAGCAACGTTTGGCACACTCCACAAGTGTTGGTGCACAACAGACCATGGGAACTATTGTCTTATAAGCCTGATCTGCAAGGCCATGGAGTCCATCATTATGGAACTCATAAACAGAGCTATTGGGAGCCTACAAACACCCAACCCTACCCATTTTGCTTTGGTCAGGGGCAGATCATGGTCCCTAAACCTGCTAGACAGTTTTCAAGGCAGTTACCCAGGACATACATCAATGAAATGAGCTCCACACAGCCTACATAGACCTTGAAAAGCCCTTTTCCAACATCCCACACACATGTTGTATCCACAAAATCAACAACCTGTGCATAAACACGTATGTCATCTGATGGATTGTCAACCGGGGCACAGATAGATCCCATAAGGTAAGAATTGTGGTCTCCCTATTGAACTGTAAGCTGGTAACAACTGCTGTCCCCCATGGCTCAGTCCTGGGACCCCTCCTGTCTGGTGTATACTTTTCAGAAATACAATCAAACACACGAGGGCTATGGTTAGCAAAGTTTGTGGATGACTGCAAAAAGGTTGTCATAATCGATGTTTGGGACAACAGAGACATCCTTAAAAAGGGTCTCAGTCAGACAGATGTAGTGTCAAAATTATGGTCTCGAGCTACAGACATACAAATATCACATAGGTGCCAACACCCTAAATATGGAGGTAATAATAAGGGATCTATGGACACATGTGGATAGTCATCTCTACTTCCAGAAACACATTCACAAAGTGGTTCGAAAATCATGCTATGTGTTCCCACAAATTGCCAAGGTCTTTGCATGTAGGTCAACGGAGGTTCCCTCTACTCATCCGTCATCAGACCCATCAGATAGTATCATGGCACACTTGCGATGAATCTGACTAGGCACCTTCAGCAGATGTAAAGGCCACTGAAGTACCTCAACAAGAGGATTACTGGCCTCAAATAGTTGCCCCATGCAACAAGACTGAAGTTACCTCAATCTGTACTGTTGCATACTGTCTACTCAGCCAATCTATGCCCAACAGACAGGTCCATGTCCAATGCAGAACTGATGTACATGCTCTGTCTGAAGTAAACCCAAGCTCACTGTGCCACATGCTCTGGGGATATCATCATCACAACAATAAATAGAACATGTTGGAGGGATACACTACTAACTCACAGACTTCCCTTGCTTTGGAACAGGCTCCCAACATGCATTAGGCTGAGTCCCTCACTGACACTCTTCCAGAGGAGCCTTGATGAGTGCATGTGAAACTGAACTGTCACACCATGGATCCTTTCATCAGCTCTACTACACAGAGGCCTAGGGAACTAACCCCATGTGTGGTGATAGCTGCACACTCTGGCCATACTAATATATGCCTTCAGGCAGATAGCCTATTACCTACCTATGTACCTGTATATATATATGTGTAGGGGGAACACAGTATAATAAGCCAAAGATGAATGGGCAGAGATGTGTGTAAGAGGGTGACCATGACAGGGAGCCATCCAGGACTGTCCCACCCAGCACACATCCCAATGGCACAAAAGACATGAGGTGCACATCTCACCCACTGTACATAATAGCCACCAGTATCTGTAAGCTTTACAGTGTATGTGGTGCATGTGCCTGCTGAACAACATGACTGTACAATGAAGTACACATCTACTATCTGTAGACATGTATCTGTCACATAGGTTCATAGGTATGTAGCAGACTATCTTCACAGAGGCATATATTAGCCTAGGCAAGTTGTGCAGCTTTCACCACTCCATTGGGTAGTCTCCTAAGCCCTAGTTCTAATAGTCAGTACCCTAAGCCCCTTTCTAGTAGGGCTGCTGATGTGATGCCTGGTGTGAATTGTCTGTTTCCCATCCACTCATCAACGTTCCTATTGAAGAGTGTCAGCGAGGGGCTCTGTCTGATGTACATTGGGACTCTGTTCCACAGTAAGGCAAGTGTCTGGGATGGTACTCTATCCCACCAGCATGTTGTATTCATTGTGGTGAGTTCATATCCCTGGAGTGTGTAGTGCGACTCAATTTTGTTATCCGTAGGTGGAGCATGTTCAACAGTTATGTGTTGATACATGAGTTCAGTTTTAGCTTGTTTAGCGTTTTTCCAGTTTGTCATGTCGAGCGGAAATGGTACCGGTGAGCAGAATAGTGTGCACCATAGGACTGGGTCACAACCGTTGTTTTCCCAAGATGAAGAACCTGCTGCTAGTGTACGACAAAACGGAACTGTTATACGGACCGACGAGGATGGTGGTAATACGATCAGTGACTCACCAATGAATCTCACCACTTTAGTAAGTATTCTTTTAACTAAAGTGGACAATTTAACTCAACAAGTGCAAGAATGCGTGGCCAGGAACAATCGTAATCAGCAGATAGTTCCTGGTGGGAACAACAGTGTGGTCACGTCGACCTTCTCGTCAACAGGATCTATTCAGCCTGGCCAACGGATGTCAGGCGTGAGCACGCCAAGCAGGGCAGAAGAAACATTAAATTCAACAGAAGTTAATGTTAATGGAGCTAATTTACCAAATAACACCACCGGGATAATTACAAATTCGAGACTTCAGGGGATAAATGCAACTTCACCAATACCGTCCATGGCTAATTTTTTAGCCAAGAAGGATTTCTTTTCATCGCTAGATAATGCAAACACCAATGGGGATGAGAATATGGACAATAACATGGTGAGTTCGTCTATTTTTATTGACAAACTTAATATGTTTGATAGCAAACTATTTTGGTTTAAAAAGCTTCAATTAGAAGTCTCGTATCTCCAGGAGTGTATTAAACTAAAAATAATTCCAAAAGGGTTACGCCAGTGGCGTTGCCCTGCAGGACTAATCAATAATTCAGTATTCCATCAAGAATTATTGAGTTTATTTGACAAACAAGGGACTGAATTCCTGAACTCTCTTGTTAATTTTTACAATATGGAATTAAATACATTGCAAGATGAGATAACACAATTGGAAGTTTTTTTACAGGGGCACTCTGAGTTTTTAAGATACAAATATGACTATGCAAGAATCTTGGCTAGCATTGATGCAACTATTAATAAATTAGTTGCTAACAAGAAAAGAAAAATTGACAGAGACATTAAAGATTATAGTAACAATAGGGCCTACCCCCCTCCCCCTTTGGGACAAACACATGCGTCTAACTTAAATGAGAATCAAGGGGTTGATTCTGTTTCGCAGGCGAATTTACAAGATGAGGATGACAATTTTGAGATACCACAAATTAGAAGGAGTGAACGCATCAGGAATCAAAGCCATCATGCTAATAATACTAATGGGGGAAATCATAACCAAGCTCAATATGCCCACAATGGAAATGGAAACAATCAGGGTTTTCACATGCCAGTGGAAGCCCCAAATCCAGGCAGGAGCAGGAACAACAACAATTCTACATCCAACCGGAGAGTGAGATCACAGAAGAGACCGAAGAGGAACCAACGGAGGAGATAATCAACATAGAAGATAGTGGGCCTGTGGTGTTAAATAGTCAGCAAGGAGATTTCAAGATCTACATTTATACTGTATTAACAGTTGAACAGAAGCTCATTGATTTTTTTCTCTAGAGGACTTACTTTTGTTCCTGACAGTAAATGTAATATAGTTAATACTATTGTAGATCTCAAATTATATGTTCGTAAATTAAATTTGACATTTAGATTAGGCAACACACCGTCCCTTCTTAACACTTACAGAGTCTCAAGTGTATTTAACCCCCCGTTACATCCCTCCTTGAACATATTTGAGAAAATATGTGAAAATGATTTAAGGTCAATGGCAGGACAAAGAGGCAATTCTCACAATATGAGAACTAATATCTCTCGAGATGAATTGGCTTTTATTTCTCTGCTTAATGAATGTAACATAAGGGTAATGTCTCCAGACAAAGGAGGGGGTTTAGTATTTATGGATGAGTACCTGTATGATAGGAAAATGCTTGAACACTTGGACTCTAATACTTATGTACAATCTAGCCTAAATGAGATACACATGGCTTACAAGAAAATTAAAGGCATTTTAGATGACCTTTTTATAGAAGGGACCGTGGATAGTGATATGTTACACTATCTAAACATGCCGGCGCCAAAAATTCCCACATTGTTTGGCACACCAAAAATCCACAAGGATTTAAAGAACCCCCCATTTAGACCAATTGTAGATGGACGGGGGTCTATTACATACTCGCGTGCCAAACTAGTGGATGGGATTCTTAAACCCTTGCTAAAAACAGAACCACAAATTTGCAAAGATTCCTGGAGCTTCTTACAAGGCATTGACAAAATGGTCTTTGACAAAGACTGTGTATTTTTAGTAGTCGATATCAAAGATTTGTATACAGTTATACCTCAAAATTTAGGCATTGAGTAGACAAGGGAATTTATGAGGAAAAATGCCACTAATGATGAGATGAACCTTGTAGAAGCTCTATTGGAATTGGTTCTGTTTAACAATTTTTTGACTTTTAAAGGGCAATTCTACCTCCAAAAGACTGGTATCGCAATGGGGTCCCCTTGTGGTTGTAGTTTCGCAAACTCTGTCTTAGCACATTGGGAACACCAATATTTGTTTCAAAATAATTATTACCAACAATATGTCACTTGGTACAACAGGTACCAGGATGACATGTGTTTCTTTTGGAAAGGGCCAGTTGACGTAATTCCTCAATTCATTGAAAGCCTTTCAAACATGACAAGTTTTTTACAATTCACTTACTTAGTTGGAGAGTATGATATGTGCTTTTTGGATGTCAAACTGAGTAAAGACATTGTCAACAACAAGTACAAATCTGAAATATACAAGAAGCCCACGCATTCTAATTCCTTTCTACACTTTTCAAGTTGCCATCCTTTTCACCAAAAGAAAAGTGTAGTAAAGGGACAATTTGTGAGGGCTGCAAGGATGGTATCAGATAAACAAGATTTTGTTGCTGAATGTGATAATTTAAGCACCAAGTTCTCCATGAGAGGTTACCCAAACTCCTTAATTGAAGAAATCAGAGATGAGGTGGTCACAAAAAGAGACATTGGTCACTTTCGTCCACTTTTGGGAGGGGGGACAATGTCAAATGTAACAGGGCCACTATCTAGGCAAACTTCTGATTTCAACATTAACTTTATCTTCACCTATTGTGTTGATTTTAAATACATTAGAGGAATTATAAACAAAAATTGGAACATCATTCTAGAAGATATAGGGTTAGTGAAAGCAATAGGTATTGAACCTAAATTTGTATATAGGAGAGGAGTGAATTTAAAGAATTTGGTTGATAAGTCTAGTGCCAAAACAACAACAGCAAATTTTGGCATGTCTAAATGTGGAATGTGCTCTCAATGCATGCACATTATGCCAGGTAATAAAATAAGTATAAAAGGGAAAACCTATAGCATTAATGGCAAGTATAATTGTGATAGTAAGAGAGTAATTTATGTAGCACAATGCGTGAAATGTTGCGATTCTACATAGGCAAGACAGAAAGGTCATTGAAGAAAAGAATATACGAGCATTGTTATGCCATTAGTAGAAATGATTTAAATAACGCCTTGCCAGACATTTATGTGATGAACCTGATAATTTTTTTCTATTTTCTGTCATCCAACAAATTAATATAAGTACCAGAGGGGTCCATGGCAACTTTGGTTGGAGGAGCAAGAGTTATTATGGCAAATTAGAACAGCTTATAATCTTCCAGGACTAAATGAATATGCATCAATAGAAAGCATACTGAAAATTAAAGCATTAAATAGATGACAATAGTCATATTTGGGCTATTTTTTATATAGTGTACTTGTAAATAAGTAAATAAATTAAAAATTAAAAATCCTATAGACATTTTGACATATATAAATGTCAGGATGGTTTAACAGTTTGTAACCTTCAAAAAATGGTTCATAACACAGTGTTTCATTTGAAACAATTTCAAAAAACTGGTGGATTGGTTAATTTTAGTGACAGTTCTTGTTTTAGTTTGCCTGTGCTTGTTTTGCCAGGCTATGACAAGTATTTAGCACTAGTATGCAGGCAAAATATTTAACTATATAGGTTAGTGGAAATCAACACTAACAAAAACTTTTATAATAAAAACTTTTATATAATGTTTTATATTTTGTTTTAAAATGGGTGTGCACAATATTAGAGTATTGCATACATTTTTTATGTTGAAAGCACACAGTTGTAATATTTATTTAACCAATATACATAAACTTTTCATATTGGTATTTTTATATTGGCATCATTTGTGTGGTTAGCTTATGTTGGGAAATATTGCTTTCTTGTAAACATAATTAATGATTTAATTATTGTTTAATTGGGTAATATTATCCAATTAAGAGATATATTTAATGAAAGCATGATTGTTGTGAAATTGTGTATGTCTGAAGAAGGTTGGGGTAACGTGAAATAAACAGTCCGTGCATCATTTTGTTTCTGCTGGATCGTTTCTGTTATATTTTATGTGTTGGACATGGCTCTGTATGTTAGGCAGAGTGTGCCTCTGAGTAGGCGGTATGCAACGGAGAACAGATTTAGTTTTACCAGTTGTGTTGCATAACACAACTGTTTGAGGCCAGTAATCCTCTTGGTGAGGTACCTCTGTGGTCTCTCCAGCTGCTGGATATGCTTAGTCGAATACATCCAAAATGGTGCATTGTACTCAGTGATGGGTCTGATGACTTAAGAGTAGAGGGCCACCACTACCTCTTTTGATCCTGATGCAAACCTTTTGTTGATTAGGTGGGCCACATAGGATTTCCTAATCACTTAGGCAACATGGTTGTCAAAGGAAAGATGACTGTTTACTTGTGTCCCCTGATCCCTTATTACCTTGTCAGTTTTAGGGTAACACCTATGTGGTAGTTTGTGGGTACTTTGTTTTCCCCAAAGGGGATTACTATACATTCTTTCACATTGAGCTCGAGGCCATGATTCTGACACCACAAATCTCGTCTCATAGAGTCCCTTCTGGAGAATATTTGTCATCCAGGGAATCTATTATGGCAAACACTTTACAGTTCCCAGCAATATTGGTCAACCACAACCCTCCTGTGTTGGCATGTACTTTTGAGAAGTCTATACCAAACAGGAGGGACCCCAGGACTGAACCCTGGGGGACACCAGTTGTTACCGGTGTAGAGTCTGATATGTAGCCAGCAACTCTTAATTTGTGGGATCTATCTGTGAGCCAGTTTGCAATCCATCTTGTGATGTATGGATTCATGCCCAGGTTTGTGAGTTCATCTATGATACCTGACTGGGTAATGGTGTCAAAGGCCTTAGCGAGGTATAGGTAGGCTGTGTGGAGCTCATTTCAATCATCTGTAGCCCGGGTAACTGTCTCAAAGTAATCCACCCAGTTCAGGAGGCGTGATCTGCATTTGTGAGGCCAAACTGGGTGTGCTCAACTGTGTGAAGGTTCCCAATGTCTTTATTGTTGACTTCCATTATGATTGGCTCCATTGCCTTGCAGATCAGACTCGTCAGGCTCATAGAGCATGAATGCCAAGGGTCTTTTGTGGCCCCACCCCTGTGGAGTGGGAAGAACGTTGCTGTGCAACATTTTATGGGTACATATCCTGTAGAGAGGATGTAGAGGGAGGTGTAGGTATCCTTGATGAATATGGATACATCCCACCCTATGTGCTATGATCCAGGTTCTGATGCTGGAAGGTATGGAATGAGTAGTATCCTGGTAGTGCTGGTGTGCTCTCTGGAGCCTTGAACTAGGTTTCTGTTACTGCACAGATATCAATATTCTACATACTGAGAAGTGCCTCGAGTGTGTGCATTTGGAGGCTGAGGCTTCTGGCAATGAGTAACATTTAGCTCACTTTGTGGTTATTTGTGTTGGTTTGTCCTGAGTGACCGGTGTTCCACACCTGAAGTCAACGCCTCATTGGTCCGATCTGACCATAAGCTAATTACCCTACATAACCACATTCTGCCCCACCCCATTAAGGAAACCATGTAAAACATTTCTCCAAAGCCAACTTCATGCTTCTTAAGACAGAAGTGGTGAACTTCATGACACCCATGCAGATAGACAATACAGTTACGACTACTGAATCCTACACAATTGCACTTTATAAGCACTTACATGAGTGCATGGATCGTGCTATCCCAAACAGAACCAAGATGCTATCCTCCAAGAGAAGGAAGCCAATCTGGTATTCCCCTGCCATAAACAAACTGTACAACAGAAGGAAGAAACTGTTGCAAAAGTGGGTAGAATCCCATGAGTGGAGAACTCCCTGGTCAGCCTCAGTAAGAAGCTGTGATCCCTGATAAAATCCTCCAAAGCTAGTTACGAAAACAAAATCACCACTGATTCTAAAGACAACCACAAAGCATTCTATAGCTGTCAAGAATCTCAATGGCAACACTCAGATCTGCTCCGAGTTACAGCACAATGGCACTAAATATACAGACCCAACTGATATTGCCAACATTCTGGCAGATAGGTTCAGTGATAACTTTACCCCCCTCTCACCCATGAAAGAGCTCATCTCTATACCGGAAGAATGCAACGTTGCTGTCATCACGACTGCACAGGTAAAAACCTCACTCTCCAAAGCCAGAAACCCAGCATCCATGGGACCAGACAACATCCCAGGCTGCGTTCTACACGAACTACAGAACAAACTGGCACCACACCTAAGTACCATGTTCAGTCATAGCCTCACCTCAGGCTTTGTGCCTGCTGAGTGGGGCACAGCGACAGTTATCCCACTACACAAGGGGGGAGCCACCACGGACCCTGGGAACTAGCGCCCCATTAGCCTGATAAGCCTGGTCTGCAAGGCCATGGAACGTATCATCATGGAACTTATAAACAAAGACATTGGTAATCTCCAAACTCTGGACCACAACCAGTTCGGGTTTGTAAAAGGCAGATCATGTCTTCTAAATCTGATAGACTTTGAAGCAGTCACCAAAGCCATAGACAAGGGTAAGGTGGTTCACACAGCCTATCCAGATCTTGCCAAGGCTTTCGACACCACCCCCCACTCTGGAAGTATAGATAAACCCACTAAACTAGGTATAAATCCCTATGTCACAAGATGGGTTGCCAACTGGCTCACTGACAGAACCCACACTGTGAAAGTAGCAGACTCCAAATCCGATTTCGGACCAGTGACAAATGGAGTACCACAGGGTTCAGTCCTGTGTCCTCTCCTGTTTGGTATCTACTTCCCTGAAGTACAGGCTAACACAGAAGGTCTTTGGCTGATGAAGTTCGCAGATGACTGCAAACTAGGAGCCATAATCGAAACTACTAACAATGTGGACATCCTACAAAAGGGCCTCACTGAAACAGATGCCTGGTGTCAAAGCCATGGCCTCAATCTCAATGCCAAAAAGTGCATTGTCATCCCCTTTGGTAAAAACTCTGTACCCATGAACTAGAACATAGGCGGTAGTATACTTAACACCAAAAGTGTGATAAGAGACCTTGGGACACAGGTGGACAGTAGTCTCTCCTTTGATAATCACATCGTCACAGTAGTCAGGAAATCCTTCTATGTGGCACACCTCATCACAAAAGGTTTCTCATGCAGAAAAAAGAGGTCATTGTTCCCCTCTACTCATCACTCATTAGATCCATTATAGAGTACAACGCCCCTTATGGTATGTACCTCACAAGACATCTACAACAACTGGAAAGGCCACAGAAATACCTCCCAAAGAGGATTACCGGCCTCAAACATATGCCCTACACAGACCATCTAAAAAAACTCCAGCTTTACTCTGTCGCATATCGCCTACACAGACGTGATCTCTGCCTAACATACAAAGCTATGTCAAACACAGAGCTGTTGGACATGCTCCACTTAAAGAAATCCCAATCCCTCCAAGCTACACGCTCTAGGGACCTAAACCTTGTCACCACAATAAACAGAACATGCCGGAGGGATAGATTCCTGTCCCAGAGACTTCCCATACTACGGAATAAACTACCTATCTATTATCAAACAAAGCTCCTCATTAGCACTCTTCAAGAAAAAGCTTGATGAATGGATGGGAAATAGGAAATTCGCCCCGGGGATCACTTCTGTGTCTCTGCTCGACAGTGGCACAGGAAAATAAATTTCTTGGGTGGCAAAAGCCAGGGTACCTTTTTGGCTGGGCTTATACAGGCCCCAGGGCCGATAGCCTAGTACCTACCTATGAACCTATTAGCCTAGTACCTACCTATGAACCTATGAACCTTTGAGCCTTGCCTAAAAAAGGTAATATGGGGACAGCAAGAGCCTTGGCCAGTATTCAGAAGCATAGGGGCGACAGGTGCAAACCATCCGTAGCGAAGCAACGAGGCTAGTCTATCATGTCATCACAGGCAGACAGAGACTGGATCCCCTTTGAATGACACCAGAAGCTCAGCCAATTGTTGACGTTTATCGTCTTTCTGTTATATTGCAGTATCATGTAGGTGAAGGTAAGATGCTACTCAAGGTCAGGGTCATACCAGCCTGGGCTACATGGTCATAGAGCTACTATATATCTCTTGTCATGTTGTCCTGGGAGGTATGTCTCAGATCATTCAGACTGACATGTACAAAGAACACATCATATATGTACCTGTTCTGGAGTGATGTAAGTGCTTGTGGTATGTGGCGGATCATAGCACCTGACAGACAACTGACAGTAACCTTCCCCTTGTCCAGCCGAGTGAGTGGAACATCTGTGTGCCTGACAATGAAGTCACCTATTACTAGTGTTTTGGGTATGTTGTTTTGCCTTAGGGCCTGTTGTGAGGCACACTGCTTTGGTGTATTATGTGTTTTCTGGTGTGTGCTTGGAGGCGCATGTTGCTTGCTTGTCTGCTTAGGAGGACACACTCTCTTTTTCAGATTAATATTTGTATTCTCTGAGTATGGTAATGTGTATTTGTGTGTTATGCTGGTGCTTATATTTTAGGTCTATGTGAGACCGTTGGTGTTGTGGTTGTATGACCCTACTCCTCCTGAGTGTATTGTCCAGTATTGGATTGACAGAGCTTAGCCACCCGTTTGACCCTGTGTGCGCCAGCATGTGGTGCATCAACCCATATATGATATGGTCATGGCCTATGCATACAATACACTCACAATACTCCTGGTATGATAAGCCTGCTAAGGTTAGCAAATGTGAAAAAAACCTTTGGGCAAACTGTCAGCAAGTAATATCTGTATTGCACCCTGTAACTCCATATTGCTTGCTGAAGTGTAAAGTCGTACTTAGTTTGGATTAAGTACCCCGCACTTGCCAACTGTGTGTGTGTCTGTCTGTCTCTCCCTGGGGAGAGAGCAACCTTTTTGGAGACTACTCACACCCCTTAAAAGTGGTATACTCATCTTTGTCAAGTCTGATGATGTCACCATCCTACAAATATACCTGTGGAAAGGTGAAATCCCAGTAATGTGTATAGCGCGTTGTGTAATTACATACTGCTGTACTATCATAATGTAGTTAGGTAGGGGTTTGAATCCTGCACTTGCCAACTGTGTGTGTGTGTGTGCCACTCCCTGGGGAGGAGCAACCTTTTTGGAGAATACTCGCACCCCTTAAAAGTGGTATACTCATCTTTGTCAAGTCTGATGATGTCACTATCCTACAAATATACCTGTGGAAAGGTGAAATCCCAGCAATGTGTATAGCGTGTCGTGTAAATGTGTACTGCTGTAGTATCATAATGTAGTTAGGTAGGGGTTTGAATCCTGCACTTGCCAACTGTGTCTCTCCCTGGGGAGGAGCAACCTTTTTGCAGAATACTCACACCCCTTAAAAGTGGTATACTCATATTTGACAAGTCTGATGATGTCGCCATCCTACAAATATACCTCAGGAAAGGTGAAATCCCAGTAATGTGTATAGCGTGTCGTATAAATGCATACTGCTGTAGTATCATAATGTACTTATGAAGGAGTTTGAATCTCGCACTTGCTGACTGTGTGTGTGTGTGTGACACCATTGGTCAATGTGGAGTGGGTTTTGATTTTTCTAGTGTATGGCATATCACAATGACAACTGTATGTGCATTACACATGTAAGGTAGCTGTGGGGCAAAGCCATATACATACATGTGACCTCAATTATTTCATAGGTGGGTACTCTGCTTTCTCCATGAATGCATCTGTTATCTTTGCCAGAGCGTGCTGGCACTTTCCAGACCTTAGGTCACTTCTGTATGCTAGTGACAAGCTTAGCCACTGCAGTGATCCCTGGGCTACATCTTCTGTTTCACATCCACTCATCATGGTTTCTATTGAAGAGTGTGAGTGAGGGTTTATGCTTGAGGTATATTTGAATCCTGTTCCAAAGCAAGCAAAGTCTGGCAAAGATGACTAATCATTATAGGTGTGCAACAACCCCTTTGGATCTGCATGCAAACCCTTTATTGCTTATGTGCTCCACAGAGGGATTTCTAAAATCCTTTGGTAATGTGATTATCAAAGGAGAGATGACTAAACACATGGCTCTATGTGTACATTAGTACCTGTTCCACATTTTGGGAGCTACTACCTATGTTGTACTCTGGGGATACTTTGTTTTCTAAAAGTGGATAACTATGCTTTCTTTGGCTTGGAGTTTGACACCAGGTATCTGTCTCTATGATACCCTTTTGGAGGATGTGTGTGTCATCTAGAGAATAAAGTATAGACCACAGTATGCATTTTCATCAGACGTGGGCAGACATATCCCTACTGTGTTTGCTTATACCTAAGAAAGCTATATGCCAAACAGGAATGGTCCCAGGACTGAGTGCAGGTGAAGACCACTTGTTACTGGCATAGAATTGTACATGGAGGCTGCAAATGTTACTGTGTGTCCTATATCTGTGCGTCAGTTGTCAATCCGTCATCTAACAGTCGTTTATGGTCAGTCTGTTGAGGTTATGTATAATACCAGAATGTGGGATGGGTATGAATTGCTGGTGAGCTATAGCTTGGCTGTGTGAACCTCCCCTCCCTCACCTATAGCCTTATTAACTGGCTTGAAGTCTACTAGGTGTAGGAGCCATGATCTGGCCTTTAGAGAACCTAAGTGTGTATGGTGCAGTGTTTGCAGGTTCATAATGTCTCTGTTAATGAGTTCCATAATGCTGTGCTCCATAGCCTTCCTGATAACATTTGTCTGGCTAATAGGGTAAGAGATGTTCATCGTGTTACCCTGCTGCAGTCATCACACTTGGGTTATCCTGCCATCAGGCGGTCCTGCAGTCGGCCCGAATTCCAAAGTCTTGGTCCGGCGTCGGTTGCTGTCGCTTCTTCCCTGATGTCAGTGCGCCAGGGGTATATCAGAGGCATCTGACGCCAGTCTTTCTTGCCGCGCGGTGCCCGAAGCAGAAGCAGTTTGCAGGTGCCGGTCGGCCGACACCTGAGAGTTTCGAATCAAGTTTTAGTCCGAAGTCTTCAAAGCTAAGTACCCCGTTGGGGAACCTTTTCTTGCCTCAGTCTGATGTCAGAAAAAGTTAACAATTGCATTTCTTGTGGGAAGCAAATACCTCATAAGGACTTTCATTCTTTTTGTATACCTTGCCTAGGCCCAGGCCACGATGTCACTGGTTGTCTGTTTTGTGCTAGGTTCAATAAGCGAACTATTAAGCAATGCTTTGATTTCGCACGACACTACTTCAGCAGGAAATTTAATTACACTATGCCGTCGGAGCAACCGACTACCGGCGTGCATAAAAAACGCAAAGATAAAGAAAGGCAGCCTAGATCCAAGCCAGACTCTGAACCCTCGGCTGGGCCGGTCGCCGGTTCTTCGGTTTTCAGTGAGGCGCCTACGCAGCCCCTGGCTACCGCTGAATTGGATCCCCAGACCACTTCAGATTCTCCAGCAGAGAGTTCTAGGCCACGCAGCCATTTTCTTTAGGCCCTACCGATGACATTGCAGTAGGAGAAGTCGGTGCTGTAGAAACACCTTCGGTTTCTGAAGGTGTCTTCAGACCGATTACTCTCACCATAAAATCTTATGATTAATTTAAGACTCCTCTAAAACCAAAAAAGACTACCCTTCAGTCTCCAGGTCAAGGTCCTATGCCTAAGAAACAGATGCTTAAAATGGCTGAAGTTTTAATTTCTTTGATCAGGGGTTCCCAACCCCCCCCCCGACCCCCCCCCCCTGACAAAAGGCCTAGACAAGAGGAGGATTATGCCTCCTCTGATCAGGTGTCTGTTTCCTCAGGCTCCTCTGCAGAACAGGATTACTCCTTTCCCCCTTATGAAGATTCTGATGCTGAAGACTCCATTCCCTCAGTTTCTCCTCCTGAAGATTATTCCTTTGGGGAAACCTTACATACCATGAGGGAACATTTCCACTGGGAAGGTCAGGACTACTCCGATGCAAAGAAAAGGCTCCGAGAGTTTTGTTTACTCCCCCAGTTTTAGACATTGTGGATGATGTTTTCTTAGAATCTAGTCTAAATCCAGATTCTCTGCCTCCTGCTCCAGCCAAACCAGATAGATACTATAGAGTGCCTGACTCACACAAATTCCTGTACAAAAGCCCTGTTGCTGATCCAGAGACAATCTCCCAGGGTCCCAAGGGGGCTAAGGCTTCTATGGCTAAAAATCCTGTACCCTCTGAAAGGGACTCCAGAGCACTAGATAGGTGGTGGAAGAAGGTTTACACCTCAGCTACTCTAGCTATGAAAGCACTAAATTGTCATTTTCACATGCTTAAATACCAGCAATTCTTAATGTCTCAAATAAAACAAAAGATGGGCATGCACCCTCAACAGTCTGAATTCAAGGAAATGCAGGATCTGTTGCATGCAGCTGAACAGGTGGGCAAACATACTTTACAATGTGGTTTTGATGCCTTGGAAGCTTCCTCTAGAGCAGCTGTTATTGGGTCTGTTATACATAGGCATGCTTGGTTAAAGGAACAATCTCTGCCTGATCATGTTAAAGCAAAGTTACTAGATGCACTCTTACAGCAGGATGTCTTATTTGGGGTTAAAGCAGAGGAGGTTTTAAAGAAAATGGAGGATAAGGCACAATCTATGCAGACAGTCAAATATTTCTTACAAGTACAGCCCCCACGATTCAGCAGAAATTGGCCAACAAAAAAATTGGTCCTTTCCAGCTTCTGACAGACCACAGAGGGGTAAATACAGGCGCCCAAGGGGCAGAGGACAAACACAAATCCCTTACAAACCTCGCCAATGGGGCACTGCAACACAGAAGGGAGGAGAAGACAGGCCACAAACTACTAGAAGGCAAACACAATGACTTATACCTCAAACTGCCAAGCAAAACTCTCCTGGCAGCTCCCTTGGGAGGAAAATTAGCACTTTTTGCAGACAACTGGCACATCGTCACAAAGGACAAATGGGTCCTAGACGTTATCTCACAAGGATGCAGATTCCATTTCCACACCTTGCCAAGGATAAAAGGAATGCCAAACCTGCCACAAAATCAATGGGCAGAGGCACAAAAACAAATTACAGCTCTCATGGACATGAGAGCCATTCAGCTGGTACCTACACAGGAGCAAGCCCAAGGATTTTACTCAAGGCTCTTTCTAGTCCCCAGAAAGGACAATGCTTGGAGACCCATTCTGGACCTTTCAATTTTAAACACCTTCTTGCAAGTACCCAAATTCAAGATGCTAACACTACAGCAGCTTCTTCCCATGTTGGGCAAGAAAGCTTGGCTAGTAACGTTGGACCTCAAGGAGGCATACCTGCATGTCCCTATCAGACAAAATTGCAGAAGATACCTCCGTTTCATTGCAGGTTCAACCCATTACCAATTCTCTGCACTGCCCTTTGGCTTATCTACTGCCGAGGGTCTTCACAAAATACCTGGCACCAGTAATTGCATACTGCAGACAAAGAGGAATTCAAATATACCCATACCTGGACGACTGCCTCATCCAAGCAGAAAGCAAGGACATTCTCTTACAACACCTGGCTTTTTGTAAAACATCTTCTAAGTTGCCTAGGGTACACAGTAAACGAAAAGAATCAAAACTAGTGCCCTCACAAAATATGACATTCCTGGGTGCCAGCTTGAATACAACGGCCCAGATGGCATCTGATGCCAGACAAACAACTACAATTAACTCAATACTTCAGAGCAATGGCAACAAAGACCCAACTCCTGCAAGAGAAATTCTGCAGGCCTTGGGCTTCATGGCATCTTGCATACTACTAATACCATTTGCAAAACTGCATATGAGGAAATTACAATGGTACCTAAAAGCGAATGGACTCAACAAAGCCACAGCTTGGAAACAATGATACCTCTCATTCCTGCCTTCAACAAAGAGTTCCTATGGTGGTCACAGGCATGTCACCTCAACAAGGGTCAGCCTTTCACCTTACCCCAGCCAGCCAAACTATGACAACAGATGCATCGGACTATGCCTGGGGGCACACATGGCAGGATGGTGCATTCAAGGCATATGGACTGCAGATCAAAGGAATCTGCACATCAATCAAAAGAAATGCTAGCTGTACAAATGCTCTGACAGCCTTCAAGGACCTCTTACATCCAGCACAGCTTATCATAAGAACAGACAACACCACAGTAATGTGGTACATAAATAAGCAAGGGGGTACACACTCCTACCCTCTATGCAGGCAAGCAATGACCTTGTGGAACACAGCACTGGCTTACCAAGTTCAATTAAAAGCTCAATTCCTGCCAGGAAAAAAGAACACATTGGCAGACCTAAGCAAGAAACATCATGGATCCCCACGAGTGGAAACTGGATCCACAAGTATTTGCAATGATAACTCAAAAATGGGGGCTCCCAGACATAGACCTATTTGCCAGCCCACAAAACTATCAACTAACAAAATTTTGCACAAGGACTTTTCACCATCAAGCTTGGAAGGTGGACGCACTCTCATTCAGTTGGAAAATGCTTACAGTATATGCCTTTCCTCCATTACCCCTTCTCACAAAGGTGCTGCTGAAAGTCAGGATGGAGAGACCCCGAATGATACTCATTGCCCCAGACTGGCCACGCTAGCACTGGTACCCACTATTAAGGAATATGGCCCAGGGCCCACCATGGATTCTACCACAAATTACCCATCTGCTCACACAGCAAGACAATCAAATTCTACACAGCCAACTCAAAATCTTAAACTTGGCTGCATGGCAAATCACCTAAGTAACCAGCCGGCTCCTCTCTCACAAGCTGTTATGGATGTTATTCTGGAGGCCAGGAGGCCCAGCACCAGGAAAGCCTACTCAGGCAAATGGAAAAGGTTTTGCACCTGGAACCAAGCTAAAGGCCAAAATACCCTTCAGCCTGACATACCTCAGATTTTGCAATATTTAACTGAGATGTTACACAAAGGGCTTTCTTTTTCATCTATTAAAATCCACGCCTCAGCTATTTCAGCTCACTACAACACGGATCCTCCCCTATTTTCACATCCACTCCTAAGGCAGTTTCTCAGAGGGGCCAAAAACATTAGGCCTCCCAGGAGAGCACCAACACCTACTTGGGACCTCAACTTTGTTCTGGAAAAACTTACGCTACCTCTTTTGAGCCAGCTTTCTCCAGCTGACTTAAAGTTTATATCATGGAAGACTGCCCTGCTGCTAGCAATTACTTCAGCGAGAAGAGATGTTCTTCATCTCACATTGCTGCAGTCACTTGGGGTAGACCGCTGTCCCAGTCGCCCGAATACCAAAGTATAAGGCTGGCGCCGGTCAAGGCGCGATTAGTCTGACGCCAGGGCGCCAGGGTACAAATGCGCATGACCGACGCCATATCCTCAGTCTTTTGCCGCATGGTCCGATGCAGAAGCAGTATTGCGAGTGCAGGTTGGCGTTCTGAAATTTTCTGAAGTCGGAGTTTCAGACCGAATCAAAGTTGGCTAAGTACCCGCTAGAATATTTTTTTTTTCTTGCCTCAGTATTTAACCGGATGTCAGAAAAAGTGAATAACTGTATTTCTTGTGGGAAACAGATACCTCATAGGGATTACCATACCTTGTGTATACCTTGCTTAGGGCCTGAGCACGACGTTGTTGGATGTCGCTCTTGTGCTAGGTTTAACAGACGCACTAAAAAGTGTGGATTAGAGTGTGGCAGGTTAGTTTTGGGAAGCGTTGTAATTATAAAATGCGTCGGATGCTCCCACGCCCGCTTGCCTAAAAAGCGCCAAGGACAAAGCAGCAAAGCCTAGGTTGGAAGAACCGTCTGTCCCGGACGTCGGTTCTTTAGAGGGCCCGGTGGAGCCGGAGGTTCTGCCAGAAGTTTCTTTGGAGTCTCAGGGAGAGACTTTACTGTTACAAGATGTGTCCTCTCAGGAGGTAGGCCAGGCTGAAGGGGCTTCTCAGGTAGCTGTTCTCCCTCCCTTCCCAAGGTGGTTAGGCCTCCCCTTCTGTTTACAAGGCTTCTTCGAGAGGCAGGCCAGGTTTAACTTCAGTGGGTGTCTCTCCTAGTTCTTCAGTGGTCTCTGCCTAAGAAACATATGCTGAAAATGGCAGAAGATTTGATTACTATGATTAGAGGTTCTATGCCCCCTCCTGACAAGAGGCCTAGGGTGGAACCTGAGCTTGAGAGTTTTGAACAGTGTTCGAGGCTTCTGAGTCTTCTCTGAAGACTTACAGGAGTATCCTCCTTATTCTGATTCTGATGTAGATGATTCTACCCCTTCGGCTTCTCCTCCTGAGGATTTTTCTTTTCAGAGACTCTTCATTCCATGAGGGAGCATTTTTAAATGGGAAGGTCAAGATTTCTCTGATTCCAGGAAAAGGCTTAGGGAATTTTTGTTTCTACCCCAGCATAGGCCTTGGCTATACCTCCTGTTCTGGATGTGGTGGAAGATGTTTTGCAGAGGCTTCCCTGAACCCTGATTCTTTGCCTCCTGCCCCAGTTAAACCGGATAGGTATTATAGGGTGCCTGAAGCTCATAAGTATCTTTTAAGAGTCCTAGGGCAGACCCAGAAACTGTTTCTTAGGGGCTAAAGGTGTTAAGGCTTCTGTTGTTAAAATCCTGTTCCTCCTGATAAAGAGGCAAGGGCTTTGGATAGATGGGGAAAGAAGGTGTATACTTCTTCCACTTTAGCCATGAGGGCTTTGAATTGCCAGTTCCACATGTTAAAATACCAAAATTATCTCCTTTCACAATTGAAGTCTAAGGTGGATGCTCTGGAAGGTATTGAGTGTAAAGAGTTGCAGGATTTAGTTCATGTTTCTGAACAGGTGGGTAAGCATTCTTTGCAATGTGGTTTTGATGCTGTACAGGCCTCTCCGAGGGTGGCTGCCACTGGTTCTGTTCTTCGCAGGCACGCCTGGTTGAGGGATCAGAATTTAACTGAGCATGTTAAGACAAGGATTTTAGATGCTCCGCTACAATCTGATGTGTTGTTTGGTTCGCCTCTGCAAGCAGTTTTAAAGAAAATGGAGGACAAGGCTAAGTCTATGCAGACTGTTAAAGATTTTTGCAGGTTCAGCCTCAAGTTTAGTAGAAATTGGCCTACTAAGGGGTGGACATATCCTTCTTATGATTCCCAGTCTAGGGGTAGGTTCAGACGTGGTAGGGGCAGAGCTCAAGGTTCTTTTAGGCCTAGAACAGGGGAGTTCACCTGCTCAGTCTTCTGGTGAGGGCAGGGGTCAGTCCTTTCTTAAAACAGACCCAATGACCTGCCTTTTCAGCTGCCAGAGCCTAGCCTGGCAGCACCTTTGGGAGGAAGGCTGGCACTTTTCAAAGAAAATTGGAGTTTAATTACCCAAGACAGATGGGTATTGGATATCATTCACCACGGTTACAGGTTTTATTTCCATACCTTGCCTCCTTTCAAAGGCATGCCAGACATTCCTCCTCTACAAAGAAAAAGAGGATCACAAGCAAATTTCTCTGTTACTCCAAATAGGGGCCATTCCAAGGGGGGGGGGGGGGGGGTTCCCTTTTTGCCAGGAAAAGGGGCCTAGGGAATTTTAAAAATTCTCCGGGCCCCTGGTTTTCCCTTAGTACCCAAAAAAAAACCCCCTTTTGGAAAGGAACCAAAATTTTTGGATTTAAAATTTTTTTTTAAAAAACCTTTTCCCCCAAAAACCCCACCCCCCTTTGTGGAAGCCCCAAATCCAGGCAGGAGCAGGAACAACAACAATTCTACATCCAACCGAGAGTGAGATCACAGAAGAGACCAAGAGGAAACCAACGGAGGAGATAATCAACATAGAAGATAGTGGGCCTGTGGTGTTAAATAGTCAGCAAGGAGATTTCAAGATCTACATTTATACTGTATTAACAGTTGAACAGAAGCTCATTGATTTTTTTCTCTAGAGGACTTACTGTTCCTGATGACAGTAAATGTAATATAGTTAATACTATTGTAGATCTCAAATTATATGTTCAGAATTAAATTTGACATTTAGATTAGGCAACACACCGTCCCTTCTTAACACTTACAGAGTCTCAAGTGTATTTAACCCCCCGTTACATCCCTCCTTGAACATATTTGAGAAAATATGTGAAAATGATTTAAGGTCAATGGCAGGACAAAGAGGCAATTCTCACAATATGAGAACTAATATCTCTCGAGATGAATTGGCTTTTATTTCTCTGCTTAATGAATGTAACATAAGGGTAATGTCTCCAGACAAAGGAGGGGTTTAGTATTTATGGATGAGTACCTGTATGATAGGAAAATGCTTGAACACTTGGACTCTAATACTTATGTACAATCTAGCCTAAATGAGATACACATGGCTTACAAGAAAATTAAAGGCATTTTAGATGACCTTTTATAGAAGGGACCGTGGATAGTGATATGTTACACTATCTAAACATGCAGGCAAAAATTCCCACATTGTTTGGCACACCAAAATCCACAAGGATTTAAAGAACCCCCATTTAGACCAATTGTAGATGGACGGGGGTCTATTACATACCGCTGTACAAACTAGTGGATGGGATTCTTAACCCTTGCTAAAAACAGAACCACAAATTTGCAAAGATTCCTGGAGCTTCTTACAAGGCATTGACAAAATGGTCTTTGACAAAGACTGTGTATTTTAGTAGTCGATATCAAAAGATTTGTATACAGTTATACCTCAAAATTTAGGCATTGAGTAGACAAGGGAATTTATGAGGAAAAATGCCACTAATGATGAGATGAACCTTGTAGAAGCTCTATTGGAATTGGTTCTGTTTAACAATTTTTTGACTTTTAAAGGGCAATTCTACCTCCAAAAGACTGGTATCGCAATGGGGTCCCCTTGTGGTTGTAGTTTCGCAAACTCTGTCTTAGCACATTGGGAACACCAATATTTGTTTCAAAATAATTATTACCAACAATATGTCACTTGGTACAACAGGTACCAGGATGACATGTGTTTCTTTGGAAAGGGCCAGTTGACGTAATTCCTCAATTCATTGAAAGCCTTTCAAACATGACAAGTTTTTACAATTCACTTACTTAGTTGGAGAGTATGATATGTGCTTTTTGGATGTCAAACTGAGTAAAGACATTGTCAACAACAAGTACAAATCTGAAATATACAAGAAGCCCACGCATTCTAATTCCTTTCTACACTTTTCAAGTTGCCATCCTTTTCACCAAAAAGAAAAGTGTAGTAAAGGGACAATTTGTGAGGGCTGCAAAGATGGTATCAGATAAACAAGATTTTGTTGCTGAATGTGATAATTTAAGCACCAAGTTCTCCATGAGAGGTTACCCAAACTCCTTAATTGAAGAAATCAGAGATGAGGTGGTCACAAAAAGAGACATTGGTCACTTTCGTCCACTTTTGGGAGGGGGGACAATGTCAAATGTAACAGGGCCACTATCTAGGCAAACTTCTGATTTCAACATTAACTTTATCTTCACCTATTGTGTTGATTTTAAATACATTAGAGGAATTATAAACAAAAATTGGAACATCATTCTAGAAGATATAGGGTTAGTGAAAGCAATAGGTATTGAACCTAAATTTGTATATAGGAGAGGAGTGAATTTAAAGAATTTGGTTGATAAGTCTAGTGCCAAAACAACAACAGCAAATTTTGGCATGTCTAAATGTGGAATGTGCTCTCAATGCATGCACATTATGCCAGGTAATAAAATAAGTATAAAAGGGAAAACCTATAGCATTAATGGCAAGTATAATTGTGATAGTAAGAGAGTAATTTATGTAGCACAATGCGTGAAATGTTGCGCATTCTACATAGGCAAGACAGAAAGGTCATTGAAGAAAAGAATATACGAGCATTGTTATGCCATTAGTAGAAATGATTTAAATAACGCTCTTGCCAGACATTTATGTGATGAACCTGATAATTTTTTTCTATTTTCTGTCATCCAACAAATTAATATAAGTACCAGAGGGGGTCCATGGCAACTTTGGTTGGAGGAGCAAGAGTTATTATGGCAAATTAGAACAGCGGCTTATAATCTTCCAGGACTAAATGAATATGCATCAATAGAAAGCATACTGAAAATTAAAGCATTAAATAGATGACAATAGTCATATTTGGGCTATTTTTTATATAGTGTACTTGTAAATAAGTAAATAAATTAAAAATTAAAAATCCTATAGACATTTTGACATATATAAATGTCGTAGGATGGTTTAACAGTTTGTATCCTTCAAAAAATGGTTCATAACACAGTGTTTCATTTGAAACAATTTCAAAAAACTGGTGGATTGGTTAATTTTAGTGACAGTTCTTGTTTTAGTTTGCCTGTGCTTGTTTTGCCAGGCTATGACAAGTATTTAGCACTAGTATGCAGGCAAAATATTTAACTATATAGGTTAGTGGGAAATCAACACTAACAAAAAACTTTTTATAATAAAAACGTTTTATATAATGTTTTATATTTTGTTTTTAAAAATGGGTGTGCACAATATTAGAGTATTGCATACATTTTTTATGTTGAAAGCACACAGTTGTAATATTTATTTAACCAATATACATAAACTTTTCATATTGGTATTTTTTATATTGGCATCATTTGTGTGGTTAGCTTATGTTGGGGAAATATTGCTGCTTTCTTGTAAACATAATTAATGATTTAATTATTGTTTAATTGGGTAATATTATCCAATTAAGAGATATATTTAATGAAAGCATGATTGTTGTGGAAATTGTGTATGTCTGAAGAAGGTTGGGGTATCACCTCGACCGAAAGCGCTTACGTGAAATAAACAGTCCGTGCATCATTTTGTTTCTGCTGGATCGTTTCTGTTATATTTTTATGTGTTGGACATGGCTCTGTATGTTAGGCAGAGTGTGCCTCTGAGTAGGCGGTATGCAACGGAGAACAGATTTAGTTTTACCAGTTGTGTTGCATAACACAACTGTTTGAGGCCAGTAATCCTCTTGGTGAGGTACCTCTGTGGTCTCTCCAGCTGCTGGATATGCTTAGTCGAATGCATCCAAAATGGTGCATTGTACTCAGTGATGGGTCTGATGACTTAAGAGTAGAGGGCCACCACTACCTCTTTTGATCCTGATGCAAACCTTTTGTTGATTAGGTGGGCCACATAGGATTTCCTAATCACTTAGGCAACATGGTTGTCAAAGGAAAGATGACTGTTTACTTGTGTCCCCAGATCCCTTATTACCTTGTCAGTTTTTAGGGGGTAACACCTATGTGGTAGTTTGTGGGTACTTTGTTTTCCCCAAAGGGGATTACTATACATTCTTTCACATTGAGCTCGAGGCCATGATTCTGACACCACAAATCTCGTCTCATAGAGTCCCTTCTGGAGAATATTTGTCATCCAGGGAATCTATTATGGCAAACACTTTACAGTTCCCAGCAATATTGGTCAACCACAACCCTCCTGTGTTGGCATGTACTTTTGAGAAGTCTATACCAAACAGGAGGGACCCCAGGACTGAACCCTGGGGGACACCAGTTGTTACCGGTGTAGAGTCTGATATGTAGCCAGCAACTCTTAATTTGTGGGATCTATCTGTGAGCCAGTTTGCAATCCATCTTGTGATGTATGGATTCATGCCCAGGTTTGTGAGTTCATCTATGATACCTGACTGGGTAATGGTGTCAAAGGCCTTAGCGAGGTATAGGTAGGCTGTGTGGAGCTCATTTCAATCATCTGTAGCCCGGGTAACTGTCTCAAAGTAATCCACCCAGTTCAGGAGGCGTGATCTGCATTTGACGAGGCCAAACTGGGTGTGCTCAACTGTGTGAAGGTTCCCAATGTCTTTATTGTTGACTTCCATTATGATTGGCTCCATTGCCTTGCAGATCAGACTCGTCAGGCTCATAGAGCATGAATGCCAAGGGTCTTTTGTGGCCCCACCCCTGTGGAGTGGGAAGAACGTTGCTGTGCAACATTTTATGGGTACATATCCTGTAGAGAGGATGTAGAGGGAGGTGTAGGTATCCTTGATGAATATGGATACATCCCCACCCTATGTGCTATGATCCAGGTTCTGATGCTGGAAGGTATGGAATGAGTAGTATCCTGGTAGTGCTGGTGTGCTCTCTGGAGCCTTGAACTAGGTTTCTGTTACTGCACAGATATCAATATTCTACATACTGAGAAGTGCCTCGAGTGTGTGCATTTGGAGGCTGAGGCTTCTGGCAATGAGTAACATTTAGCTCACTTTGTGGTTATTTGTGTTGGTTTGTCCTGAGTGACCGGTGTTCCACACCTGAAGTCAACGCCTCATTGGTCCGATCTGACCATAAGCTAATTACCCTACATAACCACATTCTGCCCCACCCCATTAAGGAAACCATGTAAAACATTTCTCCAAAGCCAACTTCATGCTTCTTAAGACAGAAGTGGTGAACTTCATGACACCCATGCAGATAGACAATACAGTTACGACTACTGAATCCTACACAATTGCAGTTTATAAGCACTTACATGAGTGCATGGATCGTGCTATCCCAAACAGAACCAAGATGCTATCCTCCAAGAGAAGGAAGCCAATCTGGTGGTCCCCTGCCATAAACAAACTGTACAACAGAAGGAAGAAACTGTTGCAAAAGTGGGTAGAATCCCATGAGTGGAGGACTCCCTGGTCAGCCTCAGTAAGAAGCTGTGATCCCTGATAAAATCCTCCAAAGCTAGTTACGAAAACAAAATCACCACTGATTCTAAAGACAACCACAAAGCATTCTATAGCTGTCAAGAATCTCAGTGGCAACACTCAGATCTGCTCCGAGTTACAGCACAATGGCACTAAATATACAGACCCAACTGATATTGCCAACATTCTGGCAGATAGGTTCAGTGATAACTTTACCCCCCTCTCACCCATGAAAGAGCTCATATCTATACCGGAAGAATGCAACGTTGCTGTCATCACAACTGCACAGGTAAAAACCACACTCTCCAAAGCCAGAAACACAGCATCCATGGGAACAGACAACATCCCAGGCTGCGTTCTACACGAACTACAGAACAAACTGGCACCACACCTAAGTACCATGTTCAGTCATAGCCTCACCTCAGGCTTTGTGCCTGCTGAGTGGGGCACAGTGACAGTTATCCCACTACACAAGGGGGGAGCCACCACAGACCCTGGGAACTAGCGCCCCATTAGCCTGATAAGCCTGGTCTGCAAGGCCATGGAACGTATCATCATGGAACTTATAAACGAAGACATTGGTAATCTCCAAACTCTGGACCACAACCAGTTCGGGTTTGTAAAAGGCAGATCATGTCTTCTAAATCTGATAGACTTTGAAGCAGTCACCAAAGCCATAGACAAGGGTAAGGTGGTTCACACAGCCTATCCAGATCTTGCCAAGGCTTTCGACACCACCCCCCACTCTGGAAGTATAGATAAACTCACTAAACTAGGTATAAATCCCTATGTCACAAGATGGGTTGCCAACTGGCTCACTGACGGAACCCACACTGTGAAAGTAGCAGACTCCAAATCCGATTTCGGACCAGTGACAAATGGAGTACCACAGGGTTCAGTCCTGTGTCCTCTCCTGTTTGGCATCTACTTCCCTGAAGTACAGGCTAACACAGAAGGTCTTTGGCTGATGAAGTTCGCAGATGACTGCAAACTAGGAGCCATAATCGAAACTACTAACAATGTGGACATCCTACAAAAGGGCCTCACTGAAACAGATGCCTGGTGTCAAAGCCATGGCGTCAGTCTCAATGCCAAAAAGTGCATTGTCATCCCCTTTGGTAAAAACTCTGTACCCATGAACTAGAACATAGGCGGTAGTATACTTAACACCAAAAGTGTGATAAGAGACCTTGGGACACAGGTGGACAGTAGTCTCTCCTTTGATAATCACATCGTCACAGTAGTCAGGAAATCCTTCTATGTGGCACACCTCATCACAAAAGGTTTCTCATGCAGAAAAAAGAGGTCATTGTTCCCCTCTACTCATCACTCATTAGATCCATTATAGAGTACAACACCCCTTTTGGTATGTACCTCACAAGACATCTAAAACAACAGGAAAGGCCACAGAAATACCTCCCAAAGAGGATTACCGGCCTCAAACATATGCCCTACACAGACCATCTAAAAAAACTCCAGCTTTACTCTTGTCGCATATTGCCTACTCAGAGGTGATCTCTGCCTAACATACAAAGCTATGTCAAACACAGAGCTGTTGGACATGCTCCACTTAAAGAAATCCCAATCCCTCCAAGCTACATGCTATAGGGACCTAAACCTTGTCACCACAATAAACAGAACATGCCGGAGGGATAGATTCCTGTCCCAGAGACTTCCCATACTACGGAATAAACTACCTATCTATTATCAAACAAAGCTCCTCATTAGCACTCTTCAGGAAAAAGCTTGATGAATGGATGGGAAATAGGAAATTCGCCCCAGGGATCACTTCTGTGTCTCTGCTCGACAGTGGCACAGGAAAATAATTTTCTTGGGTGGCAAAAGCCAGGGTACCTTTTTGGCTGGGCTTATACAGGCCCCAGGGCCGATAGCCTAGTACCTACCTATGAACCTATTAGCCTAGTACCTACCTATGAACCTATGAACCTTTGAGCCTTGCCTAAAAAAGGTAATATGGGGACAGCAAGAGCCTTGGCCAGTATTCAGAAGCATAGGGGCGACAGGTGCAAACCATCCGTAGCGAAGCAACGAGGCTAGTCTATCATGTCATCACAGGCAGACAGAGACTGGATCCCCTTTGAATGACACCAGAAGCTCAGCCAATTGTTGACGTTTATCGTCTTTCTGTTATATTGCAGTATCATGTAGGTGAAGGTAAGATGCTACTCAAGGTCAGGGTCATACCAGCCTGGGCTACATGATCATAGAGCTACTATATATCTCTTGTCATGTTGTCCTGGGAGGTATATCTCAGATCATTCAGACTGACATGTACAAAGAACACATCATATATGTACCTGTTCTGGAGTGATGTAAGTGCTTGTGGTATGTGGCGGATCATAGCACCTGACAGACAACTGACAGTAACCTTCCCCTTGTCCAGCCGAGTGAGTGGAACGTCTGTGTGCCTGACAATGAAGTCACCTATTACTAGTGTTTTGGGTATGTTGTTTTGCCTTAGGGCCTGTTGTGAGGCACACTGCTTTGGTGTATTATGTGTTTTCTGGTGTGTGGTTGGAGGTGCATGTTGCTTGCTTGTCTGCTTAGGAGGACACACTCTCTTTTTCAGATTAATATTTGTATTCTCTGAGTATGGTAATGTGTATTTATGTGTGTTATGCTGGTGCTTATATTTTAGGTCTATGTGAGACAGTTGGTGTTGTGATTGTATGACCCTACTCCTCCTGAGTGTATTGTCCAGTATTGGATTGACAGAGCTTAGCCACCCATTTGACCCTGTGTGCGCCAGCATGTGGTGCATCAACCCATATATGATATGGTCATGGCCTATGCATACAATACACTCACAATACTCCTAGTATGATAAGTCTGCTAAGGTTAGCAAATGTGAAAAAAACCTTTGGGCAAACTGTCAGCAAGTAATATCTGTATTGCACCCTGTAACTCCATATTGCTTGCTGAAGTGTAAAGACGTACTTAGTTTGGATTAAGTACCCCGCACTTGCCAACTGTGTGTGTGTCTGTCTGTCTGTCTCTCTCTCCCTGGGGAGAGAGCAACCTTTTTGGAGACTACTCACACCCCTTAAAAGTGGTATACTCATCTTTGTCGAGTCTGATGATGTCACCATCCTACAAATATACCTGTGGAAAGGTGAAATCCCAGTAATGTGTATAGCTCGTTGTGTAATTGCATACTGCTGTACTATCATAATGTAGTTAGGTAGGGGTTTGAATCCTGCACTTGCCAGCTGTGTGTGTGTGCCTCTCCCTGGGGAGGAGCAACCTTTTTGGAGAATACTCACACCCCTTAAAAGTGGTATACTCATCTTTGTCAAGTCTGATGATGTCACTATCCTACAAATATACCTGTGGAAAGGTGAAATCCCAGCAATGTGTATAGCGTGTCGTGTAAATGTGTACTGCTGTAGTATTATAATGTAGTTAGGTAGGGGTTTGAATCCTGCACTTGCCAACTGTGTGTCTCTCTCCCTGGGGAGGAGCAACCTTTTTGGAGAATACTCACACCCCTTAAAAGTGGTATACTCATATTTGACAAGTCTGATGATGTCGCCATCCTACAAATATACCTCAGGAAAGGTGAAATCCCAGTAATGTGTATAGCGTGTCGTATAAATGCATACTGCTGTAGTATCATAATGTACTTATGAAGGAGTTTGAATCTCGCACTTGCTGACTGTGTGTGTGTGTGTTCAGGTGTGTGTGTGACACCATTGGTCAATGTGGAGTGGGTTTTGATTTTTCTATTGTATGGCATATCACAATGACAACTGTATGTGCATTACACATGTAAGGTAGCTGTGGGGCAAAGCCATATACATACATGTGACCTCAATTATTTCATAGGTGGGTACTCTGCTTTCTCCATGAATGCATCTGTTATCTTTGCCAGAGCGTGCTGGCACTTTCCAGACCTTAGGCCACTTCTGTATGCTAGTGACAAGCTTAGCCACTGCAGTGATCCCTGGGCTACATCTTCTGTTTCACATCCACTCATCACGGTTACTATTGAAGAGTGTGAGTGAGGGTTTATGCTTGAGGTATATTTGAATCCTGTTCCAAAGCAAGCAAAGTCTGGCAAAGATGACTAATCATTATAGGTGTGCAACAACCTCTTTGGATCTGCATGCAAACCCTTTATTGCTTATGTGCTCCACAGAGGGATTTCTAAAACCTTTTGGTAATGTGATTATCAAAGGAGAGATGACTAAACACATGGCTCTATGTGTACATTAGTACCTGTTCCACATTTTGGGAGCTACTACCTATGTTGTACTCTGGGGATACTTTGTTTTCTAAAAGTGGATAACTATGCTTTCTTTGGCTTGGAGTTTGACACCAGGTATCTGTCTCTATGATACCCTTTTGGAGGATGTGTGTGTCATCTAGAGAATAAAGTATAGCCCACAGTATGCATTTTCATCCGACGTGGGCAGACATATCCCTACTGTGTTTGCTTATACCTAAGAAAGCTATATGCCAAACAGAAATGGTCCCAGGACTGAGTGCAGGTGAAGACCACTTGTTACTGGCATAGAATTGTACATGGAGGCTGCAAATGTTACTGTGTGTCCTACATCTGTGCGTCAGTTGTCAATCCATCATCTAACAGTCGTTTATGGTCAGTCTGTTAAGGTTATGTATAATACCAGAATGTGGGATGGGTATGAATTGCTGGTGAGCTATAGCTTGGCTGTGTGGACCTCCCCTCCCTCACCTATAGCCTTATTAACTGGCTTGAAGTCTACTAGGTGTAGGAGCCATGATCTGGCCTTTAGAGAACCTACATGTGTATGGTGCAGTGTTTGCAGGTTCATAATGTCTCTGTTAATGAGTTCCATAATGCTGTGCTCCATAGCCTTCCTGATAACATTTGTCTGGCTTATAGGGTAAGAGATGTTCATCGTGTTACCCTGCTGCAGTCATCACACTTGGGTTATCTTGCCATCAGGCGGTCCCGCAGTCGGCCCGAATTCCAAAGTCTTGGTCCGGTGTCGGTTGCTGTCGCTTCTTCCCTGATGTCAGTGCGCCAGGGGTATATCAGAGGCATCTGATGCCATTTTCTTCAGTCTTTCTTGCCGCGCGGTGCCCGAAGCAGAAGCAGTTTGCAAGTGCCGGTCGGCCGACACCTGAGAGTTTCGAATCAAGTTTTAGTCCGAAGTCTTCAAAGCTAAGTACCCCGTTGGGGAACCTTTTCTTGCCTCAGTCCGATGTCAGAAAAAGTTAACAATTGCATTTCTTGTGGGAAGCAAATACCTCATAAGGACTTTCATTCTTTTTGTATACCTTGCCTAGGCCCAGGCCACGATGTCACTGGTTGTCTGTTTTGTGCTAGGTTCAATAAGCGAACTATTAAGCGATGCTTTGATTTCGCACGACACTACTTCAGCAGGAAATTTAATTACACTATGCCGTCGGAGCAACCGACTACCGGCGTGCATAAAAAACGCAAAGATAAAGAAAGGCAGCCTAGATCCAAGCCAGACCCTGAACCCATCAGCTGGGCCGGTCGCCGGTTCTCCGGTTTTCAGTGAGGCGCCTACGCAGCCCCTGGCTACCGCTGAATTGGATCCCCAGACCACTTCGGATTCTCCAGCAGAGAGTTCTAGGCCGACGCAGCCATTTTCTTTAGGCCCTACCGACGACATTGCAGTAGGAGAAGTCAGTGCTGTAGAAACACCTTCGGTTTCTGAAGGTATCTTCAGACCGATTACTCTCACCATAAAATCTTATGCTAAATTTAAGACTCCTCTAAAACCAAAAAAGACTACCCTTCAGTCTCCAGGTCAAGGTCCTATGCCTAAGAAACAGATGCTTAAAATGGCTGAAGATTTAATTTCTTTGATCAGGGGTTCCCAACCCCCCCCCCCCAACAAAAGGCCTAGACAAGAGGAGGATTATGCCTCCTCTGATCAGGTGTCTGTTTCCTCAGGCTCCTCTGCAGAACAGGATTACTCCTTTCCCCCTTATGAAGATTCTGATGCTGAAGACTCCATTCCCTCAGTTTCTCCTCCTGAAGATTATTCCTTTGGGGAAACCTTACATACCATGAGGGAACATTTCCACTGGGAAGGTCAGGACTACTCCGACTCAAAGAAAAGGCTCCGAGAGTTTTGTTTACTCCCCCAGTTTTAGACATTGTGGATGATGTTTTCTTAGAATCCAGTCTAAATCCAGATTCTCTGCCTCCTGCTCCAGCCAAACCAGATAGATACTATAGAGTGCCTGACTCACACAAATTCCTGTACAAAAGCCCTGTTGCTGATCCAGAGACAATCTCCCAGGGTCCCAAGGGGGCTAAGGCTTCTATGGCTAAAAATCCTGTACCCTCTGAAAGGGACTCCAGAGCACTAGATAGGTGGTGGAAGAAGGTTTACACCTCAGCTACTCTAGCTATGAAAGCACTAAATTGTCATTTTCACATGCTTAAATACCAGCAATTCTTAATGTCTCAAATAAAACAAAAGATGGGCATGCACCCTCAACAGTCTGAATTCAAGGAAATGCAGGATCTGTTGCATGCAGCTGAACAGGTGGGCAAACATACTTTACAATGTGGTTTTGATGCCTTGGAAGCTTCCTCTAGAGCAGCTGTTATTGGGTCTGTTATACATAGGCATGCTTGGTTAAAGGAACAATCTCTGCCTGATCATGTTAAAGCAAAGTTACTAGATGCACTCTTACAGCAGGATGTCTTATTTGGGGTTAAAGCAGAGGAGGTTTTAAAGAAAATGGAGGATAAGGCACAATCTATGCAGACAGTCAAATATTTCTTACAAGTACAGCCCCCACGATTCAGCAGAAATTGGCCAACAAAAAATTGGTCCTTTCCAGCTTCTGACAGACCACAGAGGGGTAAATACAGGCGCCCAAGGGGCAGAGGACAAACACAAATCCCTTACAAACCTCGCCAATGGGGCACTGCAACACAGAAGGGAGGAGAAGACAGGCCACAAACTACTAGAAGGCAAACACAATGACTTATACCTCAAACTGCCAAGCAAAACTCTCCTGGCAGCTCCTTGGGAGGAAAATTAGCACTTCTTGCAGACAACTGGCACATCCTCACAAAGGACAAATGGGTCCTAGACGTTATCTCACAAGGATGCAGATTCCATTTCCACACCTTGCCAAGGATAAAAGGAATGCCAAACCTGCCACAAAATCAATGGGCAGAGGCAAAAAACAAATTACAGCTCTCATGGACATGAGAGCCATTCAGCTGGTACCTACACAGGAGCAAGCCCAAGGATTTTACTCAAGGCTCTTTCTAGTCCCCAGAAAGGACAATGCTTGGAGACCCATTCTGGACCTTTCAATTTTAAACACCTTCTTGCAAGTACCCAAATTCAAGATGCTAACACTACAGCAGCTTCTTCCCATGTTGGGCAAGAAAGCTTGGCTAGTAACGTTGGACCTCAAGGAGGCATACCTGCATGTCCCTATCAGACAAAATTGCAGAAGATACCTCCGTTTCATTGCAGGTTCAACCCATTACCAATTCTCTGCACTGCCCTTTGGCTTATCTACTGCGCCGAGGGTCTTCACAAAATACCTGGCACCAGTAATTGCATACTGCAGACAAAGAGGAATTCAAATATACCCATACCTGGACGACTGCCTCATCCAAGCAGAAAGCAAGGACATTCTCTTACAACACCTGGCTTTTGTAAAACATCTTCTAAGTTGCCTAGGGTACACAGTAAACGAAAAGAAATCAAAACTAGTGCCCTCACAAAATATGACATTCCTGGGTGCCAGCTTGAATACAACGGCCCAGATGGCTTATCTGATGCCAGACAAACAACTACAATTAACTCAATACTTCAGAGCAATGGCAACAAAGACCCAACTCCCTGCAAGAGAAATTCTGCAGGCCTTGGGCTTCATGGCATCTTGCATACTACTAATACCATTTGCAAAACTGCATATGAGGAAATTACAATGGTACCTAAAAAGCGAATGGACTCAACAAAGCCACAGCTTGGAAACAATGATACCTCTCATTCCCTGCCTTCAACAAGAGTTCCTATGGTGGTCACAGGCATGTCACCTCAACAAGGGTCAGCCTTTCACCTTACCCCCAGCCAGCCAAACTATGACAACAGATGCATCGGACTATGCCTGGGGGGCACACATGGCAGGATGGTGCATTCAAGGCATATGGACTGCAGATCAAAGGAATCTGCACATCAATCAAAAAGAAATGCTAGCTGTACAAAATGCTCTGACAGCCTTCAAGGACCTCTTACATCCAGCACAGCTTATCATAAGAACAGACAACACCACAGTAATGTGGTACATAAATAAGCAAGGGGGTACACACTCCTACCCTCTATGCAGGCAAGCAATGACCTTGTGGAACACAGCACTGGCTTACCAAGTTCAATTAAAAGCTCAATTCCTGCCAGGAAAAAAGAACACATTGGCAGACGACCTAAGCAAGAAACATCATGGATCCCCACGAGTGGAAACTGGATCCACAAGTATTTGCAATGATAACTCAAAAATGGGGGCTCCCAGACATAGACCTATTTGCCAGCCCACAAAACTATCAACTAACAAAATTTTGCACAAGGACTTTTCACCATCAAGCTTGGAAGGTGGACGCACTCTCATTCAGTTGGAAAATGCTTACAGTATATGCCTTTCCTCCATTACCCCTTCTCACAAAGGTGCTGCTGAAAGTCAGGATGGAGAGACCCCGAATGATACTCATTGCCCCAGACTGGCCACGCTAGCACTGGTACCCACTATTAAGGAATATGGCCCAGGGCCCACCATGGATTCTACCACAAATTACCCATCTGCTCACACAGCAAGACAATCAAATTCTACACAGCCAACTCAAAATCTTAAACTTGGCTGCATGGCAAATCACCTAAGTAACCAGCCGGCTCCTCTCTCACAAGCTGTTATGGATGTTATTCTGGAGGCCAGGAGGCCCAGCACCAGGAAAGCCTACTCAGGCAAATGGAAAAGGTTTTGCACCTGGAACCAAGCTAAAGGCCAAAATACCCTTCAGCCTGACATACCTCAGATTTTGCAATATTTAACTGAGATGTTACACAAAGGGCTTTCTTTTTCATCTATTAAAATCCACGCCTCAGCTATTTCAGCTCACTACAACACGGATCCTCCCCTATTTTCACATCCACTCCTAAGGTAGTTTCTCAGAAGGGCCAAAACATTAGGCCTCCCAGGAGAGCACCAACACCTACTTGGGACCTCAACTTTGTTCTGGAAAAACTTACGCTACCTCCTTTTGAGCCAGCTTTCTCAGCTGACTTAAAGTTTATATCATGGAAGACTGCCCTGCTGCTAGCAATTACTTCAGCGAGAAGAGATGTTCTTCATCTCACATTGCTGCAGTCACTTGGGGTAGTCCGCTGTCCCAGTCGGCCCGAATACCAAAGTATAAGGCTGACGTCGGTCAAGGCGCATTAGTCTGACGTCAGGACGTCAGGGTACAAATGCGCATGACCGACGTCATATCCTCAGTCTTTTTTGCCGCATGGTCCGATGCAGAAGCAGTATTGCGAGTGCAGGTTGGCGTTCTGAAATTTTCTGAAGTCGGAGTTTCAGACCGAATCAAAGTTGGCTAAGTACCCGCTAGAATATTTTGTTTTTCTTGCCTCAGTATTTAACCGGATGTCAGAAAGTGAATAACTGTATTTCTTGTGGGAAACAGATACCTCATAGGGATTACCATACCTTGTGTATACCTTGCTTAGGGCCTGAGCACGTTGTTGGATGTCGCTCTTGTGCTAGATTTAACAAACGCACTATAAAGAGAAGATTAGACTGTGCCAGGTTAGTTTTTGGGAAGCGTTGTAATTATAAAATGCCGCCGGATGCTCCCGACGCCCGCCTGCCTAAAAAGCGCAAGGACAAAGCAGCAAAGTTTAGGTTGGAAGAACCGCCTGTCCCGGACGCCGGTTCTTTAGAGGGCTCGGTGGAGCCGGAGGTTCTGCCAGAAGTTTCTTTGGAGTCTCAGGGAGAGACTTTACTGTTACAAGATGTGTCCTCTCAGGAGGTAGGCCAGGCTGAAGGGGCTTCTCAGGTAGCTGTTCTCCCTCCCTTCCCAAGGTGGTTAGGCCCTCCCCTTCTGTTTACAAGGCTTCTTCGAGAGGCAGGCCAGGTTTAACTTCAGTGGGTGTCTCTCCTAGTTCTTCAGGGTCTCTGCCTAAGAAACATATGCTGAAAATGGCAGAAGATTTGATTACTATGATTAGAGGTTCTATGCCCCCTCCTGATAAGAGGCCTAGGGTGGAACCTGAGCTTGAGAGTTTTGAACAGTGTTCGGAGGCTTCTGAGTCTTCGGCTGAAGACTTACAGGAGTATCCTCCTTATTCTGATTCTGATGTAGATGATTCTACCCCTTCGGCTTCTCCTCCTGAGGATTTTTCTTTCAGAGACTCTTCATTCCATGAGGGAGCATTTTAAATGGGAAGGTCAAGATTTCTCTGATTCCAGGAAAAGGCTTAGGGAATTTTTGTTTCTACCCCAGCATAGGCCTTTGGCTATACCTCCTGTTCTGGATGTGGTGGAAGATGTTTTGCAGAGGCTTCCTGAACCCTGATTCTTTGCCTCCTGCCCCAGTTAAACCGGATAGGTATTATAGGGTGCCTGAAGCTCATAAGTATCTTTTTAAGAGTCCTAGGGCAGACCCAGAAACTGTTTCTTAGGGGCCTAAAGGTGTTAAGGCTTCTGTTGTTAAAAATCCTGTTCCTCCTGATAAAGAGGCAAGGGCTTTGGATAGATGGGGAAAGAAGGTGTATACTTCTTCCACTTTAGCCATGAGGGCTTTGAATTGCCAGTTCCACATGTTAAAATACCAAAATTATCTCCTTTCACAATTGAAGTCTAAGGTGGATGCTCTGGCGGAAGGTATTGAGTGTAAAGAGTTGCAGGATTTAGTTCATGTTTCTGAACAGGTGGGTAAGCATTCTTTGCAATGTGGTTTTGATGCTGTACAGGCCTCTTCGAGGGTGGCTGCCACTGGTTCTGTTCTTCGCAGGCACGCCTGGCTGAGGGATCAGAATTTAACTGAGCATGTTAAGACAAGGATTTTAGATGCTCCGTTACAATCTGATGTGTTGTTTGGTTCGCCTGTGGAAGCAGTTTTAAAGAAAATGGAGGACAAGGCTAAGTCTATGCAGACTGTTAAAGATTTTTGCAGGTTCAGCCTCCAAGTTTAGTAGAAATTGGCCTACTAAGGGGTGGACATATCCTTCTTATGATTCCCAGTCTAGGGGTAGGTCTAGACGTGGTAGGGGCAGAGCTCAAGGTTCTTTAGGCCTAGAACAGGGAGTTCACCTGCTCAGTCTTCTGGTGAGGGCAGGGGTCAGTCCTTTCGTAAACAGACCCAATGACCTGCCTTTTCAGCTGCCAGAGCCTTCTCGTCTGGCAGCACCTTTGGGAGGAAGGCTGGCACTTTTCAAAGAAAATTGGAGTTTAATTACCCAAGACAGATGGGTATTGGATATCATTCACCACGGTTACAGGTTTTATTTCCATACCTTGCCTCCTTTCAAAGGCATGCCAGACATTCCTCCTCTACAAAGAAAAGAGGATCACAAGCAAATTTCTCTGTTACTCCAAATAGGGGCCATTCAGCCGGTTCCTGTGCCAGAAAGGGGCCTAGGATTTTATTCTCGCCTGTTCCTAGTACCAAAAAGGGGAACACGTGGAGACCAATTTTGGATTTATCTATCCTCAACACTTATCTGGACATTCCCAAGTTCAAAATGTTGACGTTACAACAGCTTTTACCTCTGCTGGGAAAAGATCACTGGATGGTAACTTTAGATCTCAAGGAGGCTTACCTTCATGTGCCTATCAGACTAAGTTGCAGGAAGTATCTGCGTTGAGCTGGGAATTCCCATTATCAGTTCTCTGCATTGCCCTTTGGCTTATCTACTGCACCCAGAGTATTCACAAAAGTTCTGGCTCCAGTGATAGCTTACTTCAGGCTACAAGGAATACAAATCTATCCTTACTTGGACGACTGCCTGATTCTGGCTCAAGAAAAGGAAGACCTTTTTCAGCATTTGGAATATGTGATAGCAGTGCTAAGATGCCTGGGGTATTCTGTGAACGAAATAAAGTCCAGTCTAGTACCCTCTCAAGACATGTGCTTTCTGGGTGTGAGACTGAATACAGCAACCCAGATGGCCTTTTAACCCCGGACAAACAAAAGAATCTTTCCCTTTACTTCCATCAACTATCTCTTCAGTCCGGGCTGACTGCAAGGACAGTCCTTCAAGCCTTAGGGTTCATGGCATCTTGTATTCTGGTGCTTCCCAATGCCAAACTGCATATGAGGAAGCTGCAATGGTATCTCAAAAATGTATGGACACAGCACTGCCAGGATTTGGACACTGTCATTCAAATAATACCTTGCATTCAAAAGGAATTTTGTGGTGGGCTCAGGAATGTCACCTAAACAAGGGACTCTCTGTGACCCGCCAGAGGCGAGTCAGATTCTAACGACAGATGCCTCAGACATAGCTTGGGAGCTCATCTGAATGGAAAGTGGATACAAGACAAGTGGCCTGCCAGACTACAGCATCTACATATCAACATGAAGGAGATGTTAGCAGTCCAGTTTGCATTAATGGCTTTCAAGGAGTTACTTCTTCCAGGGCAGGTGTTGATTCTAACAGACAACACAACTGTCATGTGGTACATCAACAAACAAGGGGAACACATTCTTATCCTCTATGCAGGCAAGCAATGATTTTGTGGGAGACTGCGCTCAGCTTGCAACTAAATCTTCAGGCAAGGTTTCTGCCGAGCACAGAACTCCTTAGCAGATGTGTTAAGCAGGCAAATCATGGATCCCCACGAGTGGAAACTGGATCTTCATGTATTTCGAAATTGACAGTGTCATGGGGAACTCCAGACATAGATCTGTTCGCTTCTCCACTAAACCACCAGCTGCCAAAGTTTTGCACCAAAAGGTTTCATCACACAGCTTGTAAAGTGGATGCTCTTTCTTTCAGTTGGAAAAATCTTCATGTGTATGCCTTTCCACCTCTGCCTCTCCTCCCAAAGGTACTCCTAAAGGTCAGACAAGACAAGCCAAGGATGATTTTAATAGCTCCAGATTGGCCTCGCAACACTGGTACCCATTACTGAGGAGTCTGGTAAGGAAGCCTCCATGGCCTTTACCTTTGATTCCACACCTATTGTCTCAGAGGGACGGTCATCTACTCAATGTCAAGCTTCACTCTCTTCATCTAACAGCCTGGCATATTCTGTTTTGAGCCACAGCAGGTCTCAACTTCCTCAACAAGTTTTGAATGTGATTATGGAAGCCAGAAGACCTAGTACAAGGAAAGTGTACGCAGAAAAATGGAAGAGATTTTTATTTTGGAGTGCAGCAAAGGATTTGGAGGTTTCTGAGCCTAATTTGAGTGTGGCTCTTCAATATCTTACTGAGTTATTGGACAAAGGTTTGTCTTTCTCTTCCATTAAGATTCATGCTGCAGCAATTTCAGCTCACTATGATTGTGTCCCACCATTGTTTTCTCATCCTTTGTTCAAGCAATTTCTTAGAGGGGCAAAGAATATAAGACCCCACGAGAGCTCCTACTCCTGCTTGGGACCTCAATTTTGTGTTGGAGAAACTTACTCTACAACCTTTTGAGCTCAAGGCTACTGCTGAATTGAAATACTTGTCATGGAAGACTGCTTTTTGTTGGCCATTACTTCTGCAAGAAGGGTTTCTGAATTGCAGGCCCTTATGGCGGTTGAGCCTTTTGATTTTCCATAAGGATAGGGTATCATTACGTACTAATCCTTCCTTTATGCCTAAGGTGGTCTCTAGTGTGGCTTTAAACCAAACTATTCATTTGCCTACTTTTTATGCAGATCCCCAAAATAAGGGGAAAAGATTTTGCACACTTTAGATGTACACAGGCAATTGCGTTATTATTTAAGCAGGACTAAGGATTTTAGGCAGTCTCAGCAGTTGTTTGTTTCTTTTGCTTTGAGTTCTCAGGGCAAGCCTGTGTCCAAACAAACTATTTCTAAGTGGATTGGGTTTTGCATTGCATTTTGTTATTCCCATCATGGCAAGGAGATTCCAGCTGGGATTAGGCCTCATTCCACTAGGGCTACTGCCACTTCAACAGCATTTCTAAGGGGTGGCAACTAAGGATATTTTGGAGGCAGCTACTTGGAGTTCAGTGCATACTTTCTCTAAGCATTACCACCTTCCTCTCTACTCTAAATCTAGGGCTGGTTTTGCCACGGCTATTTTGCAGGGCATGTTGACAGCTCCAGCTTCTTTATGATTTGCCAGCCTCCCTTACCTCTGCTTTGGGATTCTACCCAGTGTTAGGACTGCAGCAATGTGAGATGAAGAACATAGTACAGTTTTGTACCTACCATAAATGTAGATGTTCAAGATCCACATTGCTGCAGTCCAATTTACCCTCCCTCCTTCCCTCTGTGTTTAGGGGTGGTTGTGTGGGTGGGGTTGTACTTTTGTAAATTTGTATATATTGTACATATATTTGGTACAGGAGTGTTTGGTGTTTTTTGGTTTTGGCCTTATCTTTTTAGGGTCTTCTGACATCTGGGGCAAGAAAAGACTGAGGATATGACATCGGTCATGCGCATTTGTACCCTGACGTCCTGACGTCAGACTAATGCGCCTTGACCGACGTCAGCCTTATACTTTGGTATTCGGGCCGACTGGGACAGCGGACTACCCCAAGTGTTAGGACTGCAGCAATGTGGATCTTCGAACATCTACATTTATGGTAGGTACAAAACTGTACTTTTCAGAGCTTCAGGCACTAATGGCAGTAGAGCCTTTCCTCATTTTTCATCAAGACAGGGTTTCTCTATGAACTAACCCCTCCTTTATGCCTAAGGTGGTATCTATTGTGGCTCTAAATCAAACCATCCATTTACCCACCTTCTTTCCAAATCCACAGAACAAAGGAGAAAGACTCCTACATTCCTTGGACGTTCACAGGCAGCTACGTTACTACTTGGATAAAACTAAGGTTTTCAGAAAATCTGACCAGCTTTTTGTATCCTATGCTACAGCATAACAAGGAAAGGCTATCTCAAAACAGACCATTTCCAAATGGAAAGGACATTGCATACTTTTTGCTACACCCACCATGGAAAACCAGTTCCTGCTAGCAAAAGACCCCACTCTACCAGGGCAGCAGCTACATCTACAGCCTACCTCAGGGGGGTGCCAACCAAGGATATTCTGGAAGCTGCAACTTGGAGTTCAGTACACACCTTCACTAAACATTACCACTTACCACTTTACTCTAAGACTAGAGCTGGCTTCGCCACTGCAGTTTTGCAGGGCCTTCTAGCCTCCTCTAACCCTCTTTGACTCCACCACTTATCCTTAGCTTTGGGATTCTACCCAAGTGTGATGACTGCAGCAGGGTAACACGATGAACATAGTACAGTTTTGTACCTACCATAAATTTAGATGTTCGAGTGTATACCCTGCTGCAGTCCAGGTTACCCACCCTCCATCCCCTCTGAACTAGCTGAACTTATCTCTACCACTCTATCCTATACTACCTCTGTGGTGTATTTGCTTGTGCCTAAGGGTTTTGTTTTATTTTTATATAGCTATATGTATATGTATGTATATATATATATATATATATATATATATATATATATATATATTGCCTACCTATTAGGGGCACCTGACATCTGGGGCAAGAAAAACTGAAGAAAATGGTGTCGGATGCCTCTGATATACCCCTGGAGCACTGACATCAGGGAAGAAGCGACAGCAACCGACGCTGGACCAATACTTTGGAATTCGGGCCGACTGCGGGACCATTGACGGCAGGATAACTCAAGTGTGATGACTGCAGCAGCGTATACACTCGAACATCTGCATTTATGGTAGGTACAAAACTGTACTTTTGCAGGATGTGTTGTAGTTCTACCCTTAATCAATTTATGTTAACATTTGTGCTGGGTGTGACGAGGGTGGACAGGTTTAGGAATACTTATTAGAGTATATTAGTGTGTCAGCCCAGGTTTGAAGATTAGTAGACCAAGCCAGATAGGCAGGATTAAGTTGGTGTGTACATGTGCTGAGGAGGGATGCAGATTATATTGTGAAATAGATGCTAAGGATGAAACTGCCAGGTAACAGGAAAAAGAGCAATGCCTAAGATGAGGTTTATGGCTGTGGTGAGAGAGGACATGCAGGTGGATGGCGTGACAGCACAAGATGCAGAGGGCAGGAAGAAATGGAAACAGATGATCTCCTGTGGCGATCCCTAATGGGAGCATCCGAAAGGAGAAGACGACGTAGCTCAACCCTTGTGGACTCTGAACACCATTACCGTGCATCATTCTACAAGTATGTAACCTGTATAGAGGCTGCATCTGGACAGAGTGTTTAGGTGAGTGGTGATTTCATATGTCAGCTTGTGTATGACACAGCCAGGGACACTGTCCAGTACCATTGCCACTGTGATTTGGACTTTGGTAAAGAGATGTTTTAACTAGAGTGTCTGTGAATCGTCAGGTTTTACATTCTTCAGGTCTGGAAATGTGTCCCTTGTGTAACGACAGGGTGGTGAAATCCGCATTCAAACTGTCCGACAAGAAATTGGTAATGTCAGTCAGATAAGTGTACTTTGTGACCATTTACATTAACTGTGACCCAGTCTGAGATTTCCCCTGCAGATTATACACAACACTAAAGAAAGCTTTAGTGTTGTCTTTGGAATTCTTGCCATTTTCTATTTTGAAGCTTGCCTTGTATGTTTATTGAGGGATTGTATTTTCCCAATGATACTGACCGGAGAGGTTATCCCTTCTTGGTATGTAACTCTTTTTTGGTACAGCTTCACACCTTCTATTATATATTTAGTTTATGGCAGGGGTCCATGAGATTAATGCACTTTTACTTTATAAGTGAGAATTTCTTGTGTTTGTGATAGCACGGTCCATGCAACCCTGTAGGTGAACAGTGTGCATTACTAAAGGATTATGCAGCTGGGACAGTGTTAACCTTAGTAATGCAAACCAATGACAGATAACAACAACAGCATCACCCACAACACAGTGTCAACCCGTGTCATGCACACACATGCGTACTCAAGTTCCAAAATGTGTGTAGTACAAAGCATACTGGCCACCAATAGAAACTTGGAGTGTTAACACTGGCCAATACAGGGCATGTCACCCTGCCCATGTGTCCAATATGCATGTACATGCAGACAGTGCACCACCACCATGTTCACAAATGGACACCTGCAAACCTGTGTTGCACACACTTACTGTCCATTGTATAATGCATGCTGACAGAACTACACACATCAGCCAAGTGGCACATGGGCAAATAAAACACAATTGGAATAAACAGTGGTGAAACCAATACAACATTGCTAATTACAGCTTTAATACATCATGCCTGCTCAGCTCCGCCTTCAAGGATATCATTACACTTTACTGCTGACAACATGCTACACATTCAACCATTGCTATAATTTATTAAAGTCACCCTGTGCATGTTAGCCTGTTCCTGCATCAATGTTACAGATGACAGGAGGTGGCACAGGTTTCATCATATGCACAGCGTGTGTTGTTGGTTTGCCAGAGGCCTACACTGAGCCATACAATTGACGTGTGTGTGTGTGTGTGCGTGTGTTTGGGCCATGAGTACTATTATGGGCCAGTGTTGATGTAATGTGTGCGGGTATGTGTTTGCCCTAGGTTTCTGGTTTATGTGTGTGTGTCTGCATGTACACAGTTCCACCATGTGGCTGCCATATATGGGGATTTGTGAGACAGGTACAGACTGTACCTGGTAGGCTTTACAGATCACCGTCTCTGGCCATGGATACGGAACCTGTGCCTGGCAGGGGTGCTACAGACAGTATCAGGTACTAATCCAGATTGGGTACTATCTGAAGAGGTTGACATATGTCCATTGGATCCAGGTCCCTGCTGGGACTGGACAGAGCCACGTGCACGTGATCTGCTAGGACGGTCTATGGACAGCCCCCCCAACATCGCTGGGGCTGGTACTGGCACTACAGGAGCGGCTCTGACTTGCTGGACATCCATGGCAACCTCCAGCTGCTGATGTTGCTGGCATACGTCCATGTCGATGTCTCAACCGTCCCGCACTGTCCTGACACATGAACATGACATTGTGGAGGACATCCAATGTCTCACCCCAGCATCTATCAATGACCTCAGTGTAGTTACGTATGGCACCTGCTAGGTCACAGATACTGTCATTTACAGAGGTGTAATAAGCCCTCTGTGCCCTTAGCCCCTGTCTGGTGTACCGCTTCATTCGTAACTGTGCCTCCATGATAGCCTGGAACATGCATGTGGTAGAAAGAGGTGTGGCACGTCTGCCAGGGGCATAACCAGCAGTGCTCTGACGAGAACCACTGGGCATCTGCCTATGTGGTACCATTCCAGACATCTGGCTATAGCTGCTGTATCCTGATATATGTGCCATAGATACCACACTGTCCTGGCCAGTGCCAACTGTACACTGTCCCTCAGCTAAGGGCAGTGGTGATGATGGATGTACAGGCAGTATGACTGTGTGCGTGGATGGGGTGGAGACTTGTGTACTGTCAATAGGTGGCCCAACAACAGACTCTGACAAACCTGCCTGTGCCTCAACACACCTATCCTCATCATCACTGTCTGTCTCAGTGACATCAGGTTCCCTGCTGTATTGAACCAGCCCCACCTCGGCACCTGTGAGAGGAAAACAGGAAACACACTTTAAGACCTGAACATGACTTCAGGCCACATGCACACATGCGCACATGCACACACACAAAATTACACTCCTCCCTAAAGCAGACACACACAACACCAGCAATCACGGAACATACACAATAGCTGGTGATGGTGGGGTACAGTATCACAAGCAAAACAGTCATATCACACATGTCAGCATGCAGTGTAAGTGTAGTCAGTCCTTGTTACTAACAGTATACATGGCTTTGATGCATGTGTTTTGTTATTAGGTGATGGCCCTCCCCCTGGAACACAATGCATACATGGACACAACATTGCTGTACAGGTATTCATAACCCTGTAATGTACTGTGCACCATAACTCACAGGTGTACATACCATTGCTGGATGTGTATGTGTATGTCAGATAGGTATCCAATGCTGATTACAGCCTCTGTGTCTTTAGCAAATAATTGTGGACACATTTGTAGCACATGCATGATGAGTATTCACACAACATCATCAGTGGTGCATGGATAATTGATGGAATACCATTCGGCCACATACCCAATGTACAGTACTTATGGTGAGTGTAGATCATATTGTGGACATGCCAGTCTCATCCATGACATGGCATGCTAAAACACAACAGCATATTTAAACACTACACATACCCAATATGTGTCATATGTCCTAGCCACTCAGTAGCATCACAAGACATATATGTGTCAGTTGTGCAAATGGTGATTGGTATGCAAACTGTTTAGAGGTGCATATGTGTGCACACACGCATCAATATGGTGTGTAGCAATGACAGCTATGTGTAGTACTGTGGTTACAATAACTGGATGGGGTATAGTACTATAGGCCATCATCATGAAGCATCAGGTGGTCACTCAAGGCTACAAATGTTCCACAAACCAGCACTAATCATGCTGTGCCAAAACTGTACTACCTTGGCTAAATTCACCATTTCACAACCAGTTGTTACGTGAGTTTGTAAGGAGGCCAATAAGGAGCATTCCCTGACATGAATGTGTAGTGTGTTGCAGAGTGTTTAATGGCCCTAGGATATGCCTCTACCCCTCAGGTATATTATGTGTAATGTGTGGATGAGATTTTGGATACTGGAGTGTTTCTTTACAGAGGATTTGGGAATCCTTTATGTGTAGCATGTTAAAATGCTCTGTGTATGACATAGATGTGTATGTTATGTGCATGTTGAGTATCAGCTACAGTCTAGCCACATTTGTTTGAGATGGTCTGGGTATTGCATGTGTTGAGGCAGCTAATCACATTTGTGAGATGAGTGCTCTTACACCAAACATTATGGGTAGGTGTGTTACATGTGTACATGGCCTACACCTTAACTGTGACATGCACTTTTTATTTACAATAATAAATGTAGAACACACTCATCAGCATCTGTCTGCTGTCTTGATGTCACCCCAGAGGGGCCTACATAGAGATGAGACAGTTTGTCAGTGGCCACAACTGTGGCATTGCTACTGTGTGTTTGCAATCTTACAGTACAACAGTTTACATTCACAGGGCTACAGATTATGTTCCAAATGATCAGTATTGCACAACAGGCTCCACATTTTTGAATGACACACTCCACAGCTTACATATGCATGATCTACCAGTACACATAACAGTAGTCTACAGATATGCCATGTTACCTACATGCTCCATGTGTGCTTGCTGGGTGGCTCCAAGTTCCATCATGGTGTATGTCTGCTGCTGTTGTTGTTGGGCATGTGCCACCAGGCTCAGGAGCAGCTCCTCCACTCTGGTGAGGGGGGGAATGGATATTAACACCACCTCCTGTTGCAAGCTGTTGTCTATGCACATCAGCGGCACGCTGACGGACATGTCTGAGAAGTTCACTGCAGTGGTGGCGTACCTGCTCATATGTCTAGTTATGCAGGCCTACCTCATTGACCCTGCGGACAACATCTTGCCACATTGCAGTATGCTCCTGCTGGTTTGTAAGAACATGAGACAGTAGTGCTGAATCATACTGCTAGTAATGATATCATCTTCAGCACCACTGTAACTGGGGTTCCTGAGATGGGCCATGATCCCTGGAAGACATAAATACAAAAATATGTCTGAGCAAGGCATTTGGCACATTTAACATTGCACAGTACAGATATCACTGAACTGCCATATATAGCAACCTATAAGCTAACCTAGAGTGAAATACTGTAACTGCCACTTATCACTGCTCACCCCACAACTGCTTGAAAGTGCCTTGCTCACTATCTAATGAACCATGTTCTGCACAGCAACAAAATAAAATCACTATATAAGACTATACAAGAGTACCTGGCACACTGTATGCAACACGATGCACCACCTAGCCACAGCAGATATACATCAAGCTGATGTGTAAAGAAATATATCATCCATCACAATCAGTGTAAGGTCCAGTAAATGTATTACTGTTATACCACACAACTTGTTAATGCCAAACCCTTGGCCAAATTATGTGCACAATTGGGAATATAGGTCACTTACTGCTGGTAGTACACTATGAATGTTGCTAGATACGCAGTTATATGTTTTACCACACATATGTCAAAGGACATGTTACAGACATACCCACACACACATCAGACATAATTACAGGACACAAAGGTATGACAACCCAGATAAGCTTTCAATGTGTACTATACAGTACTGTGTGTCAGTACTTGCACAACTTTAATCTTGAGAAATGTAATCTGTGATGAATACAGAGACCACACAAAACAGCGGATGCAAGCAATGTGGACATACACCATACTTTGCTGTACAGGCCCAGAGCTTCAAGTAGTACTACAGTACACACAGGATTTGCATTCAACATCGGTACCAATCAGTAATCATAGATGTAGTCCTTTAGCCTCCAATGACACACCCTAGTTAAAACCAAGGGACTTAATCACACTGTATGCAAAAGCACTTGTTCTGCCTAGCAACAGAATACACAGATTTTGCTAGGATCAAAGCAAGGACCCATAATACCATAACATAAACAGTTTCCCACTAAGCTTCCCACAGATACATGTCTTTGACGTATTTACAAACATATTGACCATCACAGTCAATCAACAGTACAGAGAATCTATTGCAACAAGTAGATGTAGGTGTGTATTAGTATATATACATATATATATATATATATATATATATATATATATATATATATATATAGATATATACACATACACATATACACATCCATTTGTCTACATATACATATATATGTAGGCACATATACATTTCACCTTTCATAGTGAGAATATCAATTATGCAAAGGATGTAAGGTGTGCAGTAATGTAATAAAATCGCACAGTCTTGGGATAAATGCATTGAAGGTGTTAACAGCCCAGGTAGCTGTAGCAGGCCTTACTGGCTTCAACATTGCAAACTGAACAAACCACCCACAGTGTTTAACCACATGTCATATACCAGCACTGTATGCCGTCTTGTTTGTCACACACTAAAACCTACATACAAATATGCACATACTAACCTTCACCAACATATATATCTTCCCCCTTCACAAACAGTTGCAGTATGTCCCCTCCTCTATGCACATATAAAGATGTGAATATATATGACACATATATATTTCTCCATATGTGTGTGGCGTACACACACAAGGTCCACACTGTTGTAAGTCCCTGCACCTCACAGCTGAACTGTTGAGCCTTGCTGCAACACAAACAGGTGTCACATATGAACACACACTAACATTAGGGGGGTATATATGGCAACAGAAGCTAGATAAGCATACTAGACTCCTACAGCAGTTGCCAATGCTGAGCTACACTTTAATATGACTATCATGCATGTGTTCTTCTGTCACACCCATGTTTATATAATGTTAGCGCTAATCCCAACAGCCATTGGCCACACTACTGTACAGAACACAGATAACATATAACATGGATCAGATCTTTGACATTTAATGCTGAGCTACACATTTCACAGGTATGTCCCACTGCCCACAGGTACACACAGTATTGTCCATAGCAGTAGTTAAGCAGAACATCTGTGCATAAAGTACTGCTGCCACATATGAATGGTTCACATTATGTAGACTATTCTTCAATAACATCTACTACATGCCAGTAAATACATATGTGTCACATACCTTTCCTTTGTATGATTTGGTAATATTTATTTTTCCTTTTCTCTGTTTCTCTCTCTCTCTGTCAGTCTCTGCAGTAGAGTGATTGAGTTTGTTGGTAGAGATTGCAGCCTGCTTTTGTAGGAATTTGCAGGTAAGCATGTGATGGCCTCTGCACCAATCAGTGGCCACCATTTGCTAATTGCATGCAGCCTGCTGTGTAGTAATTGCAGTAATCACTGTCATAGCAACCCAGTACTATAAATTGCTGACTCATGTAGGCATGGCCCTTTCAGCTTTCCAAGATGGAGTTCATCCTTGTTTGCTGTGGACATCATTGTTTAAGACAGAAGATTGGTATAGTTCTTATATCAGATGCCAGGGGTGTAGCCAGAGATTTACATTTTGTACTTAGACCTAATGTTGCTGCTTCCTGTACCCACTTGTCAGCGTAGAAATGTACTCACCCCTCAAAATTCTACCCCAAGATACATGGAAAGATGTACTTTCTTGTCAACTTTTACAATTAACTGCCATACAAAGCTAGTTATTGAGATGTATTCCTTTGGCACAAGAATTGTTTGTGAACTGCTATACTGTGAATATGCATTTACTCAAGTCTAAACAGTTTGTGCTTTTTTACTGTTGACATTAGCACAAGCTGCTCAGAAAAACTAGACACATTTCAGTACCTTGAGTATGCTTACCTACATCCTTGGTAGACCCTGCACACACAGGTATATTCTACATTTGGGTAGGGTTGCAGAAGTACAGAGAGCGTAAGTAAGTATTGTGTGGATTTTATCTTGGTGGACTTACATGGTTGCTATGTACGTTACTTTATCAAGGCAAGTAGTCTGTCTGCATAACTCCCAACTGTGGACCTATCCACATGATAGCCAGAGAATAGCCTGTTATTTTTTGTCTGTGCACCACACAGATCTTTTCAGCAATAGGGCAATGGCATTCTTACAGTTGGTTGCTACCAGTACATGGCTACATCCATTTGTATTTCAGTTTTGTATTCCTACATAAGGGTATGCTTCCGAAACTCCTTCCAAAGCTGTTTGCACAGTGTGTAACAGCAGAAAGGCTGATATGCCTCTGTGTTTCTGCCTCTGCCAGACCTCTCAACCAATCAGGTACATATTTGAACAGACTCAGGGAAAAGTCAAGAAAAAGTCAGGGACACCTTTAAAATATTAGTGCCATTAAGTTGAGACATTGAGAGAATCAGAGCATATAGATTAATACACCTTTTCTGAAGTAAAAGAAGTGTCTAACTTTAATTATTGTCATTATTCATTAAGTGTAATTCACCACCTTTCTGGCCAAAGTCAGTAGTTTTCAGAGGGACAGAGCTAAAATTTGTGTCAAAATCAGGGACATCACTGAAAATTAGGGACAGCTGGGAGGTATGGCCTCTGCCCTAAACAGATATGCCAGTGTTTGTTCTGCTGTGATACTGTGTGGGGTTGTAAAGTGATGGTGTAACATTATTTCCTGCTAGAATGGCTGCTTCTCTTATCACAGTCATGTAATGTAATCCCACAACAGCTGAACATCCACAGAACAAGTTGTGTGGTATGGTATTCCTATTTTTCCTTTACATTCACTCATTCTGATGCATGATATAATTATTTAAGCACCAACTTGATGTACATCTACCGTGGCTTAGTGGTACTTCATGTTGTGTAGTGTGTGCAAGGTCCAGGGTTCGAGACTTACAGAGGTGTTTTATTTTGCTCCTCAGCTGAACAAGGGTCCTCACATATAGAGTGGCTAAGGCACTTTTAAGCGGGTTTGCGCATTGCTTAGCCAAGTGCAAACAAGCACAAACCCACAAACTACTGCTTAATAGTGCTTACTCCTGCTCACCCCCACGCTCACTTCTTTGAAAGAAAAGAAAAATGGGGAGATAGGAAAGTGGTGAAAAGGGGGCACAAAGAGGGAAAGACAGTATGGAAAATAGCTCGGGATGTGCAGGACGGGTGTAGGGAAGTCCCATAGCTGCCCATTTCTTCAACAGCAACAGCTGTGCATATGCAATAAATTTGGAGGTAGATATGAAACCTTCAACCCGAGAGAGGGGTGAGGGCAACAAAGTATGTTGTAATGCCAATTAAATAACATTTCATGTGTCTGGTGGATATGTGTGCAAAATGGGCAGCTATGTATGGGGCGTAATTTTTTTTTTAGGAGCAGATTGCCCTTTTTTTTTTCAGGTGAGAGTGGAATGTGGGGTAGGGGAAGTAGGTATATTTGGGGAGGTAGGTTGGGGAGGTAAACAGACAAGACACATACAGGGGCAGTATATGACATGTGGTGGGTGAACATCTTTGACGGGGGTGATGTTTGGAAATCGCAAGCCCATGAGCCCCCAGATGGAACCAGTGGGACTGAGGTCCCCACCCATGGGCAGTCACCACTGCACCTTCACGGCCCAGAGGGTGGCTGTGCTGGGGGCTGTGTAGGAGGGGCAGACTGACCTGGGAGTTGTGCCAACTCAGGCCTCAAGCTGGCATAGAGATTCTGCAACAGAAAGTTCAATCTCTCTATGCACCACAGCACGGACCGTTGGAAGGGTGATAGGTGCCCCTCCTCCGCCCACGCGTACACGGGGGGCCGAGCCCCATCCCCTGCAGCGCTTCCACCTGAAGGTGGCACAGGGCCAACAGAGGTGGAGGTCCCAGGATGAGCACCAGATCTGCTGGTGCCAGGTGCCATGGCCAACTGAGGTGGGACAGGTGGGTCCGCTGGGGCCGGCCTTCCCATACGAACTATGTTTTGGAGAGTTTAATAAAGATATGGGTTAGTAACAGTCAACAGCATTCCCAATTAGTTATAACAGCATGCCGAAGTATTCTCATTAACCCAACACACCAGATTTTCAACACTTGAAAAGCAAGCATGACACATGCATATATAGAATAATAGTGGACATTACTACAGCATGCAGGTTGAACTGATGGCAACAGGCCACCAATATTGTGGTATTTTAACAGGGCACAAGCGGTGGTGGTGCTGCGGTAGTGTTGTCGCCTCACAGTAAGACGCTGTCTGGTTAGATTCTCAGCTAGAGCGTCTTCTGCATGGAGACATGCGTGAATGGGCGTACCTTCGTTGAAGGTTGTGCGTCAGGACTGGCAAGCTGGTACATAAAAATCAACTGCCAATCATTAGTGGACCGGAGTTCCGCTGTAGTGACCCCTAACCAGGAAAAGCCGAAAGACATGCATAGAAATTAATGCAAATATTTATAAACCAATAGGACATATGTCCCAACAAATGTTTTGAGATTAGACATACCGATTGAGGTGTGGAATTGCATTTTTATGCACATACAGTAGGGTGGGAAAAAATAGCTCAATTAGCAACTTGTATATCCTTCTAGTTTTCACTACATTTCTATTAACTGCAGTTATATGTCCCTTACATGTATTATTACTCTACCCAATGTCCTTATATTGTGCAATTGGATTTTGCTAGATCATTATATACATGAGTTGTATCTTACATACAAACTGTCCAAGATGCAGATGTTACTGCAACATATTTTGAGAGTTGCTCACACACACTACTGCTAAGATGGTACACTGACAGATCTAGTTTCATATAATTATCAAGATATGTTCAGGTGAAAGTATCAGTTATATGTTAACAGCTCCCTACATTTCTGGGGAACACAATACCAAGCTACTCATGTGCCAGATTAACTTGTACATGCTGGCCATGAACCAACAGTTGAGGGCTGTACATATGCATACAAGCTACTGGCACTCCCTTCATCCACGTAATATGGGCCTACCCAAGTGTGGGCTGACACTGCTTAATACACTACTACTATTTGTAGAATGCAACAGTACAACAACATATCAAAGAAAATGACACAGACACACTCCATAAATGATACATTTATTAAAGGATTATTACACCTTTATTTATTAGAGGACCGGAGTTCCGCTGTGGTGACCCCTAACCGGGAAAAGCCGAAAGACACAACAACATTTATTGAGTTAAAAGACTTTTTGAAGGCTCTCTCATTTATTTTATATAACAGTACATGCAGACTAATTACTAACCTGCCTGATGATGCAGCCTTTGCAGTCTATCTTCATGGGCTTGCTGGTTCATAGCCCGGGCACCTGCAGCGGTGAAGTAAATGCAGTGATATTGAGACATACCTATCCATAATATAGAGAAGCATAGCAATTCTTAACTACTTAACACAATGGCTACTTACTCAGTACTGGGGCATTACGCATTGTACGGGATTCCTGGATCCACTGGTCCAGTTGATCCTCCCTACATTGCTTTGGGTCAGAATAATGGTGCCTGACCTGTTCACCAGTCCGAGGAACACCAGTGGCACTGGTGAGATCATGGGCAAGACTGTTCCAGGCCTCCGTTTTATATTGGGTACCCTGGTACTGGCCCCACAGGAGTCTTTCCTCATGATTGTGGACAAGGAGCCAAACCATTACTTTGGACTCCTCAGCGTTGCGCTCTAAATCAAGTGCCTTTTCCAACAGCAGCCATACTAACTGCAGAAGGAAGCTAGAACCAGTTATAGCAAGTATTCCTGCCTGTGGAGCTTAAATATGCCTCATTTCCCACACTTATTTGTGGTTGGCTAGTTTTGGAAAAACTCAGCTGTAGGCACCCTGCTTAGCTGACGTTGGCAATGTTTAAAATTCCTTTGATAGATATGTGTCTGTTGAAAGTGCATGTTTATGAAATGCTCTCCTGGCTTAGTGGTTAAGTACTGTGACTACTGTGCACAGTATCCTGAGTTTGAGCCCTGTCACTGCTTTTTATTTTCATACTGGGCAGACCTGACTGGTTAAGGTACAGTAAAGGAGGTGTGGCCATGTTTAACCGACTTTGCTCAACTTTGTCCAACATTGTTCGACATTGCCTGACGTTGCGTTGGTTAGCGCGGGGCACAGCTACGCTCAAATACGTTGTGGTTGTGCTGGTTAGCACGCTGCGCAGCTCCGCGCAAAGACATTGCGCTGATTAATGAGGTGCGCAACTACGCGCAATTGGATTTAAATATGCTCAATATTGGTACAATGTGCTTAGCAGTGCTTTATATTGCTTAAAATAGAGTACTCATGCCTTAGAATGCATAACCATTTCACCTCCATATATAAATAATTTGTTCACTACTACATTTAACATTTCAATGCTTTTTACAAAACTTATACATAAAAAATGTCAGGAAATATTTTTGTATACAGATTTCCAACAGAAAAGGGAATGTGCTGTAGTGGGACTCGAACCGGTAATGCCTCCACTTTGTGCGAAGGCTCTAACCACTATGCTATCTCTATTTTGCTTAATTTGCATATATTTTTCTTATTATCCTCTTCTGGTGTCTAAGCTGCTAACTGTAGCTAAACAATGGGCAAACACATGCAAATACGGGCAGCTATATCAGATGAAAAAAAAATAAATAAAAAAACTCTTTTTATTTTTAATTTTGTCAGTTTAACATATGGGGGAGTGCATTGTTACATTGTGCACATGTGAGCGGACTCGCTCATGTAACTTGAAATTGCGGCGTTTCTTCATTGCAGGGGCATGGATTTTTGGACTGCTCGGCAGTCCACCACACCTCCTACACTCATCCATGCTCCGTGTAAGCTTTAGAGTTGAGGCAGCGTGCCCTCATTAATATGCATGGTGCACTGCCATCATACTCTTAGACTGCCGCTTCCGTGTAAGACTAATCTAGTCTTACACGGAAGATTAGTAAATCCAGGGGATTATATTTCACAGGCATATGCATAATTGAAAGCTTCAACACACATCCGCTAGCTATTTTAGATTATGCACTGATTTAAATAAAAATGCAGGATTATAAGGTAAAAATGAGACACTGGTACTTTCCCACCTGCTTGTTAAAATAGAGGAAGGTAAGGAATGGGTAGTGGAAATTATTCAACAGTTATTAGGGAAGAAATATCTGCAGATGTTTGAACTAGTAAGTGGGATAAAATGAAAATTGAGTTTAAAAATAAGGTAGAAATAAAACAGAGATATAGTTAAGAAATAGGAATTACTTGGAGGTGCTGACAAAGGCTAAAGTGTTGCAGAATAAGAGGCATCTCACAGAACAAAAAGAGGCACAAATACAGAGTGCTAAAAAGAAAATAAGTGAGTATCTGGACAATATAATGTGCACACATTTAAAAGATTGCATGTATGTTTTGATAATAAATCCAGAAGTTTAGGCAACAGAAAGTAGAAAGGGTTGCCATCAAATATAGGGAGCTTTCAACAAGAAAAATAACCATGAATCCTGGGGTAGTAGAGATATTCTGAAAATTTTATGAACATTTATATAAAGCAGAGAAAAGTGGAAATCAAGAAAGAGCACAAATGGAAATATTTATGGAAGACTTGATTATGCCAGCAATATGGGCAGATAATGCTCAACAGCTAATAAGTGAGATAGGAGGAGATGAGATAAAAATAGTGATGTATCAGGAAAGTTTACAGGAAAATATAGTATTCCTGTGGAAGTCTGGAAGTTAGGAAGGAAGAAAATGATAAAGATCTGGAAGATTTTGTTTAACAGTATTTTAGGAGGAGGGGAAGCACCATCTTACCTAAAGATGGTAAAGACCCATCAGAATGAGCTTTGAATAGACCCATTTCAATTTTGAACCATGATTATAAAGTGTTTGCCTATACTAGCTAAAAGAATGTCAAAGATGTTGCCAAACTTGATAGATATGGATTAACTTGGTTTTGTAGAGGAGAGGGAAAAACATTTGACAACATCAATGGAACAATGATGATCATGAGTGAAGCAGAATGTAAGAATTACCGATGTTGGTGGGCAGTGATGTAGAGGAAGTATTTGACAGAATAAACTGGGATTTTATGAATAGGGCAATGGAAAGATTTGCATTTCCTTATGCAATAAGGTTAATTACAGCAATACAGCAAACACAGAAGGATCCAAGGACAGTGAGAAAGTCCAGTATAACTTCCGTTTAATATAAGACGAACCAGGTACATAAGCGCTTTCATAGCAAAGCTACTTCATCAGATGTATTACATCTGATTAAATGGAAGTTATACTGGAATTCTTCGCTATCCTTGGATCCTTCTGTGTTTGCTGTGTGGTATACATTTTTATCGTTGCTGGACCCGAGTTCTGGTTTTGGTCTGTGGCTTGTGTTTTTACTAATTACAGCAATATATGAAGGATTACAGGCAAGAATTAAAGTAAGAGGGTTCCTCTCTCATATGTTGTATTGAACAGAGGAACCAGGCAGGTGTGTCCTCTTACCCCTTTAATTGCTTTATATTTAGAGCCTTTGCAAAGAAAATAAGGGATTCAGAAATACAAGGATATAATTGGTATGGTAATCAAGAAAAGTTGGCTTTATTTTCAGATGATATTATTTTGTACCTGATAAATCCAGAAAAAGACATCTCAGTGTTGCGGAATATGTTGAGGCAGTTTCAAGATTTTTTTGAATATAAAATTAATGGTGATAAAATGAAGGTTATAGCCATAAATTATATACCCACACACAAATTGGTTCAGCAATACCCATATTTATGGGGACAGGACAAGATGAAGCTGTGACCATCCCTTCTCTGGGCCAGTAATTAAGTAGCCTGAATCCTCACCACTGAGACTGGAGAGGGACGTACGCTTGGAACAAAAGTAGATACACACAGTATTTCCAGTTGCAGCTCACTGCATTAAGATCAGTTTCCATTAAGAATACACAGGGAACACAGTCAGGGGTCTGAATTTCTGTCTCTGTCTCCCTCCAGGTCCCCAGTAAGACTCCCCACTGGCACAGTTATAGGGTTGAGTCCTTAGCAGAGTGTCCAAGGAAAGTCCTCCAGCACGCTCTCTGTGAAACCAGTGCCTTGTGTCCCCTCTCCAAGCAGCTGACACACACACACACACACACACACACTTTGAGATTTGATTTTCACACACACACACACACACACACACACACACACACACACACACACCTGGGAAAGGCTAGCACAGATTTACTAGCTATGTCCCCTTCTGTCCAGACTATAAGGTAGTAATGCCACCAGACACTCCAATGCAAGCTACTCCAAGGCTCTTACAAGGGTATCCAATTATACTGAGTGAAATTAATATTAGTACAAATGGTAGTGTTTTGACCAATGCAGTAAGGCTTTCAGGAGTGGCCACAGGGTCACCAAATAGATATGAGCACTCTCAAAGATTAAATTATTCTGTAAAGGACCAGCCACGATGAAAAGATTAAATATATTTAATAATAAATAATAAAAGAACATGAAAATACTAAATTTCTATTTGCAATAAACACCTGAGTTTCAGTCACAGGAATTATTAAAATAACACAGATGAATAGATACACACAGATACAGAAAAAAAAACAATACTTAACTAATTTCACTATATTTTCCTGCCTGATCTAAAGAATTACTATTCCCTGGTCACTTACTAGAGCAAGGCAAGATGAAGTAGGTGAGTGGTCTTCCTTCTTCGTTAGGTTCCAAAAAACAGACTGCTCATGCCTAGCAGTTTTACTATGTAGTTGACATCACTGACCTTCCTTACCACTTTGAAGGGTCCCTCCCAAACTGTCTGCAGCTTATTGTGTCTGACAGGAATGAGAAACTTAACCTGCTGTCCCATAGCATACTCTCAGTCTCAAACATTCCTGTCATACCAGACCTTTTTCTGCTGTTGGGCTCCTGCTACATTCTCCTTGGTCAAGCCCATGAGCTCCCTATGCCTTGTCCTGAGGTTTAGGACATATGCCACAACTGACTCCTTGTGGGATTCACATTCAACCTCCCACTCATCATGAATCAAATCTGAAGGCCACCTCAACCTATGTCCAAATAGCAACTGAAAGGGTGAAAAGCCTGTAGATTCCTGGGGTACCTCTCTGTATGCAAACCTCAGATGGGGCAAATATTTGTCCCACTCTATCTTTAACTGGTCTGCAAATGCCTGTGGTATGGTCTTTAGTGTAGAGTTTAACCTTTCCCCAAGACCAACAGTCTGGGGATGATAGAGGGTATAGAGGGTAGTCTTTAGGTGCTTCACCCCACAGCACTTCCAGACACAAGCCAGCAGGTCTAACATGAACTTGGCACCATTATCAGCCAGTATTTCACTCGGGAAACCAACCCTACTGAAAATTTCTAAGAAAGCATTTGCCACCTTCTCTGCCTCAATGGAGTACAGGGCCACAGCCTCAGGGTATCTAGTAGCATAATCTACTACCATCAGGATATAGAGGTCCCACAATATCCATAATTACCCTCTGAAATGACTCCTCAGTCAAAGATATTGAAGGATCTTTGATCTTGTCTCCTACCTTGCCTACATTTTTGGCACTGCTCACAGGTCCTGCAGTATCCTGTTACATATCTTGCAATCCCAAGCCAATAAAGGTTCTGCATAATATGTCTCTTGGTATGCTTTATGCCCATATGACCTGCAAAAGGAATGTCATGGGCTATGGATAGAAGTGCCAGACAGTAGGCTCTGGCACTACCAACTGCTGCATTACCTCACCCTCTAGCCCTCCCTCAGTAGTCCACTGTCTGTACAATAATCCTTTGTTCCAGTATACAGACTCTCCTCTTCCTTGGGAATCAGGTGCCACCCTAGCTACCTTCATCAATCCTGTTAGTATAGGGTCTGAGAGTTCAACTCTATCTTTTTGACCCTTCCCAGCTGCACTTCCATAGGAAGTCTGGTATACTCTGACAGAGGTGCCTTACTGTCAGCCTGGGTATTACCACTCAACTCTGCTCTTGCAATCACTCTGTCCAGGGGAACATCAGTACCTACCAGCAGCTGTGCCTCACCTTCAAGCTCATTGCTACAGGGTAGCTCCTGCCCTGAAATATACACCTCACCAGCACTGGCTTCAGTTGTGGAGTTGGTCTGGGTCTCCACCGGGCAGCCAGATCCACATGCCTGTCTCCAAGCCTGACTGCATGCACATAAGGTACTGCATTATCAAAATCAATCCCTATCAAGACATCTGCAGGGATATCCTCAAATATACCTACTTGTTTGCTTCTTTTTCCACCCTCCCAGTCAAGGTGAACCCTGGCTAAAGGCATTTGGAATGGGGTCTGTCCTAAAGCTCTCACTGAAGTGGACTGCCCTAGCAAGTACTTCTCCTCTTTAACCACTACAGGCTTCACAATGGTTACATCAGAGTCTGTGTCTCTCTTAGCAGTGTCAGGTTTTCCTCCCACTAAGATTGGATATAAACTCTAGTGATAGTTCGGTACCTTTGTTGTCTCCAGACAACTTACCACTGGCATACTGTTATACCCACTTGCTGGCTCCCCCACCTTTTGTTTCCCACCTTGCCTCTGTAGACATCTATATGTTACATGACCCCACTGGTTACATTTAAAACATTTAACCCTTGATCCTGGCCATGTACCTGAACTAGCAGCTTCCCCTGCTACTGGTGAACTCTGTTGAGGTGGTTTAGGCTACCACCATGGGTTCCCTTATATCCATGTGCAGCACTGGGTATTCCCTTCCTGTGCAGTGATGCTCTGCCTGCTAAGTAGAGATCCCCTTTTTCCCTAGCTTATCTGCTAGGGTTATACACAGTCTGTCAACCCAATTCTCATGTCCTCAGGCAAAGCGCTAAGGGCATGCTTCCTCACCAAAAGGTCTGCCAACCCTTCAAAAGTAGTGATCTGACACCCACTCACCCACTTATAAAAATAAGTGTATAACTCAGCAATATAATCACACACACTTTCATCAGCCTTGGATCCATGCTTATGAAACTTTTTTCTTTAAGCTTCAGGTGTTAACTTAAAACATTCTAGTAAACAATATTTGACTTTTATCATAATATAAACAATCAGTATCAGACAATTTAGAAACAGTAGTTACAGCTTTACCATGGAGTAGGGGGGTCAGGAACCGTACCCAGAGCCCTTGGTCAACATTATACTGTTTACATATGCTATCAAGTATATGAATAGAACTATCAAAATTATCACCCTCTGTAAATTGTGGAAGAAATTTACTGGTGTTTATTGCTTCTGGGATTCAGTTATTCCCTTCCCCATTGCTTCCATGACCCTGTCAGAGTCAGCATCCCCCTTTCATGTTGATGCTGCTTCTCATTTTCTTCAGCCTCCAAATGCCACAGTCGCTCTGCTGATTCTAATTCCATCTGTTTCTCTTTTATTCTGCCTACAAATGCCACAGTCTCTCTGCTGATTCTAATTCCAAATGTTTGGCCTCTATTTCAAGTCTCTTTAACTCCATATGGATTTTTAAGTCCTTTGAGGAAAAGATGAACTGTCCTGTTTCTGAGGGCTGCAAATTCCCATCACCAGTCTGGTTGGTCTCCTGGTTGCTGTTCTGAGCTGCGACTAAGGCTGAATTAATTTCCTGTTTAGTCAGGTTGGCATGCACCAGTCTTTTGCTTTGCACACCTTGGCCGACTGCTCTTCGTCAGCTTGCCATATTCCTCTGCTGACATCTTTGCCTGCTTTCCCTGATTAAACTAAACTAAAAAAAATTAAACTGTTGTAAAATTAAACTCTGAATGTTTACCATGTGGCTGCTGAGAATACATACATCTTCAGTGACTGCCTACAGGCTACAAAAGTTCAACCAATATCCACACCACTGTTCAGCAATATGTGACATCCCCTCTCTGGGCCAGTAATTAAGGAGCATGAATCCTCACCACTGACACTGGAGAGGGACATTCACTTGGAACAAAAATAGATACACACAGTATTTCTAAATGCAGCTCTCGTCATCAAGCACAATTTCCCTTATCAGCACACAGGGAATACGCTCAGTCCAAGGTTTGGATTTCTCTCTCTGTCTACCTCCAGATCCCCAGTAAGACTCCTCACTGGCACAGCTATAGTCCTCAGCCGAGTGTCCAAGGAAAGCACTCTGCTTGTGCTATGCTGACGAGGTCATAACAATGCCGAAATATGCATATCCATAGCTAGTGGAGTTTAGCTTTATTGGCCTGAAATTGTCCATTAAAACGACTTCAAATGTAAAAGTCATGGGCAATCAGAATCGCCATATAGCTGAAACACCTAATGTTTATAAGGGTCATTTGCATATATCCCGTGTGCCTCTGTTGCAAGAGGTTTGGGAGGTCATTCATTGGAAGTTCTAGCTTGGCTGGAGTTTTCATTTAGTTTTTTTATAATAGTACATTTAGTAATGCAGAGAAATATTAATGCATCTCAGATAAGTGACAGGTTGTAAGGTGTGAATTTAAGTATCAGAAATCTGCCACTACTGGTATGCCTGAGACAGTGTAATATGAGACATGAAGAGAGCAGTCTTTTTTTGTGTGTGGGGGGGTATATAATGAAAATGTAAAACAGTATGCACTAAGACAACCAGAAAAATGTGAAGGAAAGAAAAACAAAGGGGTTAGGAGGGTGGCCTAATGGTTAAGGTGGTTGCCTTACAAACACAAGGTACAGGGTTTGAATCTCACAGGGGATAATTGGCTAGGCTTAAAAAATGGCTCGCAAGGGCAGTTAGCCTAGTATGAATCTATGAACCTTTGCAGTCCTCCAGCACCCTCTCTGTGAAACTAGTGCCTCATGTTTCCACTCCAAGCAGCTGACAAACACACTCTTTGAGATTTGATTTTCACACGCACCTGGAAAAGGCTGGCACAGATTTACTAGCGGTGCCCCCTTGCCTAGACTATAAGATAATAACTGCCACCAGACACTCCAAAGCCAGCTACTCTAAGGCTCTTACAAGGGTACCCAATTATACTGAGTGAAATTAATAGTACAGATGGTAGTGTTTTGACCAATGCACTAAGGCTTTTCAGGAGTGATCACATAGTCACCAAATAGATATGTGTACTCTCAAAGGTTAAAATATTCTCTGAAGGACCAGCCACAATGATAATTTTAGATATATTTAATAATAAATAATTAAAGAACATGAAAATACTACATATCTATTTACAATAAACACCAGAGTTTCAGTCACAGGAAATATGAAAATAACACAGATGAATACATTCACACAGATACAGGAAAAAAAGTACATAACTAATCTCACTATCTTTTCCTGACTGATCTAAAGAATTACTATTCCCTAGTCACTAACTAGAGCAAGGCAAGATGAAGTAGGTGAGTGGTCTTCCTTCCAAAAAACAGACAATCTCGTCTAGTATTAAAACATTGTTTTTCCTAGATTACAGAATGGCATCACATATATCTGGTCATCTGACTTCTGATTCCCGATTCCCATACTAAGCCCATTGCTAGAAATTAAACCAGAATTTAGCACATATTTGTTACCATATACACAGATAGAGCTTTGCTGAGATGTGTTATAGCGTCTGGAAGCTATAAAACCATAAAGAGCTAATAAATCACTCTCTGGCACAGACAGCTTGTCACTGGTTGCAGTCAGAACTGTAAGACACAATCTTTATAGCCCAAGTTAAGTAATTTAATTTCTGTTTTTCAAAGTTAGCTGGACTGCGATTAACCTCTTCTCTTCCAGTATCCTATGTTAAAACATATACATTTAATCAGTTACAGTACTGTCAGGACTAACTGTTGGTACATTTTTAACACAAGCAGCTTTACAAATTGATTTTTCAGCACAAGCATCTGTACAAATCAGTTTGATATACAAATAATATATATTTCTTTACACAATTCCAGCTAGCTATGCTGGCATATGTTACACATCCACTGCCCTACTTCTACTGGCAAGCTGTCAATACCTCACATCATCACAAAAGTATTTGGGTGCATGAATTAAATAAGCTTCTGTTTTGGCAGCTAGGGACATGTGAGAAGAGACTAAACAAAGGATAATACAAAAACTGAGAAACTGGAAGCTCTTGTTTATGGATATGGATAGTAAGATACATGCAGTGATTTTTTTTTTTTGCTCCCTTTGTTTTTATATTTGGGTCAGGCATATTTTTATCAACCAGAGGAGAAGGAGAAGTTGTGGACAATAATTAAAAAAATGAATGAATTTGTATGGGAGGGGAAGAGGGCAAGAGTTAAGTGAGATAAGCTGACCTCTCCAGCAGAACAAGGTGGTTTAGGATTACCTGATTTGAAGTGATATTTTATAGCTACACAGTTAAGGCTCATATTCATAACACAACAGGTGGTTATAATTCGAAATGGCAAGGGGTTGTGATGAGGCAGGGAGTACGTTCAAGAAATAGTCAGATTTTGTATGCAGACCCATAAGGAGAATAATAACCATACAGAATATTATATTCATAAAGTAGCAGAAAATATTCTAAGAACTAAGCCATCAGAAGAATAACCAAAGGAGATTTTGCCAATAGAAATGACTGCAATTAGGAGTACATAAAATAGGCAAGAGGGGGCTGGAATTTACTGGGGAAAACTGGCAAAGGAACCAAGATATTGGGAACAGATAAGTAGAGCTGGGAAGGTAATATAATGGGATGAGGTGAAGAAGACATTAGGACTGCAGGCTAGAGACTGTCTTTCCTAATAGGGATTGATATCAGAGTACAGGCAAAGAGAAGGGGATAGGGGAGTCTTAAGTGAAAAAAACTTGCTCTGGTATATTTTTTTAGTTGAACACAAGCTGCTATTAATTAGGGATAATTACTTGGGCATATAAAATATTGGATGAGAACTATAGGAAACAATTAGAGGAGGTTAGAAAAGATTGGGAAGAGAGACTGGACATATGTATGGCTCCCTAGTATGCGACAAAGTCCAGAATTTTTATGATCTTCATTTGGAAGTGTTTGCTTGGGTATATTATACCCCAAGGAGACTTCAATGAGTTTTACTCTGGTAGATGGCAAATGTTGGAGGTATGATGGGGAAGATAGAGGTAACTAGGAGCATATGTTTTGGGAGTGTAATGATTTGGCAGATTTTAAAATTCCCTTCAGAATACTCTGTCAGAAATATTGGATAAGCAAATAACAGAAACTAAGAATGGAAAACAAAGTCTAAGCCAACTGTATTTGAAGCATTGAATATTATAAAAAAATGGAAGAGGGAGCTTCAGAAAAAAGAATGACCAAAGTACATAGTAATAAATAGAAATTGTGGTAACCATACATCCAGAATAATGTTCTGGAGGAGGAGGAGTGAGGTTTAAGGAAAGGCAGGAATTCAGAAATTTAAATAATGTTGAACTGCTGATAGTTACAAAGAAAATGTATATGATGTTTAATGTATGTAAATGGAAAAAAGTTAATATGGTTTGATTTTTATGTTAATGTATGTTTGCCTATGTCTTAACTGATAATTTAATAAAGGTGTTTATAAAAGACTGAGAAAGTATTTAAGCATAAAAGCTTTATTAACTGGATGAGCAACAGTAAGGAACTTACTGAATGAGAAGAGATAGATGTAAATTGTCCACCATCATAATGCCTAAGTTTATAATAGGTAGAGCTTTGAAAACTATTACTTAAATATTTATTTTTATTTTACGTTTGTTATCTGGGATGGTCTGACTGGACGAGGTCTATTTACAGTGGAGGCCTGGGGAGAAAAGCTCCACTTAATACATCAGATAATGATAATAATACATAATGTAAAGTAAAGACTTTGTTATTGAACAGTATTTTGTGCATAGGTTGGTACTAGGCTATCGGCCCTAGGGCCTATACAAGCCTAGCCATAACAATTCCCTGGCTATTTCTTCCCACACTATTTACTTCCCTGGACCCCTGTCTAGCAGGGCGACTGACATGATCCCCGGGGTGAATTTCCTTTCTCCCATCCAATCATCAAGGTTCCTTTTGAAGAGAGCAAATGAGGTGCTCTGCTTGACATGTATGGGCAGTCTATTCCAGAGTCTGGGGAGTCTCTGGGTCAGGAACCTATCCCTCTAGCATAATAGAACAGTACGCAAAGGAAGATCATATCAGCAATATATATACAAGTGGAAATTAAGTTAGTCATCAAAATATACAGACAGAGATCACAACAACATTTCCAAATGTCAAGGGATACCATTTGTTACTTCCATTTTTACAGAGAGTCTGATAATTGGAGAGAAGAGGGAAAGATGGTGGTAGCATACTAGGATTAAGTAACACATGGACATAGCCAAGAGCTAATAAGATGAGCCTTAAGGGAGTTTTTGAATTGTTTGGTATTAGGTGCAGAAGTCACTGAGGGAGGGAGATTATTCCAACTTTTTGCTATAATGTGAGAAAATAGAGCTTTACCTGCTGTGTTGTTGGCTGTGGAGATGGAGAGGAGTCATTTGTTGGCAGAGTGGAGTGGTCGATTTGGAATGTAGTTAGTCAGTAGTTCCCTAAGGGCTGGAGTTTTTTCAGGATATTTTAGGTTGTTATAAGCTATGACTAGTTGGTAGGTTAATAACTGTGGGAGCTCAAGCCACTGAAGTGACCTAAGAGGTATACAATGCTGTGTTCTAAAGAGGGATTTTTTGCAAACGTGGCGATTTTGTTATAACACAACTCAAGTTTCTCCAGGTTAGATTTTCTTCCATAGGTGAGAATAGGTGCTGCATACATGAGTTTGGAAAGAAGGTGGGTTTGAGATAGAGTGATCCAAGCTTGATTGATAGAAAGTATTTTGTCTGTATAGGGACCCCATTTTTTGTGTATCTTTTTAATAGTTTGAGAGATATGGATGTCAAAGTGTAGGTTATCTATTTTTATGCCAAGCAGCTTGGTGTGGAGAGAGGGTGAAATGACAGTTCCATTATTGGAGGAGATAGAGAAGGAGAGTGGAGTGGTTTTTGATTTGTTTGGGGTAAATAGAAGTAGTTTCATTTTGTTGGGATTTAAAATAAGTTGAATATCTGTGATCCACCTTTCTACTGAGGTAAAAGATTCCAGGGCGAGATGCTGTAGGGTGGTGAGATTTGGAGCGGAGCAGGTCAGGGTGGGAATAGTCTGCATACTGTATGAGTGAAGCCTGTAGGGTAGAGGTATGTAGATTATTGGTAAAGATAGAAAAGAGGAGTGGACCGAGTATGGAACCTTGAGGTACACCACTGGTAGTTGGGAGTAAAGATGAGATAACTCCTTGCCACTGGACAGCTTGTCAGTCTGATAGTTTTTAAACCATGCAAAAGTGTTAGGGGAAAAGGAGCGAGAGAGATAAGAGTATCTGTTAGAATGGAGTGGGAAACCATGTAAAATGCTTTGGAACGGTCCAGGAATACAGCAGATACAAATCTGTTATTTCTATGTTGTTAACCAGGTTTGTGAAAGAGAGAAGGGCTGAAGTGCTGTGGTGTGGGCAGAAACCATGTTGTGTAGAGGAGAAGAGATTGTTAGAGTCTCGGAAATGCATGACCTGAGAGTGTATGCATTTCTCAAGTATCTTTGATAAAGGAGACAGAATGGCTATGGGGTGATAGTTAGAGAAATCATAGGAATTCCCACCCTTATGAAGGGGAATAATGTAAGAGATTTTCCATAGTTGAGGGATGTGGGATTCCTGTATGGAGCGGTTAATTAAGATTGAGACTGGATAGGATAGAGAGTTGGCAGCCATTTTTAGGAAATGAACAGGTATGCCATCTGCTGCAAGAGTAATGGGTTTAAGTTTTAAGAGTTTTTTTTTTTATTGTTGAGGTTGGGACAGGAGAGAATGTAAAGGGAGGTGAGTTGTTAGGCGTTGTTGGTGTGGATGAGTAGCTAATTTTGGAAAGTTGAGTTAATAGTGATTTAATGGATTCAATAAAGTGGTGATTAAATTGGGAGGCTATATCAGTATCTGTTTTTGTCTAGGTGGAGGTGTGAGCTGGTGTGGAGGTTTTACCAGGTTTTAGTAGGGAGTTTATTGCATGCCAGACCTTTTGGGGGTTATTGGAGTGTTTATTTTGTATATCTAGAAAATAGTTCTGTTTATCAAGCTTTGTTTGTGTTTTGATCTGACTCCTAAGGTGTTGATAGTTTTGTTTGGATAGACTAGTGTTATATTTCTTCCAGTTTTTTCATGCCTTGTGTCTGTTTTTAATAGGGCTCTAGTGGATTTAATAAGCCAATGAGCATAGTGTTGCTTAGCTCTAATTTTTCTTACTGGGGCAACTGAATCAAGGATGTTAAGAGTACTATTAAAATAGTCCACTGCTTGGTCTAGGTCAAGGTTGTGTAGTGGTTCCCAGTTACATTTTTTTTAATATAGTGTTGAGTTCTAGAGGGCTAACATTGTGATCTTTTCTGACTTGTCTGTAGACTGTAGGTTTGGGTAAGTTAGTACGTTTTTGTAGGATGAAAGTAGGGAGACGGTCACCAAGTCCATCAGGTAGACTACCTTCTTGGTAATTATGTTCAGGGTAATTTACTAATGTCCAATCTAGTATAGATTCCTTATGGGATTTTTTTGTCTACTCTACTTGGTTTTTGAATGAGTTGAGAAAATCCATATAGGTTAATGTGGTTAGTGGGTTTTTTAGAATTACAGGCTAGCCAGTCAGTGTTTAGGTCACCTAATAAAATAGTTTCCTGTGGGAGATTATCTTTTGACCATTGTAGAATCTCCTCAATTATTGGAGTGTTATTACCTGAAGGGATATATGCACAAGGAATATTGATGCTCTTTTTCTTATTTAACAGTAGGACAGAGCCTACGATCTCAGCAGTATTATTTATTTTATTGTATTTATTTATTTTACATTTGTTGACCGGGCTAGTCTAGCTGGATATATGTCCATTTTCAGTAGAGGCCCGGGGAGATAAGCTCCAAACTTCAATAACAGTATATATCTACAGAAGTAAATACATGAGATCAACTACATTAATAATAACTAAGGAAGTATAGCTAAAAGTGGTTACAGGTATATAGAGTATATAACACAAGATATTGACTAAACATAATACAATTTATCATGAAGCTGTGTTTTAACTGTTCAGAAAGGGAGATAATAAAGCAAATAATTTAATTCTAGATAAAGGAGGAGAGGAAAGGAAAGTAAGATTGGAACAGAAGATGAGTAAGTAAGTTCTAATCAAGAAGATTGGAACTTTTGTGAGAGTATACTAATAGGAAGGTTAGGTAGTGGAGGTAGAATGGTAGTAGAGTTCTGATGAGAATGTTACTAAGCTGAGATAGTGAGTTAGAAACAGGTAGCTAGAGCATATAAGGTGGGGTTGAAACAAGTAGTGAGAGTGTGTAGGTTAGTCAGGTTTAGTACAGGGGCACATCCAATGAGTTTTAAGGAAGAGCTTAAGTTTATTTTTGAACAAGGAAATAGAGGGGAGTGTTGAAAGTTAAGTGGGGAGTGAGTTCCAGATTTTCCCAACAGTGTTAGTGAAGAGAGAGTCTCCAGCTCTATTGTTTGATTTGACAATATTTATGAGGAGTTTTTGAGAAGATCTTAGGGATTTCAGGTTATTGTAGGGATGAATAAGGTTAGATAGTATGGGTGTCTTAGCAGGTTGATAAAGAATTTTATGGGCAATGGTCAGTTGATTAAATTTCAGCTGTTGCTGTAATTCAAGCCACCCTAGGTATTTTAGATTAATACAGTGGTGTGTTTTAAAAGGGTTACCAGTGGCAAATCTGGCTATGTTGTTGTAGGTGTATTCTAGTTTCTTAAGGTTATTTTTTGACAGGTTAGTGAAAATGGGAGAGGCATAGAGTAGGGTAGAGATTAGATGTGTGTGGGCGATAGTTATTCTAGTTGCAGGGGTGAGGAAGGGTTTGATCCTATATAGAGAGCCTATTTTTCTGTTAGTTGTTTTCAAGATATTATTAATATGAGTGTCAAAGTTAAGGTTGTTGTCTATGGTGATACCTAGCAGTTTGGTAGTAAGATCCTGGGATATAATGGTGCTATTATTGGAGGTTATAGTGAAGTCAATTGGTGGGGATTTATTGGTTGTTGTAAAAAGTAGAAGTTTAGTTTTTTTGGGATTTAGTAAGAGACAGCGTTTTGTAAACCATAGTTCTACTGAGCTAAATAAGTTCTGTGTAAGGAAGTGAAGTTCAGATTCAGATTTGGCTGAGCATATAAGTGTAGAATCATCTGCGTATTGTATGCATGTAGCTTGGGGAACTGCTTCGTGAAGGTCATTGATGAATAAGGAAAACAGGAGTGGGCCTAATATGGACCCTTGAGGGACACCAATATTAACGGGTAGTTGGGTCGAAAGAGTGGTATTCCAGAGCACAGCTTGATGTCTGTTATTTAAGTAGGATAGGAACCATTTTATGGCTTGTGCATCAAGTGACATAGATTTCAAAATGTTTATGAGTATATTGTGATTTACCATGTCAAAAGCTTTGGACAGGTCAATGAAAAGCGCAGAGGAGAGCATGTTAAGGTTGCGGTTTTTGTTGATGGTGTCCATGAAGGAGAGGAGGGCGGTAGTGGTGCTGTGGGAAGGTCTGAAGCCATGTTGGGAGTTAGAGAGCAGGTTTTTATGGAGAAGGTGGTCTAATAATTGCCTGTGGATGCATTTTTCCATAACCTTAGATAAAGGGGAGAGTAGGGCTATGGGACGATAGTTGGAAAGGTCAGTGGAGTCTCCCCCTTTGTGAAGGGGAATAATATGTGAGATTTTCCAAAGAATGGGGACGTATCCTTCAGTAATGCTTCTATTGATGAGAATGGAGATGGGGTAGGCAATAGATTTGGCTGCTAGCTGTAAGTATTCTGCAGGTAGTTGGTCTGCAGAGGGAGTGCAAGGTTTGAGTTTCTGTAGAAGGGTGAGAATAAAAGCTGTAGGGACAGGTTGGAAGTGAAATGGAGGAGGTGGGTTGGATTCAGTCTTAGATGTGTTTGAATTTTGTGGTGAGAGTTGACTGGCTAGAGTTTGAATAGTTTCGGTGAAAAAGGTATTAAAGGTATTGGCAGTTTGTTTGGTATTGTTGTGGTTGGAGCCATGTGGATTTGGTGTAATAGATTGACCGGGGTGTAATAGTTCATTAATGCTTGCCCAGAATTTTTGTGGTTTATTTTGGTGGGATTGCTGCGAATGTAGGTAGTAGTTTTGTTTATCAGTCATTATGGCTTTTTTTGTTTCATTTCTTAATTGTCTAAAGTATTGGAGGTCAGTGGGGTTCTTAGTTAAGCGTGATCTGTGCCAGTATTTGTTCCTGAGGTTGAGTTTTTGCTTAGTTTCCTTAGAAAGCCATGGAGCAGGTTTGGTTCTTATCCTAATAGAGCGGGTAGGAGCGTGTTGGTTAAGGATGGCTAAAAAGTTAGCATTGAAGTAGTCGACAGCTTCATCAATGGAAAGTTGTTTAAATGGGGACCAATTACAAGCCTTAAGTTCAGCTAAGAATGAATCGAGAATGAAGTTTTTCTTGGTTCTAATTGTTCTGAATATGGGTTTGGAATGTGGGTTGGTTTTAAGCCTAATGGCATAGGTTGGAAAGTGGTCACTTATATTATCTGGGATGGTTCCAGAATTGTAGGTCTGGGGTTGATTATTGATTAGTATCCAGTCTAAGGTACTTTCTTTTTTATTGGTTTTGTTAATTCTAGTGGGTGAGGTGATTATTTGTGTAAACCCATAGAGATTAATATGGGTAGTGGGGTGGTTATTGTTGCAATATTTCCAATCAATGTTGAAATCACCAAGAATGATGGTTTCTTGAGGGAGGTTTTGAGATAACCAACAGAGTATGTTTTCAATGGTAGTAATGTTATTGCCTGGAGGAACATAGATGCAGATAATATAGATAGATTTAACAGAGTTTAGCTGAAGTTTGGTAATAAGTATTTCAGCGTTAGAGACATGGGGAGGATTTTGGTGGAAGGTTGTAATTTGAAAATTAGATTTAAATAAAACTGCTACTCCACCACCTTTTTTGGTTGCACGGTTGAGACGTAAGATATTGTATCCAGGTGGGGTAACTACATTGTCTGTAGTTGTGGGTTTTAACCAAGTTTCTGTAAGACACAGAATATCGAAGGAGTAGAGTTCCAGGAGAGCTTGGAGTTGAGTAATTTTGTTATTGATACTACGTGTGTTGAGGTGAGCTATTAGTAGTGAGTTGGATGGTTTATTTAGTATCTGGATGGTAGAGGAGTTAGTGGTAATGGGTTGAGTGGTGTTAGAGGTGTTTGGTCCAGGATTTGGGTGAATGTCTCCATCCTTTAGGGGGAGGAGTAGTGTTAGATATGTAGTCTGAGTATATTTACTGAGAAGGAAAGGATGTCTTCTTGTATTTGGGAGGTAATATCTAATGTGGTTTGTCCTATGGTATTTGGGTGGTAGATAGCTGGGACTGAAAGTTATATTGAAATGTTCAGCATGAGAGGGTAGAGAAGAAGTGGTTAATTGTTTGGTGGGGTATAGGAAGTATGACAGTGTTAGATGCTCATAGGAGGTTAGCAGGTATGCTAGAGTTAGAGTAGGGAGAAGTGTGAGTATGAGTAAACTTTGTAAGAGGAGTATGTTAGAAGGTTTAGTTATTGCCATAGTAATAATAGAGTATTACTAAACAGTAGATGACAAGTAGTTATATGGAAAAAGGTTTAGTGGTGGAAGGGATAGGAAGAGGTGAGGAAAAAGTGTGGGAGAAATAGAGGAGAGTGGATAATTGGGATGAGTTAGTTATTGGTGGAAAGTTGAGGGGGTGTGGTCAGATAGGTATAAGAGTAGGACACCAGGGGGTGGGTGGGATATGGGGGTAGGGAGGGGAGCGGAGTGAGCCAGCAGGGCGAACGGAGCGGGTTAAAACAACTGCAGTAGAAACAGGAGAAGAAACAATCAGAAATACAGGTAACTTAAGGTAAGTGAGGAAGGTGTGAGTAGGAAAAGTTTAGTATGATACAGAAGCCAAAGGAATGAAAGGTAGAGGAGGGAAGAATAGTGTTCCAGCACAAAGGTGAAGTAGGAAGGTGAGCAGGTCAAGAAAAGTACAGTATGGAACAGATTGTAGGGGAGGGATGGTAGAGAGAGGCAGTATAAGAGGATGGAATGAGGATAGAAAGTAGGAAGAAATATATTGCATATACAGAGGTAGGACAGAGTAGAGGGGTAGTGAAAGGAATTGTATAAGGGTGCCACCTAGTGGGCAGAGCTAGTAACAGTAGGAAAGTGAGTGGGAGAGCTGTTTAGAGAAAAAATATGGAAGGTGAGATGCTAAGTAAGAGTAAGTTAGTATATGTAAGAAGGAGTGTTGGCTGTAGGGCCGCTGGAAGGGTAAGGTTAAGGCTGCTGTTTACTCATGCTAGTAGCAAACTATAGGGCCCTGATAAAAATAGTACACAGGGGTCTATTATGCAAATGTGATTAAGTCCATAACATACTTTCTGCCTTCCTTGAAGGTGGGTGCAGTGGGAATCAGTCAAATAGATGAGGCCACTAGAGATTGTAAGGGTTCTTGTATCTCCTGGTAGGTTTTGGCTAGGACAAGTTCAGGACAATGCAGAGCTGGGTACTTTGGAGAGAAAAGGAGATAAATGAAGAGGAGAGAGCAGAGTTAGCACAGGTATCAAGGCAGTAAAGCTAGCAATAGTTGAGATAAAAGCATGCACATACAGACATATTTACTGGCAAAATTATAAGCAATTCTTTAGGCATTCTAGACAAGATTACAATAAAGTATGAGATTCCTAAGAGGCAATTAATACAAAACTATAACTATCTACTGGGATAAACATACAAGCTAGGTACAAGAAGATTACAAATTGTGAAAATGGTAGTCTTTAAAGCAGTTCAAGCATTGATTGTAAATTAAAAGCTGTAAGCAAACATCCAAGGTAGCCTAGGTAATTATTTCTTTAAATTATACATAGTTGTTATCTAAGAATCTGATAATGAAGCACTAGTAAACAGTAGGCCTAAGGTTAGGGGGCAAGCCCTATTCAAACCTTAATGTGGAGGCTAGTGGGGAGTAGCTATTATTAAGAAGTAGAACATTGAGTAGGACCCCAGGTAAAAGATCACAATGGTGGTTTCAGTACAGCGGTCCTTTAAGATATTATATCGTGAAAAAAGTATTCACAATACATGTAAGCTGGGTTTACATAGCTTGGTATGAGCAGGTATGAAGGGATTCCTGTGAGTTCGAATCGCACGTGTGTGGCGTAATTAAACAAGCCGTTAAGATTACAAAGGCTTAAGGAACTATAGTTACATAAATATATTTGTTACTTTCAGCGCTTTATGCTGCAGTATCTTAGAACGCTAAATTCAATTTAGAAAAGTACAATAGAAACGGCAATTGATTGCAGGGATCGAGAGTTCGTTTACAACGAACTAGATGTTAGAAATCATCTGAACGCTCAGATATAGCTTCCACGTGGGGGGGGGGGTGCATTACAAATAGCCATGAAAGGTTACAAAAGGCTTTTAGTGATATAGTTTGTGGATATCCACAGAATGGGTGGAAAAGCTCCTCGTGGCACTGTATCAGTAGCCCAGAAGGCTATAAACACACTGTAGGCGATAGCTACTCTTATATTCTTAGAATTAAGTTTCCCTTCCTTGTTACAGGAGGGAGCCAGTAACTAAATACAAGGAGAGCTGAGTATCACCTCCGTAGTTGTAAACTGCTCTCAGGCACAAACACCGGTGGGTGAGTGGACAACAAAGTTCCGTGCAGCTTCAGTGTAAGGCTAATGAATCAGGTGATAAGTTTCCCTCACTAGTTACAGGAGGGAACCAATAACTACATACAAGGAGAGCTGAGTATCACCTCCGTAGTTGTAAACCGCTATCAGGCACATACACCGGTAGGTGCGCGGACAACAAAGTTCTGAGCAGCTTCAGCGCAAGTCTAGTGAACCAGGTGTTATACTCGGGATTAGCGGAATACAGGGATAGGAGGTAGCTGCTACTAAAGGAAAAATGGGGATGGGTCACAACATAATTACCTTAGCTACGTATAAGAAAAAAAAAACAGTATTATACGATAAAGTAAGTTACAGCAAAGGCTGGGCAGGTGGAAAGGCTGGGCAAGTGGAAGGCCTGTTAGTCCCTATGTACTGTATAACATTACCTCAATTATTTAAGCAGGAGCAGTAGGCTAGTTAATTCAAAGTTTTGCAGAGCGAGAGAAGTACTCTTCAATCAACACACAGATCTGTATCAGAGTAACAAGTACATTCTACAAGCAAGTCGTTAACAACCAAAAACACTGCAGCAGTTAAACAAATAATTGTTCATCTTACAAACAACCAAGTATCCAGATACTGAGACCACTGACTCTACTTACCAGAGGCCAAGATGCTGGGGCAAGAATAGACAGCAGCCAGAGACCTACGAGAGTGTAATTAGTAAAGGATGGCGCATCCCTGGACAGGGGTATAAGTAACCTCCCAGAGGACTACAGGCAGCAATGAAAAGAAGAGGGTGTGCGACACAAGGGAGGGGGGTGGAGCTACTGAATAAGCCACACCTGGAGTGGCTTTCCCAAAGCCTAAGGTAGTTAGTAGAGATAAGGCAGGAGATATAGGATAGCACTGGGAATACACAGTAGTAAACAGGTACTGATATAAAGAGAGATTGAGTATGTCAAGGACAACTGCAGGAGAAACAGGAGAAGAAACAATCAGAAATACAGGTAACTTAAGGTAAGTGAGGAAGGTGTGAGTAGGAAAAGTTTAGTATGATACAGAAGCCAAAGGAATGAAAGGTAGAGGGGGGAAGAATAGTGTTCCAGCACAAAGGTGAAGTAGGAAGGTGAGCAGGTCAAGAAAAGTACAGTATGGAACAGATTGTAGGGGAGGGATGGTAGAGAGAGGCAGTATAAGAGGATGGAATGAGGATAGAAAGTAGGAAGAAATATATTGCATATACAGAGGTAGGACAGAGTAGAGGGGTAGTGAAAGGAATTGTATAAGGGTGCCACCTAGTGGGCAGAGCTAGTAACAGTAGGAAAGTGAGTGGGAGAGCTGTTTAGAGAAAAAATATGGAAGGTGAGATGCTAAGTAAGAGTAAGTTAGTATATGTAAGAAGGAGTGTTGGCTGTAGGGCCGCTGGAAGGGTAAGGTTAAGGCTGCTGTTTACTCATGCTAGTAGCAAACTATAGGGCCCTGATAAAAATAGTACACAGGGGTCTATTATGCAAATGTGATTAAGTCCATAACATACTTTCTGCCTTCCTTGAAGGTGGGTGCAGTGGGAATCAGTCAAATAGATGAGGCCACTAGAGATTGTAAGGGTTCTTGTATCTCCTGGTAGGTTTTGGCTAGGACAAGTTCAGGACAATGCAGAGCTGGGTACTTTGGAGAGAAAAAGGAGATAAATGAAGAGGAGAGAGCAGAGTTAGCACAGGTATCAAGGCAGTAAAGCTAGCAATAGTTGAGATAAAAGCATGCACATACAGACATATTTACTGGCAAAATTATAAGCAATTCTTTAGGCATTCTAGACAAGATTACAATAAAGTATGAGATTCCTAAGAGGCAATTAATACAAAACTATAACTATCTACTGGGATAAACATACAAGCTAGGTACAAGAAGATTACAAATTGTGAAAATGGTAGTCTTTAAAGCAGTTCAAGCATTGATTGTAAATTAAAAGCTGTAAGCAAACATCCAAGGTAGCCTAGGTAATTATTTCTTTAAATTATACATAGTTGTTATCTAAGAATCTGATAATGAAGCACTAGTAAACAGTAGGCCTAAGGTTAGGGGGCAAGCCCTATTCAAACCTTAATGTGGAGGCTAGTGGGGAGTAGCTATTATTAAGAAGTAGAACATTGAGTAGGACCCCAGGTAAAAGATCACAATGGTGGTTTCAGTACAGCGGTCCTTTAAGATATTATATCGTGAAAAAAGTATTCACAATACATGTAAGCTGGGTTTACATAGCTTGGTATGAGCAGGTATGAAGGGATTCCTGTGAGTTCCGAATACGCGCCACGTGTGTGGCGTAATTAAACAAGCCGTTAAGATTACAAAGGCTTAAGGAACTATAGTTACATAAATATATTTGTTACTTTCAGCGCTTTATGCTGCAGTATCTTAGAACGCTAAATTCAGTTTAGAAAAGTACAATAGAAACGGCAATTGATTGCAGGGATCGAGAGTTCGTTTACAACGAACTAGATGTTAGAAATCATCTGAACGCTCAGATATAGCTTCCACGTGGGGGGGGGTGCATTACCAATAGCCATGAAAGGTTACAAAAGGCTTTTAGTGATATAGTTTGTGGATATCCACAGAATGGGTGGAAAAGCTCCTCGTGGCACTGTATCAGTAGCCCAGAAGGCTATAAACACACTGTAGGCGATAGCTACTCTTATATTCTTAGAATTAAGTTTCCCTTCCTTGTTACAGGAGGGAGCCAGTAACTAAATACAAGGAGAGCTGAGTATCACCTCCGTAGTTGTAAACCGCTCTCAGGCACAAACACCGGTGGGTGAGCGGACAACAAAGTTCCGTGCAGCTTCAGTGTAAGGCTAGTGAATCAGGTGATAAGTTTCCCTCACTAGTTACAGGAGGGAACCAATAACTACATACAAGGAGAGCTGAGTATCACCTCCGTAGTTGTAAACCACTATCAGGCACATACACCGGTAGGTGCGCGGACAACAAAGTTCTGAGCAGCTTCAGCGCAAGTCTAGTGAACCAGGTGTTATACTCGGGATTAGCGGAATACAGGGATAGGAGGTAGCTGCTACTAAAGGAAAAATGGGGATGGGTCACAACATAATTACCTTAGCTACGTATAAGAAAAAAAAAACAGTATTATACGATAAAGTAAGTTACAGCAAAGGCTGGGCAGGTGGAAAGGCTGGGCAAGTGGAAGGCCTGTTAGTCCCTATGTACTGTATAACATTACCTCAATTATTTAAGCAGGAGCAGTAGGCTAGTTAATTCAAAGTTTTGCAGAGCGAGAGAAGTACTCTTCAATCAACACACAGATCTGTATCAGAGTAACAAGTACATTCTACAAGCAAGTCGTTAACAACAAAAAACACTGCAGCAGTTAAACAAATAATTGTTCATCTTACAAACAACCAAGTATCCAGATACTGAGACCACTGACTCTACTTACCAGAGGCCAAGATGCTGGGGCAAGAATAGACAGCAGCCAGAGACCTACGAGAGTGTAATTAGTAAAGGATGGCGCATCCCTGGACAGGGGTATAAGTAACCTCCCAGAGGACTACAAGCAGCAATGAAAAGAAGAGGGTGTGCGACACAAGGGAGGGGGTGGAGCTACTGAATAAGCCACACCTGGAGTGGCTTTCCCAAAGCCTAAGGTAGTTAGTAGAGATAAGGCAGGAGATCTAGGATAGCACTGGGAATACACAGTAGTAAACAGGTACTGATATAAAGAGAGATTGAGTATGTCAAGGACAACTGCAGGAGAAACAGGAGAAGAAACAATCAGAAATACAGGTAACTTAAGGTAAGTGAGGAAGGTGTGAGTAGGAAAAGTTTAGTATGATACAGAAGCCAAAGGAATGAAAGGTAGAGGAGGGAAGAATAGTGTTCCAGCACAAAGGTGAAGTAGGAAGGTGAGCAGGTCAAGAAAAGTACAGTATGGAACAGATTGTAGGGGAGGGATGGTAGAGAGAGGCAGTGTAAGAGGATGGAATGAGGATAGAAAGTAGGAAGAAATATATTGCATATACAGAGGTAGGACAGAGTAGAGGGGTAGTGAAAGGAATTGTATAAGGGTGCCACCTAGTGGGCAGAGCTAGTAACAGTAGGAAAGTGAGTGGGAGAGCTGTTTAGAGAAAAAATATGGAAGGTTAGATGCTAAGTAAGAGTAAGTTAGTTTATGTAAGAAGGAGTGTTGGCTGTAGGGCTGCTGGAAGGGTAAGGTTAAGGCTGCTGTTTACTCATGCTAGTAGCAAACTATAGGGCCCTGATAAAAATAGTACACAGGGGTCTATTATGCAAATGTGATTAAGTCCATAACATACTTTCTGCCTTCCTTGAAGGTGGGTGCAGTGGGAATCAGTCAAATAGATGAGGCCACTAGAGATTGTAAGGGTTCTTGTATCTCCTGGTAGGTTTTGGCTAGGACAAGTTCAGGACAATGCAGAGCTGGGTATTTCTGCCTTCCTTGAAGGTGGGTGCAGTGGGAATCAGTCAAATAGATGAGGCCACTAGAGATTGTAAGGGTTCTTGTATCTCCTGGTAGGTTTTGGCTAGGACAAGTTCAGGACAATGCAGAGCTGGGTACAGAGGCCAAGATGCTGGGGCAAGAATAGACAGCAGCCAGAGACCTACGAGAGTGTAATTAGTAAAGGTAGAGGGATTAATAGAGGTTACTGCAGTGGTGGTGCTGCGGTAGCGTTGTCGCCTCACAGTAAGATGTTGTCCTGTTCGATTCTCAGCTAGAGTGTCTTCTGTGTGGAGACATGCGTGAATGGGTATACCTTCGTTGAAGGTTGTGCGTCAGGGCCGGCAACTCGGCACGTAAAAATCTACTGCCAATCATTAGCGGACCGGAGTTCTGCTGTGGCGACCCCTAACCAGGAAAAGCCGAAAGAGACAACAAGAGGGATTAATAGAGGTTGGAGAGAAATTGTATTTTTATAGACAGTTGTAACGCCCCCACCCTTCTTTCCTGTTCTATCTAGCCATAGGATTTTATATCCTGGAGGGAGAATTTCTTCATTCTGTCTGCTGGGTTTTAGCCAGCTCTCTGTTATGGTAAGGATGTCAGCGGAGTAGTGAGTTATAAATGCGTGTAAGTGAGGAAGTTTGGTATATTGCGAGAGTTAAGATTGATGATGAGTAGAACTGCAGTGTGTTTGTTTGGGGGTATAATGTTGCTTGGCCCTGGATTTGGGCGAATATCCCCCGAGGTAAGGAGGTATTTCTTTAATGAAAGTTGAAGCTTGGTAGTTTGTAGAATATCTATGTGGTGTTTACTTGATGTTTTTCTAGTGTGCAATAGTGAAACATACTTGTTATGTAAAAATATTGTGTTGTCACTAAATAAAGAGGGGGCTATAGGAAAGCTTATGTGTGTAATAACAGGTGTGAAGGTATGTTTTGTATGGTAGGTGGTGTGTGGTAGTGGTGTGTTTGTGTATAAGGATGTAATGTAGATTAGAGTTGTGAGGGTTAGTAGGAGAGATGAAAGTAAGGCCTGCATAGTTTGGGTTTGTGCTATTTGGATGCAAGTGGCAAATTAGGGCTGTGGTTAGGGTGGTTGCAGGTGAGTGGCTGTAAGGAGTGGTCAGGTAATTAGGGGTTAGAATAAATGTAGAATTAGTGGGGGTGGGTGAGAAATGGGGGCAGGGTAGGGGCACCGAGTGAGCCGAGCATAGCGGGGCTCAGCCACCACGAAATTACAGAGACAATCAGTGAGCTGTAATCAGGAATAGCAGGAAGAAAACAGCCAAATTGGGGTAAGTTCAGTATATCTGCTTCCCTGTAGCAGTATGTTGCCACCTGGTGGCCAAAGTAAGTTAATACAGCCAGAAAAAAACTAATATGCATGTATGCTCATCTGCCCTGTAGTAATACTTTCAATAAGGAGCAGTTTACTTTTTTTAAAAGCAGATAGTTTTAAAAACAGATTTGGAGTGTGGATGAATTACAATAGAAGGAACACCTACAGTTTAGAAATCTGTACTCTCTAGTTTGGTTTTGGAGCTGCTTCAGGCAGGTAACTGAAGCAGATTTACACTCTTTCACAAGTTATTTTGCTGGGCAAGTCTGTTGGGCAGGGGATGACCACAGAGTGTTTAACCCATCGGGAGAAGCTTCTATAGCCAGAGAGCACACAGGCAGGGGAGAGTAGAAGCTTCCATGTGGACTGCACAGACATCTAGATGGATATCATTATAAGGGTGTTAGTGATGATGAAGTTTATTTGATTGCTTGCTGTCTGTAAGTTTGATGTTAATTTTATCAATAACTTATTTGCAGAGGTTTACCACAGAAATATTTGTGCAGCAGGTCTGATAGTATCCTACTAGTTGTATGATGGCTAAGTGCTTATATAATAGCAGTTAACTAAAAATAAATTAATGGAGATTAGTGTTCTAGGGGTTTACCCTTTGACCCAATAGTACAGCAATCTTGGAATTTAATTACATCAAGTGTAAGAGTGTAATGAGCAAAGTTCTTTGAAAAGGTGATGTGTTTTGAAAAGTCTGTCAGTCACATTCCTTTCATATTGCTCCTCCTTCAGTTCATTGTGTTTAGTTATATGATGTGCAACTAGAGCTGACCATCGTTTAGGGTTGGGGTAAAGAAGGCTGCTGGCCCAGGTGCAAACTGTTACAGGACAACGAACAGTCCAAACCAAGATGTAAAATATGATAAGCTCTACAGGATCACTAAATGTTTTTATTTAGAAATGCAGCAGGGTTTTGAAAGTGAAACTGGATCACACATGCACACAGAAGTAGAACTTTTCGGTTCCTTTGATGGCTGCTTCCTGTAAAAAAGTTATGTTATCCTTTTAGGCTTTATTTTATTTTGGGGGAGTAATTTAGCTTTAAAATTATGACCTAGTAAGAAATAAAGAAGCCTGTTACATCTCTAGCTAATGCAGAAAGGGAACATTTATCTAATAGATTGCATGAAATATTTACAGGTGCTTGTTCATTCCAGCACACTCAACGGTGCCTGTATGTCATTGGTAATTATGTATGTTCTGCCAAACAACCAGTAGTGTCCCAGATCTGCAGTGTCAGTTTCTGCTGTTCACAGTTAATTTAACAAACACTGCTCTGCATATGTTCTGGATGCTAGAACAGCTGTTACATTTTTTGAGCTTCAAGCATGAAAATCTCAAGTCCCATTGGTCTATAAAATGAGTGTTATATGTGTCTAAATCATGTTCTGTCATTCTTACTGCAGTTGTATAATGACACCATAATAAGTACCACCCTTATCATTTGGAAGAATGTTTTCGTAACACTTAGTGGTACCCAACAAGAAGCCTAGTAAAGTAGAAGCCTACCCTGTGGTTTCTTTTGAACTTGGACTACAAATGTCCATGCCCTTTTGAGATGGCAGATTAAAAAAAATATTCTCCTCCTTTAATTCATTAAGTTTGTGGTGGTTTCATCATAAACAGACCAAGTCAGAATACCACTGATAAAGTCTTTACACGTTAAATTAGGTAAAATACCTGAAAACCCCACAGTTCACAGCCAGCACTGGTTCCAAAAGGTATATAAGGAAATTTTGTGGGTTTTCCTTTTAAAGTACTTAATATGTTGAGCCTTCCAAAACACTCATTAACATTTAACCCACCTATACAAAGTCTCTGCCAATCACCTGCATATAATATCCAATTATTGGATTTTATGAAGAGGGATAAGACAGGGGTTCCCACTATTACCCCTATTTTATGACAGTAGTTGAATCCCTTCCTCTTGCTTTATGATGGTGGTTCAATAGCACAGTATCTTTTGTGATCTGCGTAATGTACAGGCTAACTGTCCTCATTTCTAATCTAAGAAATGGCTTTGACTTCTAACACTGTTTCTTGCTTCCCCATCAGAGCAGTTTATAAGAACCAGTCCTAGATGATTTCCATTGCAGCAGCTACTAGTACAGTTTCTCATTACATGACACTCTCTGACTATTAATCAGTTATGTTTGGTGAATAGGGATGAGGGGCTAGAAGGTCCCATTTTCAGCAGATCTCTAGCGAGAGAATGACTAGTACATTTACAGATATAATGCAATGATTGATGATAACAGACATATGACAGAATAAGAACAGTGACCGAAACATATAAAATTACAAGTATAAGGATGCCCGACCAATTCAGGGCAATTACTAATCCATTTAATAGATGATAAAAATTTGCATTGTGTCAAAAAGCAATGTAGTGAAAAATGTGCATAATGATAAATAAATTATTCTGATTATAAAGACATCAAAGTGGATACTATATAAAGTGCATGCATAATGCAACACACATTAGATTGGTAGTATCCATCCATTCATTCAATGAACTGGTAGGGCTAGTCACCCGGCGGTGTAAACATTGGCTCAAGATGATTGTCACTGCAGAATTGGCATGCTGATCCCATGTGAAAAATGGGAAAAGGGGTTGTACACATCTGTCATGTAATGTTAGTTACAAAGTATTGAGGAGATCCGATCATAGGGAAATATGTGATTTGAAAAGTGTCTTAAGAATGGATAGCTTAATGATCCTGCATTCTTTTACATCACTCCTATAATTTCTATGAAATCAAAAATGTTTTTTTTTAGTTCAGATTTGATACCTGAGTTTGAGAAAGGTGATTCAAGAATTTTCTAACAAAAACAGTAAGAAACACTGCAACTTTTTTTGGTATATGGAATGCAGCTAAGCCTACCAACAGATTACCTAAGCTTAAGCTTAGTGGTATCAAAGAGGAAGGGACAGTTAGAGGAGTGTCTCTGTCTGTGTGCAGATTTTGATTGTGTCTTGGACAGCTGATGATTATATCTAACCACAAGGAGTGGCACTGGGGCTTAGACATGGTGACCTGAGGTTTGACTGTATAATTGGATTAGATTAGTTATGCCTAGATCAAGATAATTATTGTCCAGCTTGTTGAAAAACATGACACATGTATGCAGACATGCTATTACTGATAGGAACAGCAGCTGGAATGATAGCAACAGAAAATCAGTCAGTTCATCCCATGTATCTGTTTGGCGTACTCCCATTGGAAATCTCTGTAGCAGCAGAAATTGGCTGTTAAGAAAAAAGTGGCCTTTTTCACATGTCCAGCTCCTATGAATCTCAGTTTGACCTCCTATTTCAGTATTTATTTTCCATTTTGCACTTCTGCTGCTCATCATGTTGCTATAACCCACTTGTTCTCCTTTGTGAAGAGATGGTATGGACTTGGCATGATGATCATCCAGAAAGCGATCTGAGGATTTATTTTTAATAATGTCGTATGCTTATCGTTTTGCACAAACCCATTGACATTCGAGCAAGGGCATGCAGTGGCCTATTGCTGGGGGTGTCTCCCAGTTTTGTGAGTAATATAACACTCAATGGCCCTGCCTCCCTTGTAATGGGCACATCTATGTGATATGCAGTCTTTGCTGGGGGGGGGGGTACAATGCCTCTCCTATCCCCAGAAGAGGTGAGCAGTCAGAGTGTCTCTCTCTCTCTCTCTCTCTCTCTACCTTCTCCATATCCTCCAGAATCTGGGTCTCTAATTTAACTCAAGTAGACGGGGGGATTGTCAGGACTTTACCCATTACATGACATGGAGTTGCATCAAAAGGTCAGTAATTGCGACATGGCACTCCAGAGGCCTCAGTGTATGGTTACAGCGTTTTGAAGAGGGAGACTTACTATCCTCCTGTGAAGTACTTAGTGCCCTGCAGATGACCAAAATATCTCATGCTGTAGTGATGAGAGGCTGGCCTATTGCTTAGCCATCCAACTGCTTTTTAAAAATGAGATATTTTGGTCATCTGCAGCCTACAGTATCTAATTAAGTTGTTGGTCTCAAATCTCAGACACAATGTCTTTCTACAAACATATTTCCTCATAGTTTTACCAGTCTTTCTGGTTACTCATGAAACTGTACACTCACAGTACTGGTTTAGGCTTTCATAAGATACCTTTGCTTCACAGTTTGCATCTGAATATTCTTGAACATAGCAGCTATAATACTTCTCACCCCACATAGGCTCACCCTTTAAGTTACAAGTAGTCAGATGCTGAAGGTATTATGATTAACTTGGGAACTTGCCTTTTATGACCATTCCTAGTTCATAATGTCCAGTGGAGTAATACAAAATACATATTAGGTGAATTCAGCTTCATGCTAGTCATACGTTAGCACTGTTAAACATGGCACAAGACCTGAACTTGGACAGACACTTAGGGGCTTAGTGCTTCTTTCTGTGGCTTGGAAGGCCATTAGTAGATGTTGAAACTGGCTGCCTCATTTGATTTTATCTTATGGTTCACTATCTCTGTGATTTTTCAATACAAGTATCATCCTCCTCATACCTCTCAACCTTTTAGCATATGATATCTGGACAAAGCCAAAAATAATGGGGGTACAAAGGCCCAAAAATAGGGACAAATTTTAAATGTTGCTCTTATAAATTTAGAAAGTTGCTAAAATAAAAGGTGTTGTGTAGTGTGCATTTTCTAAAGGATACGAGTTCTGAAACTCAAAAGTCTGTTATTATTAAGTGACTTCAAACCTCAATGATTTGTCAGAAAACTACACATTTTATAATGAACAGACAAAAAATATGAGGCAAAAATCTGGACAGTTGAGAGGTATGATCCTCCCTCTGGCATAGTACAAAGAAATAAAGTGAAAGTTCTGCTGAAATTGTTAGAAAATTGCAAATTGTTGAGATTGCTGTTGCACAGCTATTAATAATAGGATAGATGGCTACTTAAGAAAGCATATCTTGTAAGAATTAGTTAAACTTTAAGTTTACTCCTGTCTCCTTTACATTTTCCTCTTATTCAATTAATTTAGTGTTTGAAAGCAATTTTTATTTTGTCTTATTAATTGTTACTTCCTACATTGTTCACTCAAAGGAATACTTCCCAACTTTGGCATTAACATTATTTAGTCCTATAAAAATATGTGATTAGGATGTAGTCTTAAAAAAGCACATAAATTATTGTAAAACTAGTAATGGAATGCTTTACTGTTTAGTATGTAAATAAAGATAGAATAAAAAACAGCAACATTCTTTACATCATTGACAGAAAATGTCTAAGATTGTGAAGGCAGGAGTCTGCTCAGTATAAGGTTGTGATTGGCCTGATGTTGTCAGATGGAGTTGTGACCAAAGACAGAGGTTGAGAACAGGGCACCCTACTAAACTTGGGTCAAAATCCCCCATTGCATCCAGGGGTCTGAGGGCCTCTATTCAAGATGACCATGATGATTTATATGTGTTATTTTTAAAAGATAATTGCATGTTAAGCCTTTTTTATTTGTTGTTTTACTTATTTATTGCATTTGTCTACCAGAAGCGTCCACTGGGCTGAGAATGAGCCCATTTTCAGTGGAGGCCCAGGGAGAAAAGCTCCACATTAATTACATATAACAGCAGTGTTACACACAATACAGGGGAGAAAAGCTCCCATAATTACATACACAGAAATGTTATGCACAATACAGGGGAGAAAAGCTCCACATTAATTGCATAGACTGACGTGTTGCACATAATACAAAGTATATTGAGTAGTAGAAGTAAATTGTAGTAAAAGGAATAACAACAATGAAAAATAGTGTGGAAAAATGGTATGAAACAGAGCACATTCAATTAACATGTTAGTGAAAATGTATAGGTAGAGTTTTTAGCAATGAGAAGAATTAGCTTCAGAGTAGGAATAGGAGGAGACAGATGGGCAAAGGTAGTGACAGATCAAGTTAAAAGTGTCAGTAGAGGGAGTTAGTATGGTAGAGAGAAGGAGAGGAAATGCCAGTAATTTAAGTGAGAAGAGAGAGGTTCCAGTGAGGGAGGTCAGGTTTTGAGGTTGTTAGGGTACAGGTGCATAGCAGTGAGAGGAGAGATGAAGTCTGACGGATTTTTTTAAAAGAAGCAGGATTACTGATAGTCCTGATTGAAGGTGGGAGATTATTCCATAGCTTAGAAACAGTGAAAGAATACAACATTTGGCCAGCTGAGAGCTTAGGTTTCACAATAGTCAGTAGCATTTTATTTTCAGACCTGAGGTGTCAATTAGGTTGATATGTGGTCAGAATGGAGGAGAAGGATGGGCAGGATGTTGGGTGGTAAATAAGTTTATGGGCAGAAGTTAATTGAAGATAAGTGAGATAGTGAGGAGATTCGAGACAATTTATCTGCTACAGAGAGGAACAGTGGTGGGAAAAGAATTTTGCATTTGTAACGAATTTTGCAACTTCGTTGTAGCATGAGTCAAGTTTTGTTTTCATGGAAGATTGTAGATTGGTGAGGATGGGGGTTCCATATAAAAGAGTTGGAAGTAGGAAAGATGAGGCAAAGACCTTTTTAGCAGCGAGGCTCTTTTTCTACTGCTTTTTTGAAGTTTCATGTGCCTCACAAATGTGTGTGTGTCCATAGATAAAAATCAGTGATAATTATTTACACACACTCACACACTGTTTCTGCTTTTGACAAATTAAGTCTCTCACAAGACACACACACAAGCAAAGTGAGGAACACCAATTCACCAACATCATGCCATCAGGGTTAAGACAAAATCACAGCATTCAGATAAAACTCACACTGAGACATAAACAACTGCTTCTCCTTCTTCCTCCGGCAATAAAACAACTCTGACCCAAAAAAACCCCACAGAATGTGGCAAACAGGAACAAACAGCAAGGCAAGTTCCAAAATTTTTATTTTCTAGCACTTCGGTGTCACCACCTTCAAGGAATATCAAACAGTAACAAACATTTACACACATTTTTTATAACTTGCACAATTAACATCAATCATTAACCAATTAAATAACCACTTATCCTTTAAAGCAAACATTTCCAATTTAGATCATTATTTAAACCATTAGGCACTAGAGTTTTATATTTCAAAATATAAATACTCTCTTTATACCACAATTTATGCTTCAATACATTTTCATCATCACAGAAACATTCTACAGCTTCTAAAACTGTGCCTTGTAACAAAGTAGTATCACTACCATGTAACGCTTTAAAATGTGAAGTAATTATTTTATCGTCCCTCATATCTCTTATATGTTCCATGAATCTGACACGAAATTCCCTTTTAGTTTCCCCTATATAATACAAGGTACATGGACATCTCAATGCATAGACCACCTCTTTACTTCTACATGAATAAACATCTCTGGGTTCAAACTGAACCCCATTTATATTATTGAAAGTCCTCACAATATTTACGCAAACTACATCTGTTACAACATGATGTTCCCTTAACCACTAATGTATTTGGTGTACCAGTAGCTGGCAAGAAAAACCTACCATGTACTACTATATCCTTTAAACTTCTTCCCCTCTTATAGGAAAAAAGAGGTTTTCCAGGCAAAATCTCCGCCAGAAATCTGTCTTCCAGCAAATATTTCCAATAATATTGTATCAATGCTCTTATTTCCTCACTTTTGATATTGTATACAGATACATAATAAATTGTGTTTGTCGCATAACTATTTACCTCTCTATGGCCAGGTACCTGATCACTACTTTTCACTCCATAACTATATCTGTTATTCCTTCCATCTTTATTCTTATGCACCCCTTCCCACACTGAGACATAGCAATGATCATTTTACATTGACTTTAGTAAATACAATGCAGTGTATAATACTGCTTCTGCCAAGCTACAGCAGTGAGTTTTAAATTGTGATTAACAGCAGCAGATAGTCACTTTTATTCACAGATAGTCCCTGTACCCACCAATTGCAGCCACTTTAACTATATGCACTTCAAATGTTTGCTTCTGATCAAACAATTACCACAGTAAAATATTCCCGTAGGATCAGTCATTTTTTTATTTACAGGCCTGTACCCATCAATAGTTACTTTCTTGACTGTGTACATACAAGATGTCTGTGGCAAACATAATGGCCATAGTAATATATTTTACTTGGTTTCATATACAAATACAATGGCCAAAATAAAATATCCCAGCTTATCTCACACAAATGCACACTAGTCCTACAAATCCAGATTAATATATGTTTAACTTGATCAAGTGGCAGTAGGATCAGTCACTTTCATCAGCCCTCAAACCTATCAGTTTCAGCTATTTTGTTGAATATATATTCCTCTGATGTGTGACTATGATAAAAGAAGAACAAAAATAAATAATAGCCACTGTAATACATTTCAGCTTTGTTTCACAAAAACTGACATTAGCCCTGCCAAGCCTAACACCAAGTTGCAGCAGTTAACTAGCTATTTAAATTATATATTTCCTCACTTTTTCTTCAAATACTTGTCTAACTCATAATCCAGCAAAGAATAAAAACAAGTTATTCTGGTACTCAAGTCCAGAAGCACAGCAACAAGGTAAACTATTCAATCTTTGAAAACACTTCTACTGGTGTTTCCAAAATAAGTGGAAGCTTAGGCCCCCAGAAAGAAAAATTATTACTTTAACCAGCTTTGTCTTTTCTGTCTGTGAAACGTGATTTGTGTACCCTAGTAATTTATTTTTTTTCTAGTAAATGGGAGACAGACTTGAGCCTGACACAACTGATGACTCTAGACATCAGTGAGGCAAACCTTATGAAAATGGGGCAGTATCGAAGTAAAGATCTAGCTAATAAGTATGAAAGAGAGAGGAAAGACTATGGCGGTACATCAAGACTGCCATCATAAAAGCAGCAGCTTATGAGTGAATTTAATCGGCACATATGAAAGAAATTAGTAACAATGGTTCTCAAATAATGCAGCTTTTAAGGAGAGAGAGAGAACAAACAGCTGGATTTATAGATAGCCTGCTTGAGGCATTCCAGAGGCAGCATGTAGGCCAAGAGGACTAAGATGTTTTAGCCGTGACACTTGTTGAAGCCTTCTGCATAATGTGAATTAAAATGAAGGGCAGTTTAAATGAATTATTTATATTTAAATTTTTTTATTGAAAACTGTCATTTGATTGAATATCACAAGTCTAGTTTTTGGTCTTCTTGTTTTTGTATTTTAAATTTGTTGGGATACGGGGAACTGTCAAGTTACAACTCAGCAAAATTTCACCTCCCTGAATATCACTGGCTGAGAATTCAATGTGATGGAAAATTGGGTGGATTTTTTACAGGGCCACATGAGCTGCAAGCTCCCCCCAAATCACACACACACACACACACACACATATATATATATATATATATATATATATATATATATATATAGACTTTAGAATATTGAAAGCCCGTAACATTGAAATTTAAAACATTGAGACCAAACTCTTGAAAATTCAAAACACTGAAAATTCAAAACATTGAATCCCATAACATTGAATATACATAGGAAACCAACATTTAATATATGCCAGCACAACTACATACAGAAACAAATAAAAACAAATCATATTACAGTTATCCAACAATAAGCAGGGGGGCAAGCTCCCCTGCACCCCACACCTCCAGCTACTTAAATATATCAACTCTGAGATTGCACTACACAGAACAAAAAGGCAAACATAGCATTCCGCGCTTCATGACTGCATGTTTAAATTGTAAAAAACTATCCTCTACCTTCTCTTAGAAACACTACTTCACTACTTCACTGTTAAACCATTACACATTACTATATATCTCTGATACTTACCAGAGTTTCATAGGTAATCTCAGTCATGTTCCCTTCTTAATTACTATACTACAATGTAACTTATCTTAGTGTAGTGTAGTATGATCTTGGAGTTGTTATTTTTAAGTAGCAGGGGTTGTTGGGGGTGCAGGGGGGCTTGCCCCCTGCTTATATTTGAAGAAGTGTAATATGTTTTGTTTTTTTATTTGTTTCTGTATGTAGCTTGTAGCTGTGCTGGAATATAGAACATGTTGCTTTCCTATGTTTTTTCATTGTTGTGGGATTCAACGTTTTAAGTTTTCAGTTATTTGAATTTTCAAGATTTTTGTATCAGTGTTTTGAATTTCAGTGTTATGGGCTTTCAGTCTTCTAAAGTGAATATATATATATATATATATATATATATATATATATATATATATAATTAATCATTGCCAGCACACACCCACCTGGAAACAAGATTGGCAATAACTGCTTAGGGAAAACAGCAAATGAGGAGCTCAACATCATTAACTTGAATACACAAGGAAATGTAAGAAAGCCACTTTTATGGATCATAATTTTGTAGCAATGGAATCAGATGGAATTTTGATGTAGGTGGTCTCTCCCTAACCCAAATCAAAGGTTACATAGACAACTAAATGGGGAACCAGAAATTCACCCCTGGTTTGGCACCTACGTCTCTTATGGACAAAGGAAGCCTTAGAACAGTGTAGAGTGTCTGCTGAGCCAACAGATGATGTCTTACCTATGGAATAGTATAATTTGTATTGATATGACAGTGTTAGAAACTGACATCACCTCAGCTTTCTAGTTAATACATGTGTAATGGAACAACAACTTAGCTGGTGACACCTTGTTCTCCAATACAGTAGGTAAAGCCTGGAACATCCTCCCAAGCCAACTAACCTCAATATCCTCTGTCAGCTTATTTAAAAGCAAGCTTAAACCCTACCTCAAATCACACTGGCTATGCCCCTGTGTTAACCCAGACTAAGTACCTAACTATTAACTAGACTCCTACAATTCCTAGCCTCCCATGATCATGATCTTGTGTTGTCTCACTAATTTTTAGTGAGCTTAACCTTCCTTAGGATTTTTTCTCATGTAAATAAGTATATACTGTGGAATGATCAAACACCTTCATATAGTATCACAACCCATGTGTTAAATAACACTAGAAATCCATCCTTGTTTGCTGTTCTTCTATACTCTATCTATTGATCTCTAGTGTTTTTCTTTCTTAGGTTTTTGTGAGACCTTAGTATCTCTTATCATAAATTACTAGGTGTATCTAATTTTGTAATATGTTATAAAGATTTGTACTACACCATTTCTAATACAAATGTATTAGTCTTATTCATCTATTCTTAGATAAATTTTTCCTTTTTACTACTGAAATATAAAATATATAATCTTAGGCTTGTACTATAATTGTTAAAACTTATGTACCAAATTATACCATTATTGTCTTTGTCTTGACCTTTTATGTTGTTGTAATTTGTGGAGCTTTTCTCCCCGGGCCTCCACTGAAAATGGACATATATCCAGCTGGACTAGCCCGGTCAACAAATGTAAAATAAATAAAATAAAATAAAAATGGTTCATTTTCCAGGCCCTTGCTTGTAAATATTTAATCTCCCAAGCCCCTGCTTATACTACGAAGGGTACTAGAACTTGTCTGAGATTGTGATGCATGGCTAGGCTTAAAAAGGCCCTTTTGGCCATTAGCCTAGTACACACCTGTGAACCTATAAACAAAAACATGTCACACAGGTACAGTGTGCAGTAGTTTAGAACATATCATGTAAGGTGCACCACTGATTACAGTTCCATGCCTTAGAACAGTGTAGAGTGTCTGCTGAGCCAACAGATAATGTCTTACCTATGGAATAGTATAATTTGTATTGATATGACAGTGTTACAAACTGACATCACCTCAGCTTTCTAGTTAATACGTGTGTAATGGAAAATATATAGATATACAGCACATGCAAAGGGTGAGGGCAGTGTTTAATATGTGTTTCTGGCCAGCATATTTGCTTCCTTTCAAGCAGAGGCTTACAGGTCACAAAGGTCATTAATTTGTTTGACATGGGCTGGGGCCAGTGGTCTTCTTTACAAAAGTGGCTGACATATTTCATATATGTTATTTTGCTCGGCACTGTGTCAAAGTCAAAGCAAACTTTATTGTCATTCAGAAAACACACAAGTGCAACAACTGAACAAAGTTCTGTGTCTCCGGAGTCAATGTGCAGACAACATATAGGCTATTTTCACAAACATTTACACATAAAATACCTAGCTACTACATCACGGACATGCAGGTAGACAGACTAATATTGCACATAATTAGAAACGCATTTTAACTCTTTTTGAAGTGAACACTTACTTGTACAAGACTTTGGTATTGCAGAGGTACGTGGTTAAGACATTGCACTGATCCTTGCACAGAAAGACATATTTGAGTATTGCAGTGTGAACACGAGTATTGCACTATGGACTTTAGCGTATTGCACTATGGTTAATTTACGAATATGCAACATGTATTGCCTGAAAGAAGAGATATTTTACTACACTGCTACTGCCCTAGATGACCTATAAGTTACAATCATGGTGAATATTGCACTAAGTATTAGATGAGACTGGTAACCAGGTTGATGCAGAATTTGAGACAAGCTTCTATTGTTTCTACTGACCCAGATGGCCATCACGGAGCGTAGTGGTTACTAGAGTTCAGCAGCCTGATGACATTAGGGAAGAATCTGGTAGTGAATCACATAGTTCTACAATGCATGCTTCGGAAGCACTTCTGGATGATAAATGCAGGAAAAGTCTGTTAGCAGGGTGAGTGCAGTCTTTAATTATTCCTCCGGTCCTGCTGGATAGGTGGTCTTAATGATCCCCTCAGCTGTCTTCACCACTCTTTGAAGGGATTTGTGCTCAGAGGTAGAGCAGCCATACCATAATACTGGGTTGTTCATCAGGATGTTTTCTATAGCACCTCTGTAAAAGGTAATGAGGACTGTCAATGGGAGAGTCACTCTCCTCAGCCTCATTCCCTCCAGTACAGCTCTTTTGATTGTGCACCTTTAACTCCTAGTGGGCGTGGCTTGAGCCTTTAAAAAATAAAGTTATCACCTTACAATTCTAACAAATACTCATTGACATAGGTCAAATATCAATACAATTGTGTTTGCCATCATGTATGCTTCAAGATAAAATATTCTGTTACCTTGTACAGGGCATGGGTTTGGAATTATTAATGCAAATATGAACAAGCAATATTTGATGCCTAGAGGAGCAGTAGGGGGTAACTGCAGATGCACCTGGAGGCGTCACTCGGATGTAATGAATTAAGTGCAATATCTGGTGCACTTTCTTGACTATGGCATTTGTATTAGTGTTCCCAGACAAGTCCTCATCAGTGTGCACCCCAGAAACTTCATGCTTCTCACTCTTTCAACTGTTTCCCCATTGATGGTGAGAGGAGAATGTGATGCAGAGGAGTAAAGCCCTGACTGACCCAGGTGACATAATTTCAAACAGAAGCTTGGATGTAAGAAGAGCTGAGGTGTGAGGGATGGAATGTGCATCTAGCTGACAGCTTGCCCATCCTTTGGAGTAGGGGTGGTTGTTTCCTGGTCAGCTAAGTGGTAAAGATTGCAACATTACAGCAGCTAATTCAAAAAATGTACTGCAAGGCCTGTTTTATGTTCAGGGTTTACATTCATGTAGCGGCTGTCAAAATCTTAATGTTTACAAGAATATAAAATAACATCTTGATCATTGGAAGATTGATTTTAAAAAAGTTTTTTCTAGGGGAATCCTCTTCTGCATCCATAAGTCAGGGTGCTGTGCCGTCTAACACCACTGTAACTTATTTATACTAATTCAGAGGTTGCACAGCCTCAGGAAGGAGGACACCCCCTCCCCAATATGTCATCTCATGGTTAACAAAAATGTTCTGTAAAATCTGCTTTCTTGTAAAACCATGAAACAGTCAGCCTTTGGAAAGTCAGTTAAACATGAAGCTCCATGTCTGCTCATCAAACACGAGTTTTTGTAGAACTATTCTATACACACTGGTTAGTTTGTGAAGTTCAAAGGACTGGGAGCATTTAAAGGATAATAATGTATATGACATTGTAAGCAGTCCTGTGAAACATTTCTATTAATTAGAAAGTGTTAAATTTTATTTGAAATGCAGGAGGATGGATAATTAGTATTATCATGGCTGAAGTTATAGAGACTAAAAAGGAATTGTTTGATGCAAGTAAAACTATCAAAGCATTCGGCATTTTTGAAAAGCAGTTCTATAGTGTTAGGAAGAGATGGTGTTTGTGGTCTTCTTTTGCATAATGATTGATGCTTTAAAATGTAAATAGTAAAAATGAATGCTATGGAGGGTCCACAAATGGTTTAAAAACAATTTAATATTATACCTTGAGCACTTTCGTCTTCCAAAGGAGACTTTATCAGAATAATTACAAATCAATACAAAGGCATTATATAGTATCTAAAAACAATTTTTATTGGCTATAGATAATGAATCAATTGAACCTGTTCTTTTCATATTTCTTCTCTTAAAGAACCCAGGAATGTGAGACAGTGCATAGAAACATCAGTCTTCTTACAAACAACGTACGCACATACTTTGTGTACTGTATATGCATATGTACCAAACAACATTATAATTGTAAGTAATGGTTAAATAACCTATAATTTATTAGCTTTTGTGCTTAACACAGGAGCAATAGATGCATTGTTGTTGAAACCGGGGGGGGGGTATTGCACCAAGTCGAAATCGCCACTTCATGTCTCTCACTTTTAAAAGGATTTTCCAGTCCCCCCTCGTAGGTCCAACCAATTTTTTTCCAGGATACCAAAGCAAACCTTCCTAAATCCTTGACATACCATAGAATGTTTGAATAGAGCACTGTTTTCATTTTTGTTGGCAGTGTTTTATGTATGTTCATAAATATGTGTCTTTAAAGTACTCTGTCTTGCCAACATAAAATGCTAAACATTCAAGACAGTAAGCAAGATATACAGCTCTAGAGTTGGCACAGTTGCCATCCTGAAATATTATTCTGCTATTCATAGTATTACCTAATGTTAAGGTCTGGTTCCTAGTGATACAAGTGCACTGCTTACAACACCCACATCTCATAGTTCCTTTAAGTGCCTTTGGAACTATATCATATTTGTTCTCCATTAATCTTTTGAAATTAGGTGCTGTTTTTAGTAATAAAAGTGAGTTCATTTACTACCAACTGATATATTTCAGAATTAGTCTTAAAAATTCACCAATTTCTTTTAATGGTGTCTTTGATCTCCCTGAAGAACTGGTTATGTTCTACTACCAAGGCCCTTTCATGTTTGTGATTCATATTAATGGTAGATGCAGTGAGTCCAGTGCCTAGAAGTGGTTTCCATCTGTTCCCCAACTCACTGTACACTTCTAATAAAGAGGTATCTAGAATATGATCAGGGTACCTCCTTGCTGAAAACATTTCCCTTAACTTTGATAACTCGAGCCACATGTCATCCTTCAGGGAAGTCATATGTGCCACCCTAGTGGCTTGTCCCTTCACTAAGTTCTTAATTTTGCCAAATAGGGTGGCTGCTGGTGAAGTGTAGATAGGAGGTGCAAAAAGTTTCTTTCCTAAAAATGTTGGACTTGAAACCATTAGATGTGTGGGAAATGAGGGTGTCTAAATAAGTTATCTTTTCTTTGCTCCAAGAGTATGTAAATTTCAAAAACTCTGTACTATTGTTCAAGAATTCTACAAAGTTATGGATTTTGTGTACCTCACCTTCGCATAAAATAAATATATTGTCTAAAAAACATACATATGAATGTAGGTTTTTGTCAAAGGAACTTTTAAATACAAGCTGATCTTCCCAACCTAGCAATATCAAGTTTGCAAAAGCAGGGGCACATGATGCTCCCATTGCCACTCCTCCTATTTGCTGAAAAATCTCCCCCTTAAAATCAATGTAATTATGTTGTAAGACAAGAGCCATTAATTCCATGACCAAATTGATTCTTTCATTAGAGAGGTTAACCTCAGATGGAAATATTCTAGATGTTCATTCTTGGGAATGACATTGAACAGTTCTTTGACATGAGTTGTTACAAATACAAGATTTTCCTTCCACATGTTCTTTTAGATGTCCTAAGAAGTCCCAGGAGGCTTTGATTAAATGTGGTACTGCATCATATACATGTTTAACCCACCTGTCAATCAGAACAGCTTAAGCATATGTTGGATCCGGTAGTGGAGACAATGGATCTGTAAGGAGGTTTGTGTACCCCGTTATGAATTTTCGGTATCTTGAAAGTAACTGGTATAATGTGGTTAGGGTTGGATAAAAAATGACAGGTATCATCTATTTGCTGGTTTAATACACTCCTCTACATACAAATCAATCCTTCAATATGCTATATTTATTTGATTTTTAGAAACAGGTGTATAAGTATCTATATCATGCAAAAGTTCCAACATGGTGTTAGAATAATCCTGTGCACCATAAATGACCATCCTGCCCCCTTTATTTGGTTGCATGAGACATACAGTTTATCAGCATGCAGTTGTTCAAGTAGAAGTTTTTCTGCCTTAGATAAATTGGAACCAAAATATTTTTTATTGGAACAGGGTTTGTATATGTCTTCCATAACCAGTTTTCCAAAAACAGACATAGTGGTGTGTAAAGGGGTTTAAAAGTACTTCACGTGCTATTCATCCTGCCCCCATGTTAACTTCACCTTCCACACTGTTTTTGTCATGAAAGAAGACATTCAGATTTAATTTTTTAACAAACAGTTTTACCTCTATTAAAGCATCAGCAATATCAATTTGCCTAGATGGAACAAAGCTGAGCCCTTTGGGAAACAAGGCAAAATGTTCTTTAGTAATAATTCTGGAAGTGTAGTTGTAGATGTTGTACCCCCTGTAAGAATAGATGATGCCAGTATTACCAACCTTTATGTTCTTCTTCACTCCTTTCCCTTGTTTGATTTTTGTGGTATGGCGACCTGTGGGGATTCTGCCCTGAGCTGAGAGAGGGTGCTCTCCTGGTCAGCCAGTTTTCTGCTTTGTAAGTGGGGTCAAAGGCCATTGGCCCAGGTGATGTGCAGTTGACTTTCCTAAGCCAGTGAAGGTAGCATTCACAGATGTACATGTGCATGTGTGTGTAAGCAGAAACACACTGTGGGAGGATTTGTAAGGCACCTCCAGGGATGTGGCCACCCACATCATCCACTAAATTGTGGGATTGGGGAAAATATGACAATTCCTGTGATCGCCTCTTTGCTCACATGGAACAAATGGAATGGGAATGGCTCTCACCCTATGGTTCAATGGACTTTGTGTTGGGGGCCGGTGATATTTAGCCAGCAGTGGAGTACCCAAAAACACACACACTCTACTACCTGCATACATTATTGACTTATATAGTAAATTCAGTATATTTCCATGGCAATAACAAAGTACTGCAAGCCTGACCTTTATTCTCTGTGGGTAATCAGAAGTTTAATTCAATGTAAGGGACATTTTTGGTAACAGAGAAATCACAGATTTAAATATAGCAACAGCTTCTTACAGCAAGTGCTCTAGTGCTTATCTGTGAACTGTGCAGTGTAAGTTAAAATAAACAACACATTTGTGTGGGGAGTCCTTTAAAACTGACTAAAACACATTTAAATCACCATTCACCAATGAGCTCCATTATAATGGGATACTTTTTTAAGGGCTATCAGCAAGCTTTATTCACAATAGCTTGGGTGATTAGTATTTCTCAAACAAGGGAAAGAAGCATAGACTTCTGGTTGTCAGAAGCACCTGACATGGCTATAATCAAATCTTTGTTTGTGTTTGATTTTTATTTTGTTTGTTAACCAGGTACAGGAACTATTCCTTCTTATACCCCTTTCAGCCATGTTCCAGGCTACAAGGGCAAGGCTGACTACAACTTACATGTATACAATTTAGTGTAGCCAATCATGTTTCAGGGAGCTGAGAGAAAACTGAAGTACCCAGAGTAAAAAACACAAAGGCATGGGAAAACATGCAAACTCCACAGAGAGAGTAACCACAGATCAGAACAGATAACTTGACATCAGAGCTATGAGGTAGAGAGCTTACCAATCAGTCTCACTGCTCAGTAGGATAATGGGTGCACTGAGCATGTCTGCAAACTAATATTTGTAATGCATCCTCCTGGACTTTGTCGTCCAGGTCAATCTGAAATATATTTTTTGCATATTTCCATCTAATGATTTTATATATATATATATAATCACTACTAAATCTTGAAATTCTACAATCCCGAGGACCAGAATCTTGAGATTGCGGAATCTTGAAGATAAAAAAAAAAAAACATTTTCTAACGTATATGCAGGGGGGGGGTCAAAGTTTCCATTCCACTTTGCATGCCACTATTTTGCTGTTCACTCCACTGTAGTGTGATCTTGGAGTTGGTATATTTAAGTTGCAGGGGGGCAAGCTCCCCTGCATATACATTAGAAAATGTTTTTTTTTTTTTATGTTTGAGATTCTGGTCCCGGAATAGAGGAATAGAGAGTCTTGTGACTCTGGAATTTTGAGATTTAGTAGTGATATATATATATATATATATATATATATATATATATATATATATATATATATATATGTGTGTGTGTATGTATGTATGTATGTATTGATATATTGCATTATTAGGCATGTATGCTGGTAAACACACACACACATGCGCACACAAACAAAAATAGATCTGCTGTACTGATTATGAAAGTAAACCAAATGTACTTTTCTGATTGGTACGTAGACTGCAAATGCAAACATTCCCACCCACCCCACATGCACAAATACAAACAAATTACTTAGGGGGGGCTGTCTTCCCCACACCCCCAACATGGAAACTTCATTCTGTACCCCCCATTACTTATGTATACCAGCTCTATTTAAGCATAGCATTCTATTTGCAAATTTCTGGTATTTAATGCCCTTGAAAGTTTGGCTGTCAGTGTTATTTGCTACCACATTGTCAAGACTTGGATCATAGTTATAACTATTTCTTCACCACAACTAGTGTCATGTAAGAGCTTCAAAAGTAACATTTCTTGGTGATAGTATACTTTCTGTTTGTCACATAACTATTGGCCACCTTATGTCCCCCTGACTTAAATAAATAGTCATGCCTGTATTTGTCACCGCTGCACTTTGTACATCAAAAAAGGGTGTTTCTTGGCTCTTTTTCTTTCCATTATTATATCTTTGCAAATCCCCCTTGTCCCTCTGATCCCATCTTCATTTCTCTTCATCTGCTGCCTCCTTGCTTCTGTTCATGTGAGGTGTGTTGTTTCAGATACCCCTGTTGTAAAACTACTCATAATTGTACAGTCCATTTTTAAGTCGACGAGGAAAAAAATGCCATGTTCTGCTTGTTCATGCCCTCTGACAGTCATAAAATAGACAGTGTTTCTCCATGTTGCATTTCTGAGCTCATCCTATTTCTTTCACAGTTGCTGTTGGATCTTGGCTGAGAAAAGTTTCTTAATGTAGCCTCAAGTATACTGGTAACTGTTGATAAACAAGAGAATGTAACACATTAGAGTGTTGATAAGGTAAGGATTCCTGTGGTTTTGGACTATATTAATTCCACAACTGAGTTTTTGTAGTTTTCCTATAATATAGGAGAGATGAGTATTTCATACTTGGATATTCAACTTGAAAAAGAATTAACTAAAAATAGGTATATTGCTAAGATTTTTCGTAAGGCTACCTATTCTAATACATTTTTACATTTTGATAGTGCACATCCTTACTTCCAAAAATGGGCAGTTATTAAGGGACAACTAGTTCATGCTGCACAGATGGTGACTAGAGATATTGATTTTGGAGAGGAATGTAGAAACCTCCTTCATATGTTTTTGAGAAGGGGTTATCCCTGCCCCCTTTTGGAATAACTAATCCAAGAAGTTACCCATAAGAGGGAGACTGGACATTTTATGCCATTACTATGCCGGGGGAGTCAATAATGTATCATACCCCAATTATTAATAACGATATAACCATTGATGAGGTGAGTTTTCAAAGGCCTTTGTTATAACATATAACGTGGATAGTGGATGCATTAAGGACATTGTAAAGAAAAATTGGGTCATTATAAGGGAGGATAATACTATCAGGGATAAGTTGAAGGAGACTCCCCGTATGGTTTACAAGAAGGGAAATAACTTAAAAGGAATCATGGAAAGGGCAACTATCAGTAAAAAGTGTCTTGGAGGGTGTAAAAATGCGGGAGATGTAATTATTGCAAGTGGATTGTTGAGGGAGATTGAGTCTGTGTTTTAGATAGGTAGGTTAATATTAAAGGTAAATTTGACTGTGAAAGTAAGGGACTAGTGTATTTAGCCCTTTGTCAATTATGTCCATGTTTTTACATGGGAAAAATGGAGAGTTGTCTTCGTGATAGGATTTATGAACATTTATATGATATTCATAGGAATAAAAAGACGAATGCCCTGGATGGAGTATCATGGATGAACATTTATATGATATTCATAGGAATAAAAAGACGAATGCCCTGGATGGAGTATCATGGACATTGGTTTAAATTCTCAGTTGTGGAAAAGGTTAGACAAAATGAATGGGGTCGACCTTGGCAAATATGGTTAGAAAAAAGGGAACTTTCCTGGCAGTTAGAATTAAATTCATGTGCACGGCCAGGATTAAATGAATATGTTACTGTTGCCCCTTTACTTAAGCTGAGAGCCTTGGATAGATAATTCATTCAAGGAATATATTTTATTAAAGTAAAAAATCTTATTTAAGGGGATTTTTAAAATTATTTATTTTTACTTATTTATTTAAATTTGTTAACTGGGTAGTGCCTGGCTGGGTTGAAAAGACCCGGGGAGAAAAGCTCCACAACAAAAAGAACGTTATTAAAGTACAAGCAGTAAACTTAGCTTCAGTAGTACATTGCTAACAATATGTAAATGAGCTTAACAAAAATATTATAGCAAAATATAATAGACTACAATATAAGCATGCATATTTCAGGCATACAGGAATACTATTTTTTTTTTACAATATGTATGAGGTAAATAAGTCATGTAGTTTTACAAGGTGAGTCACGTCTGAAAGACCAAAATTGGTCATGTAGTTTTACAAGTTAGGTCATCTAAAGGAACAAAGATTAATAAAGCTAAGACAGATAGTGGGATATCCCTATGTGAGATGAGCACTATTTGGGCTAACGTGTGAGACGAGTGGGGAAAAAAATAGGAAGAATATTAGTTGGGAGCAATACAGGGGCATAGCCACTTATTTAAATAGTCTTTCAGGGTAGTTTTAAATGTGGACATGTTGTGGTTTTCAGTTATCTGTTGAGGAAGGTTGTTCCATTCTTTGGCTATTTTATGGGAGTAGAAGAAGTCTCTGTGATAGTTGCGAGACTGGATTACTTTTAGCATTAGTGTGTTTGATGACCCGAGGAGTCTACAGTTTGTGTTTGCTGGACTAGGTTTGATAGAGCTGGGCAAAATAATGAGAAGGAGGATAGAACGGGGGGCTTATATGGGTATTTAACTATATTCTGTGATTGGGTATTACATATACATGGTATGGAGGTATTTTGTGAAGGGTCCCTTTAAATGGGAAAGAACAAAGTATCATGTGATTGTTTTTACATATTTAATGGAATGTGGTTTTAATTAATGTTGTCTGATGAAGTTTTGCAATATATGCAGAATGAAAGCGTTTACCTTTAATAAGCATGTTTGTTGGCGGTTTATTTAGGTATTACCGGTTCTTGGGTGGATATTTCCACCATGATGTAAACCTGAAATATAATCACGTTAATTGTAAAATATGCATTTATCTCATAATTGTTGCTGCATCTATTAACTGATTTTTTTACTTTCTGTTCTGTTTCTGATATATACAGCTTACTGCCTCACTGTTCTCACTCTCTCTTTTTTTCTTTGTGAATTATTTCACCTGGGCAGTATCTGCAAATGGTCAGCTGTGATCAGTGTACCACCCTGGTTAACAAATGTAAAACAAAATAAAAATGAAAATGTTGACAGAAACTTTCTTAATTTGTAATACATTCACAGAAAACTAGCAGTGTACTGGTTTCCTTATAGTACACGATGATTGTCGTAGCTGTTATTTTTCAGATCCACAGTACATGATTTTGCACGCCAAAAGGGAAAATACACTAATTTATGGTAGTAAAAATGAATACCAACGTTAGTTGTTGAAATTGTAGGAGATATAGCCATAGCTGTTAAATGAAATTTCACTCATTACCACAATTATAGTATTTTTACTACCTCTGTGTATGTGGAATATTAAAATAGATTATAAGTACAGAATATTTTGTAAAGCTGACTGACAGTTTCATAAGTAACAGAAGAAGAAATACAAGTCATGGTAAATGAGTGCTTAGGCCTAAAATGCCATATTCCATGAAATCTCATGTTTTACTAGTGCTGAAGGTGTCCAAATTCTAGACTTTTCTAGCATTTTTCTGGAAATCAGTGTCCTTGGAAAAGGACATTTTTATATTTGTTTTGCATCTCCACATTTCAAACCACATGTGATTTTGTATAGTTTTTAGCAATGCAATTATGGAGCCAGCTCACACTCCTTCATAGCAAACAAGTCGCATATTGTCTTCCATTAATTATACTGGAAAGCACCATACTTAATATCATTTATTTCCAGTTTATTTCCAATTTGATTACTGGGGAGGTCCACTGGGCTCAGAGAGCCTGTTTTCAGTGGAGGCCCGGGGAGAAAAGCTCCATATTACATACAAGTAAACAAAAAATAAAATTATACAAAGTAATATGAAAAAGTATAAATGCATAATGGCAAGACAATTCTTAAACATATTTACAAAGTTGTTTAGATAACCATTTGTACAATATTTAAGTTGGTAGAGGCTAAAGTATAGTGTTTACTTAGTTATAAGAGTTCACAATTGTAGAGAAACAGTTAATAGTTGTAGAATAAATATTTGAAGGCTGTAGTAAATATAAGTTTAGAAGAAATGGGAGAGATAAAGGTGGGAAGTACACTGTTAGTTGAGCATACATTATAGTTTTTGGAGTATTCATAGAGAGATAGTTGAGCAGTAGTAAAAGTATAGTTTAAACATGGCAAACAGCATCAGCTAATAAAGGTAGTTAGTAAAGATTATTGTTCTCAGAGGGGATGAGATCTAGGACAACATACAGTATTTACATTATATACATTTAAGGTATAAATGCAATATTAATAGTGTAATATTACATTAGAATCAGAGGGAGGCAGTTGTTTAGGAGGTCATTAGATTTAGAGTGAGGCAGTTGTTTAGGAGAACAGCCTGGAGTGGAGGAATATGTAGAGAAGTTCCATGAGAAAGTCTACATAGAAGAGTCTTAGCAGGTTAAGTAGGGAGAATACAGTTACATTTCCAATGCTGGGAGAAGTAGGAATAAAGCTGGGTTTTAAAGTATTCATAGTTTTCTGAGTGCCTAAGAGAAGAAGGGAGGGAGTTCCATTTTTTGGCTAAGGAAGACGATAGGAGAAGGTGACCAGCAGGACGTTTAGGTTTGTATACAGAGAGGAGATTCTGGTGGGCAGATCTTAGGGCTCTGTGAGGGGTGTAAAAGGGTAAGATATTTGCTAAAGCAGGGCATGAAGTTGGTTTTAAAATTAATTTGTGGGCAGTAGTGAGTTGAAGGTAGTCGAGGTGATTGGGAAGTTCAAGCCACTTTAGCAGGTGGAGAGATGTACAGTGGTGGAAGGAGTAGTTAGCTTTAGTTGAGAAATTAGAGATTTTGTTGTAATGTTTCTAGTTTTGAAGAGATGGAAGAGGATACGTTGGTAAGTAGGGGAGCACCATAGAGAAGAGAAGGTAGTAAGTAGGTAGTGGCAAGAGTTTGGTAGATGAAGAGAGAAAATGGGAGTGTCTATATAGCATGCCAAGTTTCTGGTGTGTTTTTTAATGTTTAGCTGAATATGTGTATCGAAATTTAGATATTCATCTATAGTTACCCCAAGAAGTTTAGCAGAAGAGACAATTTCTATAGAGGAGTTAGCATGGCTGATGATACTGAAAGACTTTTTGTCAAGGTGGAGGGCTTTTGAGGGAGAGAAAAGTAGAATCTTGGATTTCTTAGCATTTAGAGAGAGATGGTTTTGAAGCATCCAGTGTTCAGTAGTTGAAAAGGCCAATTGAGTGTTTGCTTGTAGGTCAGGGAGATCAGGAGCATAGCATACTAATATTGAGTCATCTGCATATTGCACTATTTTAGTGTTCGGAATGGCAGCATGGAAATCATTAATACGTACATTGAAGAGCATTGGGCCAAGTATGGATCTCTGGGGTACTCCAGTAGGGGTGGGTAGGAAGGCTGAGGTGCCAGTTTGCCATTTCACAGCTTGGGATCTATTAGAAATGTAGCTGTTGAACCATATTAGGGTGTTCTGAGAGAGATTAAGATTAGAAAGATGATTTAGAAGGTGAGTATGGGAAACAGTGTTGAATGCTTTGGAAAGATCTAGAAGGATTGTGGATATAATTTCTCCAGATTCACGGGCATGATTTGCTCAGTCTAAGAAAGACAGAAGAGCAGTTATTGTACTATGTCCAGGACGAAAACTGTGTTGTGTTGGGGTGAGGAGGTGATTATCAGTAAGGCAGGGAGGTGGATGCATTTCTGAAGTATTTTTCAGATTGGGGAGAGAATGGCTATTGGACGGAAGTTTGAGATGGTATTATTTTTACCTCCTTTATGGAGGGGAAGGATAATGGCTGCACGCCACAATTTGGGAACATAAGACTCCTGTATGGATCTATTGATGTGAATGCTGATGGGGATGGCAAAATGCCATTGGTGGCAAGTTTTAAATAGAGAGAGGGGATATTGTCTGGAGCAGGGGAGCATGGCTTAAGTCTAGAGAGAAGTTTTTTTATGTAGGATGTGGAGATGGGCTTTAGCTGAAATGTGGGGGGTGTTAGAACTGGGAGGTTGGGAAGAGGTGGGGGATGTGGGTTTGAGGAGAGAGGAGGAGTTGTGATTGGGGAAGGTCTTGGTAAATTCAGCTATGGAGTTGATAAAGAAGGAGTTGAATAGGGTGGCCAATTCTGTATCAGTTTTACTGGTGTCAGGACAAGGGTTAATTTTTGTTCCAGGATTCAGTAGAGATTTGATAGAGGTCCAGAATTGTTTAGGGTTTTTGGAGTGATTGGTCTGGAGTTTAGTGTAGTAAGACTTTTTATCTCTTATGATATGTTTTTTGGTTAAGTTACGGAGTTGCTTATATTTAAGAAGCATTTCAGGGTGTTTATGTTGGTGATATAGTTTCCAGGTCTTGTCTCTTTGTTGCATAAGAGTTTTAGTATCTTTAGATAGCCAGAGGGCAAGATTGGATTTTATTTGTTTAGTTCTGGATGGGGCATGGGAGTTAAGGATATCTAAGAAGGTTGTATTGAAGAAGTCTACTGTATTATCTAGGGAAAGGATTTTTAGATTATCCCAGTTTGTTAATTTGAGGGTGTTATTGAAACTTGAAGGGTTAAAGTTTGTGACGTTGCGAGTATGGATATATTGGTGAGGGTAAGGTATGGAGTGGGTTGCTCGATGGATAAAGGCATGGTAGTAGTCACTCATGCTGTCTGGTAAGGTACCTGAGTGTAGGATCTTATTTGGGTGGAAGGCTAGTCCAGAGTGAAACCTCGGGGTTGTTTCTTTTGGGTCTGGTAATCCTATTAGTTAGTTGGGTGAAATTAAATAGATTAATAGATATAGATGGATTGATGCCATTGATTTTGTTCCAGGTGATGTTCACGTCACCTAATATATATGTCTCAAGCTTAATATAAAGGGTCATAAGACAAATGCTTTTATAGTTATTCATTTTGAGTATCTCTATGACTAATTCTGAATTACTGAATTGAGGAATGGGGCTTTGGTAAGAAGTGATGGAGTGTAGGTTTGAGTAAATTAAGGCTACTCCTCCCCCTTTTTTATTTGGGCGGTCACATCTAATAGCCTGACAGCCTGGGGGTAGAATTTCTGAGTTGGTAATCTGAGGTTTTAGCCATGTCTCAGAGACTGCTACTATGTCTGGCTGGGTATGGTATAGCCAAGCATGGAAGAGGGCTGTTTTGTTTTTTAGACTCTGGGTGTTTATGGTAAGTAGTTTGAGGAATTTTTGGTTAGCAATATTGTTTGAGATAGGGAGTGGGATTGGTAGTATCGGTTGTGATAGGGAGAGAGGGATTGGTACTAATGTTAGGTCCAGGGTTGGGTGAATATCTCCTGCTAGGGAGAGGCAGTAAAAGGAGGTGAATAGTACCTGTAATTTGGGCTTAGTTGATTGTGGGAAGTACACTAGTGAATTGGGTGTGACACTTGAATGAAGAGGATATAAGTTTTAGTTTGAAGTAGTGGAGAGGGTTTGGGTGAACTAGAGAGGGTGATATATAATGAAAGTGAGATTTAAATGTGTGTAGATAGAGATGAGTGGTGGAGTGGTGGGATAGGAAGGAGGGTGGGCATTTGCAGGATGAATAATGAGGTAGCATGGAATAAAGGAATTAGGAACAATACGGATAAACAGGGGGTGAGAAGGATTTGTGATAGATGTGGGGACATAGTTGATTGGTGTAAGCTAAGTGAGTGGGAAAAAGCAGGAAATGAGAGAGTGTTAGAGAGTGAGAGAGGGAGGGGTATAGCTGTAAGAACAGGTTGCTATGGGGTAGGTTGAGGAGGAGTTAGTAAATTGGTGGGAGGGGTGTGTTGTGATTGGATTGGGTGAGATAGAAGGGGAGGAGCTAACAGGTGAAAATAAATGTAGGAGTAGTGGGGGCAGGTGGAATTTGGGGGTAGGGTAGGGGAGCGGAGTGAACCTGCAGGGTGAATGGAGCAGGTAGAACCAAGAAGGTGAAAGGCACAGCCTCCAGAACCAATCAGTGACACAGTAGCTCACTTTCCCTCTGAGTTACTGGGATAGCAGGTGAGGTGAGGGGTAGCAAACTGAACATTTACAACAATCATTAATGGAGGCTTAATTTGGATGTAGGAAACCAAGGACTAGCTTTACCAGAGCTGTTTGGGAGAAATATGGGAAGATAAGTGGGATAATATGAGCTTATACTGCCACCTAGTGGCATTTCTGAGGAAAAGCAGTTACTTGGTAAAGTAGATGGCAGGGAACAGGGTTTAAAAGTAAGGCAGGAAGGGCCAGCTGGTGTGCACGCCACAGGAAAATGCTATAATACTGTTTAGCTCTAACAATTCTGTTCAAGGAACACAGCAATTGAAAAAATCACCTATACACTGATAGAAGCAGCTGTGCATTAATAGGTTTAGGGGTCCATCCAGGTGATTCCTCTACAAGGGACAGTGAACACTGAACCAGCAAATACAGTCTCCACGAGGTTGGGGGGAGCACCCGAGAGTGATGGGGCTTAGTAGGCTGTAAAGGAAGCACAGAAAAAACAGGTTTAGTTAGGAGGTAATAGAACAGCAGAGGGAAAGAAGGACAGGGAACAGAGTCACAGTGGCATACTACAGGGAGTATAGAAAAAGACCAGACTATAGAGAGTTCGAAGGAGATACAAAACATAAGAGTTCAGAAGGAAAGAGAAGGAAGTGTAAGAACCAGACAAGTAAAGCAAACAAGGTTCAGAGATATACTGTGTCTATAAATGTGACTTCTGCACATATACACATTGTGACCAATTTAGAAAGATTGCCATGAGATGTAAGCCTTGTGTGCACCTCACAGTAACTATTTATGATTCAGAGACGGTCCTACAAAGTGCTGTACCACAAAGTGGTGAACAACAGTGGTGGACTGCCTCTGTGGCCTACTGCAAATGGTAAGGAGGCATTCTGTGCTAATTAGTCATGTGATCTCTCCCTGGAAATGCCAGCTGTAAGGCATTTATGCAACAGAGTGATTCAGAGAATTGTTTGACTGTGTAAGTTACCAAAGCAAACTGTGTTAATAAACACAACCTAAAGCTCATGTTCACCCATTGCTTCCAATGGGTGAGATTACACTGCTGGTAAGTGCCAGGGAGTTTACCAGACAGGTAGTGGTGATAGGGATGTAATAATGTGTGGCTGCATGTGGGAGTGTATGCAGAGGGATGAGTGGCCTCAAGTGTGTGTGTGTGTGTGTGTGTGTGTGTGTGTGTGTGTGTGTGTGTGTGTGTGTGTGCGCGCATGCTTGTGCATGAGTGATCACAGTAGGGGGTTAGTTAGGGGATAGGTAATGAAGGATTGTGAGTGTTTATGGGTGAATGGGTGAGTGTTTGTGATTATGATCAGGTGAGGGGAAAGTGTGTGTGTGTCTGTGTGTGTGTGTATAGTAGTAGGGCTATCACATTTCAAGACTCCCCTAGATGAACAAGCAAGTCCTGCAATATTGGAGTGGGGAACACTAAACATCATGGATAATTCTTTATACATAGCATTAAAGACACTTAAAAGATAGTAAAACAATGTTTTGCAGTACAAAGGATGTGGACTTGGGGAAACTATTCACCAGGGATGATCTATATACTATACCCTAAAGGCACAAAAAAGATTAAAACCCTATACCATTGACACACAACATGTTAGTCCTCTGTACCACTACTAGATACCAAGGATACTTCTAAAATATCACTGTATGTCTTTGGGGGAAAAGTAAGTAAAAATGGGGGAAACATTTCAAACCCTGCACCCTTGACAAAGAAAACAGATTAATAAGCAAGAGATAAGGTTATGTAAGACAGTATATATATATATATATAAATGTAATATATTATATATATGTCTACTGGATATAGAAAACATCTACATGGGTTACAGCAACAAACCTTCATTAAGACCTGTAGGTTATAAGCCTGACATATGAACATATGAAACTGGTCATTTGATATTTACAAGAGCATTTCATTTAGTGGACCATTCCCTTATTTAATGAAACTGAGAATTCTTGGAATCTTAATTAAAACTATAGGGTGCCCTACTGACTCTAAGACAGATTCTAGATTGTATTTAATGGGTGCTTTAGCATTCACAATCAGCATGTGGGTGCTTAAGGACTTTTTGGCATCTAGTCTTCACAGCCTTTATAAAGGGCACTTAAAGGGATAAATGCCAAAGAGAAAGCCCAAATGAGTTTAGAACCTCCTTTGTATGCCAGATATGAAGTGAAACATTGCATGTCTCAAACTATTATAAAGAATATAGGCATGGAGTAGCCTTATTTATGTATCCTTTGTTGCCCAGGTTAGACATATTAGGCTAGTGTCCTCTTTTCAGGGGGACCAGAGGTGGTACCTAGATTACTAGGGGTGATTTATCCAGTACTTCAGGTAACTTGCCCTTCTTGTCATTGTTGCAAGTGAGACCCATTTTGGAGGAGCACTTCCTATTTCCATTCCAGGTGCATTGTCAGCCTGGAAAAACAGGGAGGCAGATGGCGAGAGAAGGAGATGATTAAGATGTGAAGGAAATGGATGAGAAAACAAATATTAAGACTGGAGACTATGTAGATGAGTCAGCAAATGATGGATGTATAATTTCAACCCTCCAGTCAGGAGGGTTCATGGATAATTTACTTAAAGAAACGGTGGTACAAGGTGGGCCAGAAAATGAAGGAGATATTTCCTGGGGGATATTCTGGAGAAAATATAAAAGGAGGATGCAGAGACAATCCTGAAGAATAGTGATGAGATGGAAAAGAAAACATATGCAGAGAAAGTAGAAAAGGGCAAAAGTGGAGTAGCAGAAAAGAAAGCAGAAGAAAATGAAAAACGGAAGTACATGGTGAGGCTTTGAATTAAAGAAGACAAAGAAATGGACAGGTATGACGTGGGACAATATAATAGCTCCTTTGTATGTTAAAACACTTGAGGATAGAGCATTTATTCTTATTAACAAAGAGATTTTGTGACATTATATTTGAGACTGATTTTTCAATGGAAAATTTTCTTGGAGAATATGAAAAAAGAAAGAGTGTAACCCATTGAATCTTTATGTGATAAAAGCATTTAACAGGGAAACAAAAAAGGAAAATTTCGAATAGAGGTAGAAAGAGAGACTTTGAAAGGGCATTTGAAAGCTTTATGTAAAGAAATACTGGATAGTGAAAAATTTTATGACAAACGAGCTTTATAGACTAGTGGCTAAGATTGTAATATTGTGTTTAAAAATAGAAAGAGAAAAATGTATACATAAGCCAAGCAAGATAAATATTGATTGGAATAGGGGTGTCATAAAATACTTGGGACAACCTGTTTTTTTTGTGTGTGGAAAAGAAGGACATTTTGTAAGTAACTGAGACAAAAGAAAATGTTATTTGTGGGGAAATGGGATATGATGCAAAAATGTGAATTAGAATGTTAGAAATGTAACAAAATTGAACATCTATGGATAGATTGCAAAAATGAAAATAAGAGTAAGGGAAAAGAAATAGAAAGCAAAGAAATTGAACAAAGAGAAGAAATTTTAGAAGTAGCAAACACAGAGGAAAAATTAAATAAAAGATAATAAACAGGACATAAAAGAAGGTTCTGGAATAAGTGATGAAGAGGACATAAATTTGGAGGTAGTAAAAGAAAAAAAAATTCTGTCGGTAAAAGGGTAAAAGACAGAAAAAGAAAATTTAAAAGGATAAGTACAAAAGGAACAAAGAAAGGAAACAGATGAAAAAATATATATACAGCTAATGATTGTGAGCTAGTATAATGCTTAAGGTGTTTGACTCACAGACACAAAGTACAGTGTTTAATTGTCACCTTTGGGAGGGAAATTGGCTATGCTTAGAGCAGCCTATTATGAAAGCTAGCCTAGTAATTAGTTATGAATTTATGAAACCATGAATGTAAGAAAAAAATGAAAATTTTAGAATGCTTTCCATAAATGTGAATAGTATTGAGAATATAATAAGAAAAACAGGGATTCTGGAGTGGTGTAATACATGTGATGTAGATGTAATTTTATTAAAAGACACAATATTTTTAACAAAGAAAGAAAGATTACAAACAGAAACTATGTGGAGGAAAGATAATCTGGAATTTGGGAATGAGAAATGTTCAGGAATAGCCATATTGTGTAGAAATACAATAAAGGTACTACATGTAACTTTAGCAAAAAATGGGAAGATTAACCATTCTAGATTTAAAATGGAAAGAACATGTATATAGAATCATAACATTATATGCTTACACTAGTTGTAAAAAAGAAAGCCTATTTCATCAGATTTTAGACTATGTAGAGATAAATATGAATATTATAACAACAGGAAACTTTAATTGTGATTTAAGAGGCAAGCATAAAAAGAAAGTAAATTATTTATGAAAAATGTTAGAAGTTATAAGATGTGGTAAGATAAAATTTTGGGACAAAACTTCATGGGCTTACAAAAGGGGTATGTATAGAACTGAAATAGATTATTCTGTAATATCAGAAGGTTTACTTATAGGAGAATAGCAATTAATTGAAACAGGATTTTCTGATCATCTTGCAGTATGGCTAGAGATAAAATTAAACAAGGACTATATAAAAATAGGAAAAGGAATAAAAAGGATAAAAAAGCATGGCATGAAAAAGGTGTTTAGCAATACAGTTATGTAAAGATCATATTACTATGAGAACGATTTATAAAAATTGGTCTGAATGATGGATGATGTTTAAGGAAAAATATAAAAAAATGTTTTTTTTTTATAGTGGTAATATGATGTGAGAAGGGTAGAGAAAGAAAAATATAAAATAACATAAAGATGCATTGGAAGATTTAGAACATAATGATAAAAAGTACTTTGACAAAGACAAAGAATTACATGAAAGAAATCAAGAAAAAATCTAAGAATTGTTATATAATCAAAGACGTTTTATAAGGAAAAAGAAAAGAAGTATCAAGTTACTTAAGCAGAATAGTATAGGAAGACGGTAGTGTAATGAGAGAAATAAAAGACGAAAAGGAAAAATAGAAAGAACTCTGGAAACAATTATGAATAGTATAGCACAATATTGTACAAGAAAAGTTTAAAGAAAAAAGAAGATAGTGAAAAATGCATGGAAAATAAAAAAAAAAAGTTAATAGAAAAAGAGAATAAAGAGTTGGCGAATGAGATTTTTTAAATGAGCTACAAAAAGTTTTAGAACAAGTAAATTCAGATTCAGAAGCAAGACTAGAGTAGGGTATGAAATGTACAAAATAAATTAAGGGATAGGCAAAAAATACATTTTGAATGAATGGTTAAATAAAAGTTTTATGTATAAGGAATTATGTAGTGGAATAGTTCAATTTACATGGAAGAAGGAAGATAAAAGACAATTAAAATAGTACTGAATTATAATAATGATTATATTGAATAATAATAATGATTATAATATCTTTATGAAAATAATACAAAAGAGATTTAAAACTAAAATGGAAAATATTATGAAGATTAATTTCTTACAGTATACAGGAGAAGGATTGTCGAGAATTATTAATGATTGAGAAATTGTGGATGATATTATGAATACAAAAAATTGAAAATCATGATAGGATACCTTAATAAGGCATTTGACACAACTGGAAATGAAATCATATGGGTATTAATGAAATAAAAGAATATAAATGAGAAAGTTAGGAAATTATGTATGTCAGCATCTAATAATAATAAAATAAAAATACTTGTAAATGACTTGAGGTACATATGAAGAGTGGTGTAAGACAGGGATGTCCAATGAGTTGTATACTTTTTTGCATAAGTTATGAATGTTATAGTATGTGAAATAAATTGCAAAATGAAGGAGGTGGGGTATATAACACCCAACGGGTTAAGAATTCCGATTCTGTTAACGTATGCAGATGACATTATAATAATTTAAAAAAAAAAAACAAAATTTGGATAAAATAAGTACTGATTTGCACAAATGTGTGTCTAACCCCTTCTCTCTTCTTACCTTGCCTATCTTATTCCTCACTGTATCCTATTTTTCCATAGTACCTTCCCACATAGTTTTCCTATTCTATACTTCCCAGGACACTTGCTAATCCTTACTCTCTAGGCGTACATGGACTATGAATTCATTCTTATTCTAGTCTCCCTTTTGGTAGGTAATAACATATACCCAATGCTATAACTTGACCAAAGTGTGCACACATGTACTAATTTGAATGTAAATAGGTATCTTACTCTCTGTTAATATTGGTTCCTATATAAACTTAATTTCAATGTATTTAAATTAAAACAAAAATTTTCAGGAAATTAAATCTAGATACACTGTTGTGTCTTTCGGCTTTACCCGGTTAGGGGTCGCCACAGTGGAACTCCAGTCCGCTAATGATTGGCAGTAGATTTTTACGTGCCGAGTTTGCCAGCCCTGATGCACAACCTTCAATGAAGGTGCGCCCATCACTCATGTCTCCACACAGAAGACGCTGTAGCTGAGAATCGAACAGGACAACATCTTACTGTGAAGTGACAACACTACTGCAGCACCACCACCGCAGTGTTAAATCTAGATACACTAGGTCGTAAAATAAACTCTTAAGTACTGAAGCTTTTGTACAATACAAAATGTTTTGTAATCACTTTTCTTTATCACACTATGTACACACTCTGTGTTGGAAATGTGCAGTCCTTCCCCGGCCCTCTGCTGGAAAAGGACTTATTAGCATGCAACTAACTTTAGCTACAGCATATATTGAAGAAATTCAAATCTACATAAAATGGCTAAGGTCCTGTTATATTTATATGTAAACTCTTTGTATGTATTCCTCTTTATCTATGTACATACTCTCTGCTTTAACTGTGGAGCTTTTCTCCCCGGGCCTCCTTTGGAAAAGGACTTCTGTCCAGTCAGACTTTCCTGGTAAACAAATGTAAAATAAATAAATAAATAAATTAAAAAGAGAAAAGTAAGGGTTTAGGTGATGTAGTAAATATAGGCCCTTGGAATTAATAAACTCCATGTTTCTCTGCACAAAACCTACACAGAGTTTACATGTGTGTGCAGCAGTGCACAGCAAGCAGTAGCACGCAATGCATAGTAATTGGGTGTGGCATGTTTAAGCTAGGTTTCATGGCTAGTAACAGTGTTGCTGGTCAGGAAACCATCTAAATGAACATAAATATCAATTTTGTGTAAAGCAAAGCACCTACAGTCTTCAGATTTGCACAAAATGCCACAATGATCACCAGGACTTCACAGATAGTTGTCAATCTGTTAGTGCAACACATCTGCACAAAGGCCAACATGATGAGGGGACAAATAACCAAAAATAGGGGCATATGTAACTTAGATGTTGCATAGAAATGTGTTAAAATGAAACTGTCTCAACCAATCTGGACAAAGCCATAAATAATGGGGGTGGGGCAGAGTCCCAAAACTAGAGACAGATTTTTAATACTGGTCTTCCACACTTAGAAAGTTGTACAGTACCATGGACTTTCTAAAGAGCATGAAGTTTGAAACTCAAATGTCTGTCATCCATTGGTGACTTCAATCTTTAGTGGCATGCCAGTGATTTACCAGAAAACCAATATGTTATGAGGAAAAGATCAAAAATATGAGATAAAAAGTGGACATTCTGCACAAATCAGAACAGTTGAGAAGTCTGACCTCAAATGTATGGAATATTGACTCACATCAGTCCTGAGATCATCCCAGTGATATGGCAGAAAGCCACAAATTTGATAAAGAAAAATATCTAGACATCCTAGGAATATCTGGACAGTTGAGAGGTGTGAATGTGAAGTATGTGGTCAAAACACAGTACAGCATAGTGTACCTACAGTGCAGAATATTGTGATATCCTGTTTCTGGCATTGTGTACTGAAGCTGTGTAAATGATTTGTAATAGGACATTGACTGCCATGTAAAATGAACATTCAGGGGAAGTGTGTGTATTGAATACGGGCACACACATGAACTGTAGGATGAACATGGGGGAAGAGGACAGGTGAAGCAGAGGAGGGCATGTCAATGGAAGATGGTTGTAGCAGCAACACCAATCACATATCTAAATGGCACAGTAGGGACTGTACAGTGAAAATGTGTTTTATGTAACTTTCACACAAGGTGACATTACAATGAGGAGGAAGCCTGTGTGTGATAAGCATCCTTACATGAATAAGGTAGAGGACATTTATCAGGGATCTGGCATACAATTGGGGTAGGGTGCATATTGCAAAGCTGTACAAACTGTTATGCCTGAATATGAGTGCACTCTCAGCAGATGTCTCCAGCAAGGTGGTCACAGGTGAAGGCTCATGGAAAGAATTACAAGAATCAGTCACAGTCATGGAAAATATCAGAATAATACCACCAGTAACTCCATGCCCCTGACATAACATATGTGATTTACAGTGATAAGAAATGAGTTTACACACACACACACACACACACACACTTGGACAACTATTATGATACATCCACACTGTATGAGGCTAACCACACACACACACTGTCCTGGCACTGTGACATCTGCTGGAGGTGTTAGGAGGGACAATGTTATACCTGTATTTATTTTTATTTTATTTAAGATTTGTTGACCAGGAAAGTCTGACTAGGACAGAGCCTGTTTTCAGTTGAGGCCTGGGGAGAAACACTCCAGACACATGTCTTTGGGATGTGGGAGGAAACTGGAGTACCCAGAGGAAACCCATTTGAATGCAGGGAGGACATGCAGACTTTGCACAAAAGGCATCCGAGAATCGAATCGGACAGCCTCTTGCTGTGATGTGACAACATTAACTGCTGCACTGCACCACTCTTGTATGTGACTGTATGGGCAATACAGGCTAGTTGCCTTGTGTGCATAGTGTGTGTGGATATATATATATATATATATATATATATATATATATATATATATATATATATATATATATATATGAGACAACGCACACTGTCATGAATAATATACATGCCATTAATGTTGTCAAATACCTATGTATGTAGTGTGTGCATAAGCAGAACAGATAACACACATGCATCTGGTGTAACAACTTGATTGGTGTTCCACACCATCAGACAGTCATGTATATTCCAAAGAAAGAATACCTCAGTATAGCCAATAAGCTGTGTGTCAGAGCACTGTGACAAGGGTGGTACACTTCTGTTACACATTACTGGAAGATGTGCCCGGAGGTACATGAAGAAGGGTGCATTGTACACAGTTATTGGTGTGATGAAGTCTGGGAACCATGAAGGTATTATGGCCTCTTATGTGGATGTCCTTCACATACCCAGTGCTTGTGTTACATTTAAAGGAATAGCCAACACTGTGACCACATGCTGGTGGATGTATCACTTACCATCTACCCCAACACATAGGTCACATACCTATTAGTCTGATTATACGGTGTGATATCCACATTATACTTGGGTGGTGTATTTGTTTCCTGAGTTAACAAATCCCCCCATGTGTCTTGTCAATGCAGGTGTTGCCATGCCTGTGGCAGCAGTGTTTGGTATGTGTTGCTACTGTCTGTACTATGGTAATGTCAAAGTTGGAATCAGTGATTGCCCACATTCTGTAATCCTTCAGGCAGCTGTGTGGAAACGTGTATGTCATCTGTGATATCTATCACTTAACTAATGGACAGGCAAGGGCCTAGTAGACAGCCCTGATATATGGACCTGATCACTTGTCCTGAGATATATGTCACATCACACATTTCAACATAGTGAGATGCCATGTATGTGGTACACTGGTCTACCCATTTGGTGATATAGTTGTTTATGGCTACATATGACAATGCTGAGTAAATTCCTCAGTGTGGATTTCTGTCAAATGCCTTGACCTGGTCAAGTTCCACAAGATGATACTGTTATCATCATGCATGCACTCAATTATCTCTTTGAGGACATCTGTCAGATGTAAGAGACATGATGTATCATTAACAACTCACACAGGTCTGTAGCACGCAGCTAGAATATGACTAGTGTACATGTTGAAGAGGTCCATGATCCACCTCACAGTCTAGGAGAGTCAGGATGTGTCTATACATGCATGCATCAGGTGTTTTTCCCTCTATTAAAATGGATGCATGTTGATGTACACCCTTGTATGGGAATACAGCCCATGTGGAGGGTGTGTTGAAGTGTGTATTCAACCATATCATGAACGTGTATGTGCTGAGTTATGCTATAGGCAATCTGTGATGTTGTCACAGGCCATAGCTTTCATGTGATAGGCCTGGATGAAGGTAAGACAGTGCATACTGCCTATTGTGATCTTCCCTAGGGTTTTGACACAATACCCCATGCAGGTGTCACTGAGAAACCCTCCCAGCTGGAGATTAAACCTTACATCAGTAAATGGATAATCAATTGCCTCACCAACAGAGCACATACTACAGATGTTGGTGAATCAGCCTGTACCAGTAGAGCTGTCACCATCAGCAAACCCCAGGGATCTGTGCTTGGCTCTTCACTGTTTGGACTCTATTTCTCGACAGCTTAGGCTAAAGTATATGGTCTTTGCCTTACCGAGTTTGCTGATTCTTGCATATTGGGTGCAATCACTGAGTCCACCAATGAAAATAACAGTACAGGAGGAGCTAACATAGACATGAATGGGGACAAAGGCACACAATCTACAAATAAATGCAGAAATATGTCTTTTTTATGTTGTCCATCTGAAAAGTGGAATTCAGTGTTAATCACAGCATTGACAACAGTCTTGCTATGCTGACACCCAGTGATGCCAACACTGGGAACACGTGTAGATAGCAGTCTGAACTGTAACCACCAAGTGTCCACATTGGTACTGAAAGCCAATGTTGTGCACATCATACATCATGCCAGCATATGCAGATTTTAGACAGCAGTGTAGTCAGACCTCATCAGATCAGTAACAGAGCATAATGCTCTCTTTTTCATGCACCTCACCAGACACATGCAGCAGCTGGAGAGACCACAGGGCTTTCTCAGAAAGATAATGCAGGGCCTGCAAAGCATGCCATGATGTATGTGAATAGAGTTAAAGCTATGCCACTGTAATCTGTCTGATATAGGATGAGGTGATGTCTGCCTGGCCTTCAGGCCAGTGTCTGAGCCTGCCGTGGTTGAAGTTCTGCACATCCAAAAATCTGATATAGCTGATGATATTGGCATGGTCTGTTGAGAACAAAATGGTAAAAACAGTGTCCCACATGCTAGTGTAAAAGGCTGTCTGTAATGTCAAGCCAGCACTCACACACACACACACACTTTGTTGATTGCAGTGCGAGTAGAATCCCTACCTTTATAACTGCACAGACTACAGAACTCAGTACTTTACACAAGTGCCACAGCACAAGTCTGATTTGGAGTGTTTCAGACAACACTTTATAGCTGATGACATCAGCAGTGTCTGTTGAGGAGAATACAACAGTGTCCCACATGCAGTGCTAAAATGCTTCCTTTAATGTCAAGCAAGAGCTCACACACACACACCTGACTGCAGTGAGAATAGAATCTAACTTATCTGGAGACCCAGACTACAGAACACAGTATGTTACAAAAATGCTACAGCACAAGTCTGAATTTACACAACTGCAGGTGAACTTATAGTAGATGACATCAGCAGGCCATTTTGGGGACAAGATGTTGGGTGGGCTGCATGAAATAGATGTATAGGCTTCTGCAAGAATCAATATGTGGTCAATCCATGTTATTGGAGCAATAACTGTGGGATACACGCTTCTGTTTTTCTGTCTCCAGAGATGCACACACACACCCTTGAGTGCGAGAACAGAACCCCTATCAATCTAAATACACAGACTACAGAACACAATATATTACACAAGCACCACAGCACAAGTCTGACTTCTGCAAGATTGCAGGTGAACTTATAGTATATTACATCAGCAGGCCATGTGGGGGATAAGATTTTGGGTGGGCTGTGTGAAATGGATGTGTAGGCATTTGAAAGAATCAAAATGCTGTCAATTCATGGTATTGGAGCAGTAACTGTGGGATAAACACTTCTGCTCTTCTGTCTCCAGAGACACACATGCCCAGTTGACTGCAGTGAGAAAAAAAAACCCTACCTATCTAGGTACACAGACTACAGAACACAGTACATTATGCAAGTGCCAAAGAAGAAGGCTGACTTTTCCAAGACTGCAGGTGAACTTATAGTAGATGACATCAGCAGGCCATGTGGGAGATAAAATGTTGGGAGAGTTGAAAGGAGGCTACTAGCCTAATCGTCCTATGGTGTTTAAAAGCCTAGCTGTGTAAAAACACAAGTACTCTTACTGAGCATAGTTGAATGGTTGTTTTTAGCAGAGTGATTTTGTGAACAGCACCAACTGACCCTGTTGATGAGGGATGAAGGTGTCACCCCAGAGGTGACTTTACAATCACCCAACCAGTAGTCAGGGTTGTGCTTGAACAGGATCATTGAGAAGCACTGCTTCACATGCAGTGGGAGCTTATTACAGAGGTGTGTGAGTCGTTGGGGGCTATATCTGTCACCCCAGCATGTCTTGTTTGTCACAGGCTAGGTTGAAAACCCTGTATCAAGTTATTATTTTCCCGTTTGATTTGCAGATGTGCAGCATTTCCAGTAGGACAGGGTCTCAGACTGCTGTTTAGGGCAAGCATAGGTCACCTGTCATCAGCCTGCATGATAATGAATACACTGACAGTTTATTCAGTATTTCCATGTATGTTATGTTTTGAGGCTCTGGAGTCTCCCAGGCACAACCCTATGTTTTCTCAAATTGCTGCAGGTGTCTGGTGAGGTACAGACAGAAGGGAACATTGTACTCAATTAGTAGTCTGATAAGGGTAGAGTACAGCAAAGGTATGACCACCCTGGTGTTTAATGTGATGTCCGTATGTATGATGTGTGCAATGCAGAATGTGTCAACACTATGGACACATAGTGATGAAAGTGTAGATTGCTATCAATATGTGTTCCCAAGTCTCACAACACTGTGTTTGAGTTTAGAGGGGTGCTGTGTATATCATAATTGCCAAAGGAGACAATGAGCCATTGTATGCTTTAAGTTTCAGTCTGTGACCAGTCCTTTGCCTGTGGCAGCCTCTTCCATAATGTTACCATCATTGGGGGACTCTATATTACTGCATACAGTTACTAGTCATCTGCAAACTTGGTAAACCACATGCCATCTACCGTAGCCTGTGCTTCAGGGAAGTAGTTTGCAAACAGTTGAGGGCCCAGCACAGATCCTTGTGGTATTCTAATGGTAAGTGGCTTCTGGTGGAGGTGCAGTCCCCAACTTTGAGAGTGTTTGTTATGTCAGTGAGCCAGTTGCCTATCCATCTAATACTGTATGACTTCATTCCCACATGTGAGATCTTCACTATGACACATGAATGGGGGATACAGTCAGAAGCCTTGGATAACTCAATACAGGCAGTATGTCCTTTTATTCCTCATCCAGGTCTTTGGGGTCAGTATCCAAGAAGTCCACAATGATAAAAACAAAATGGGTAGAGTCAAGTGTGTTGAAGGTCACTATGTCCCTGTGGATATGGTCCATGTTGATTCCTTCCCTAGCCTTTTAGATAAGGCTATTTAGGCATATGAGTCAATAGCTGTAGTTCTGCATGTTACCAGATTGATGTGCATTACATAGCACACAACATTTGATATTACATTTTGTACTGTTGTTGATGTATGTTTGGAAAAAGTACTGAGACTCCCAAGGTTGCAGTGCTTGGGGGTGGGGGTGCCAACACATGGATGTATTGTAAACACTCAAGGGCCATTAGCCTAGTACATACCTATGAACCTATGAATATGTGACATATTGTTAGATAGGGCCCTCAGTTTGTAATGTTTCCACATGTAATTTCATGTCATGCACAGGAAATGAACAGTAAACAGCAGTAATACAGCATAATATGTACATTTCCATGGGACAGCGATCACTGGGTTTGGGCGATGGTTAGCAAAATGCATACATATGTGAAATACACATGTTTGCTCATAACTAAGCAGTGCACAAACGTGAGCTGCATTGCTAAAGACTGACGGTTACTACTGAGTCTATGAAATACACCTGCTACTTAACTGACTCTGTGGCAGTACATGCACGAATTTGCTTCTGCTGAATTCTCTTATTCTCTTGCCTGAAGAAATTTGTTCAATGCGGTGAGCCTGTGGTACCAAGTGATTTTCATTCTTGGTTTGATTTTGCTTTTAGTTTTAATGCATTGATATATTCCTTTTTGGGGCCAGATCATACTGGGTTTGAATACAAGTGCATTGAATACTTTAAAATATTTTGCATTACAGAGTGGTAATGCTATGACATGAATTGTTTATATGAGATGTGTTGCAGGGGGTGCTAAGCGATATTGCGCAGGTGTAACTGCACTTGACTTCTGCCACTCACTGTTGGTGTGTGATGTGCACTTCTGCAAACATGGAGCCCAAAAAGTGAGGGGATCCATTGCTTCTCCAGCAACTTATGTGTGGTGTGTGATTCTGTTTTTGACAAGATAAAAGGTGTTAAAATGGGGTAGATAGGAAAGTGGTGAAATGAGGAGCAAGCAGGGGGAAGAACAAAGGGAAAGAAGTACAGGAATGTAGAGGAGGGAGGTAGGTAGGAAAGAACCATAGCTATCCATTTCTGTACCAGTGTAAACTGAACATATGTGCAAAATATTAACTGAATTTGGACTGTCACCTCCAGAGAAAGGGTGACCAAAACACAATTATGTTGTATAGCCGATTGGACTGAACAAGTGTGTCAAGAAGACATGTGTAAAATGGAGAGCTATGTATGGGATGATTTTTTTTTTATGTGGGACAGGATCCCATTTATTTTTTCTTTCAGAGAGGGACAGGAATGTTGGGGAAGGGACGTAGGTATGTCTGGGTCAGGTAAGTTCTGTAGGTGAGGACACAATTGCAGACAGACAAGACAACCAAGACAAGAGACAGGGACAGTGATGGACACAAAAGATTGGGGGTCACCATGATTGAGGTGAGGGTGGAGACATCCTAAACCCATGGTCGTCAAGCTGTGTGACAGTGAAAATCAAGTCCTTACCCACTGGACTGCCATTACTGTCACCTCACTCTGCCACTGGCTGTAGTGCTTGATGTCTCCTTCTCCTCTTCCTACTACTATGCAAAATGAAGGAGAGCAACCTCTCCAGGTGGTGTAGGTGTGCACCAATGGTGCAGCGCACAACCCTATACACTATCCCTGGCAACTCAATGCTAGTGATAAAAATCACCACCTCTGCCACTGCTCCTGGAGAGTACCACTGGACCAGGACTACCTGAGGGTGGAGGTAGTGCAGGAGCAGCAAAGGCAATGCTGCCAGGTTGGCTCCCGGATGTACTGAGCATCACTGCTGGAGCTTGTGGAGGGGGCAGGAGGATCCTGTGGAACAGGCCTATCCCACTGTGCTCTGGAGCATTTAGTGATGTGGTACACATGGATGACATGGACACATTTTGATGATAGATAAAATTTAAAAAAAGAAAAGAAAACAATAAAATAGAATAAAATAAAACATTTTTTACAATAAAATAACATAAAAATAAAGTAAAAAAAATCATAAAATGAAATAAAATAAATGACACAAACATATTTTTATGAATAATATGAAATAAAACAAAAATAAAAAAAGGAAAATAAGGGTTGGGGTGAGAGAAAAAAAGAGATAAGATTAGTATCTTTGTATGTCACATACAATCCATTAATACAGTTATTTGACTCTGTTATCTTAACATTTACATTAGAGACTATCCCCTCCTAACAGATGCACACTATACTACAGATTGCAGCAATTAATGTTTGACATGTGCATATATTGCACATATGAGTGTTCCAATCATACAGATTACAGTTTATAGCAGGGCATTTGTGCTACTGGTACAGAGGTTTTAATTTAATTTATATTATTGAAGAATTAACAGTATTGTATATTTGGGAAGGATGGTATTTGAACACACAGCCTCTGACTAAAGTCTAATAGGTTCATAGGTTGGTACTAGGCTATCGGCCCTAAGGCCTATGCAAGCCTAGCCATAACAATTCCCTGGAATTTTTTTCCCACAATATTTACTTCTCTGGGCCCCTGTCTAGCAGGGTGACTGACATGATCCCCGGGGTGAATTTCCTATCTCCCAAATTTCCTATCTCCCATCCAATCATCAAGGTTCCTTTTGAAGAGGGCCAATGAGGTGCTCTGCTTGACATGTATGGGCAGTCTATTCCAGAGTATGGGGGAGTCTCTGGGTCAGGAACCTATCCCTCCAGCATGTTTTGTTCATTGTGATGATAAGGTTTAGATCCCTGGAGTGTGTGGCTCTGAGGGATTGGGATTTTTTTAAGTGGAGCATCTCCAACAGCTCAGGGTTTGACATGGCCTTGTATGATAAGCAGAGATCGTCTCTGAGTAGACGATATGCCACAGAGTATAGCTGGAGTTTTTTTAGACGGTCAGCATATGGCATCTGCTTTAGGCCTGTGATTCTTTTAGTGAGTTATTTCTGTGGCCTTTCCAGCTGTTGCAGATGTCTTGTGAGGTACATACCAAATGGGGCATTATACTCTATAATGGGTCTAATGAGGGATGAGTACAGTGGGACAAAGACCTCCTTTTTTCTGGATGAAAAGCCCTTAGTGATGAGGTGTGCCACGTAGAAGGATTTCCTGACTGTTGTGGCGATGTGGTTATCGAAAATGAGACCACTGTCCACTTGTGTCCCTAAGTCTCTCATCACGCTTTCAGTGTTTAGTGTCCTGCCACCTATGTGGTAGTTCATGGGTACATTTTCTTGGCATTAAGCTTGAGCCATGGCTCTGGCACCAGGCACCTGTTTCTGTAAGGCCCTTTTGTAGAATATCCACATCATTTGGGGATTCAATAATGGCTTCCAGTTTGCAGTCATCTGCAAACTTTGTTAGCCAGAGTCCCTTAGTGTTGGCCTGTACTTCAGAGAAGTAGATGCCAAACAAGAGTGGTCCCTGGACTGAACTCTGAGGTACTCCACTTGTCACTTGTCTGGAGCTGGATTTGGAGTCGGCTACTTTTACAGTCTGGGTTCTGTCAGTAAGCCAGTTGGCAACCCATCGAGTGACGTAGGTATTTATGCCCAGCTTAGTAAGTTTATCTATGATTCCAGAGTGGGGGATGGTGTCGAAGGCCTTGACGAGGTCCAGATAGGCTGTGTGGACCTCCTTACCCTCTGCCACAGCTCTGGAGACCGATTCAAAGAAGTCAGTCAGATTCAGGAGACAAGATTGGCCCTTCACAAACCCAAACTGGGTGGGGTCCAGTGTCTGGAGGTTGCCAATGTCTTTGTTTATAAGTTCCATGATATTGCGTTCCATGCCCTTGCAGATCAGGCTTGTCAGACTGATGGGATGGTAGTTCCTGGGATCCAAGGTGGATCCTCCCTTCTGGATCGGGATAACTGTAGCTGTGCGCCACTCAGTGGGCACGAAGCCTGAGATGAGGCTATGATTAAACATGACACTTAGGTGGGGTGCCAGTGCATTTTGTAGTTCATATAGTACACAGCCTGGGATGTCATCTGGTCCCATGGATGCTGTATTCTTAGCTTTGGAGAGTGCTGTTTCTACCTGTGTGGCTGTGATTATTGGAATTTGGCAATCTTTTGGTATTGAGATGGGCCCTTTAGTGGGTGAGAGGGGAGTGAAGTTGGCACTAAATCGATCTGCCAGGATATTGGCAATGTCCTTGGGATCAGAATATTTAATGCCATTCTGTTGTAGCTCAGAGCAGATCTGAGCATTGCCATTTAGATTTTTGACATAACTATAGAATGCCTTGTGGTTGTCTTTGGAATCTTTGGCAATTTTATTTTTGTAACTAGCTTTTGAGGATTTTATGAGGGATCTCAGCTTCTTACTGAGGCTGGTGAGGGAGTTTTTTGCATCCTGGGATTTTCCTCTTTTCTGCAACAGTTTCTTCCTTCTGTTGTATAGTTTGTTTATAGCAGAGGACCACCAGATTGGCTTCCTTTTTTTGGAGAAGAGCATCTTGGTTCTATTTGGGATGGCATGATTCATGCACGAGTGGATGTGCTCGTACAGTGCTTTAGTGTAGGATTCTGCAGTCGAACTTCCAGATCCCATCTGCGTGGGTATTGTGAAGTTTGTCACTTCTGACTTCAGTAGCATGAAGTTGGCTTTGGAGAAGTTTTTTAAGGAAGTTTCCTTACTGGGGGGTGGGGGTGGGATGCGGATGTCAAGGGTGAATTGCTTATGGTCAGACCTGACCAATGAGGAGATGACCACTGGTGTGGAGCATCTATCTCCCATGTTGGTAATGACCAGGTCTAGGATATTGGAGCCCCTGGTGGGACAATGGATTAGTTGATCCAGGGCGTTGGAATTTATGAATTCCAAGAACCGTTGGGAAAAGGAGTTGGTACCACAGTAGTTTTCCCAGTTAATGGCAGGGTAGTTGAAATCACCTAGTATTAGGGTGTTTGGTTGTATTGTAATATTTTCCAGTATGTTTAGGAAGGTGTAGTGAGAATCTTGGGGTATGGTGGCGGATCTGTAGCAAGCTACAATTTGGAATGCAGTCTTACCTAGTCTTAGTTGCACCTAGAGAATTTCAGATGCATTGTGTCCTTGGTGAATATGGACACTCCTCCACCTTTAGTGTTTCGGTCTTGGTTTTGTGGCCGAAAAGTGTGGTAAGAATTGTAGCCTGGTATTGCAGGGGTGCTCTCTGGAGCTTTGAACCAGGTCTCAGTCACTGCACAGATATCGATGTTCTCCATTTTTAGGAGTGCCTTGAGAGAGTGCATTTTGAGGTTTAGACTTCTAGCATTGAATAGCATTACCTTCAGATTTTGCATGCTTGTATCTGTTATGGTGGTGGTTTTATCCTTTGAACCTTGCCTAAAAAAGGCACTAAAGGGGTGGCAAGAGCTTTAGCCAGTAACCTGAATCTCAGGGGTGACAGGTGGAGACCATCTCTGGCAAAGCATCATGGTTTATCGATCATATCTTCCCAGGCAGACAAATACTGGATCCCCTTTGAATGACACCAGAAGCTTAGCCAATTGTTGAAGTCGATCATTTTGTCCTTATACTCGGGTATCATTCTGGGCGAAGGCAGGATGCTACTCAGGGCTAGGATCATCCCTGCCTGGGTCACATGATCCAAGAGCTCTTCCATGTCCCTTTTCATGTAGTCCAGGGAGGTACGTCTGAAGTCATTTACTCCAGCATGGACAATGACAGAGTCGTATTTGTACTTGTTGTGGAGTGACTTGAGTGCATGCGTTATGTGGCGGATCCTGGCACCCGACAGGCAGCTGACTGTAATTTTCTCCTTGTTCAGCCTGGTGAGTGGGACATCAGTGTGCCTGACTATAGAGTCACCTATGACTAAAGTGTTGGGTACATTGTCTTGCCTTAGGGGCTGTTGTTGGGTGGCACACTGGTGTTGTGAGCTATGTGTCACTTTGGTTGTGACTGGTGTTTGTTTACATTTCAGCTTCAGAGGTCCTTGTTGCTTGGGCAGGTTAATGTTAAGGGCCTCCGCATATGTGGGTTTAGTGTTGCTAGGTGTGGGAGTTGATGGTGTGGGTTTTGAAGGACTATGAGTTACTAGAGGTGTAATGCAGGTGTTAGCCTTCTCCTCTTGACTAGATATCACAGTCTTGACCGGAGAGAGCTTTGCTTCCTGTTTGGATATGTAAGTGCATCTCTCGCAGATTGAAGTGTTGGGTGGTAGGAGGAGAGGATTGTCTGTGTACATGAGTCAGTTGCTGCATTGCCCCAATATGCCCAGATTCACCAGGTGGACAGGAGAAACCACTGGAAGCTGACCCTTGGACATGCCTGTTTAGGTGCTTTTTTGTAAGGTTTAAGAGCTGTTTTCCCTTACCTTTGCAAGGTACTTTGCAATTGTAGGCTGTTTAGTGCCTATGATTAATTTCTCTTTATTGACAAGGAGAGCTGAGTGCTTGTATCAGTTTCAGGCTTCCTAGTGCTTTACAGCAGGTTCTAGAGAAAGTGCTAGTCACAGGGGTTCAGATTTTAGTGCTACTACTGAGAAACCAGCTAGTTTTAAGGGAAAATTTGAAGAGCAGACTTTCTGGCACCTGGAATGGTTCAACTGTAGCCTTGTAGTGCTGCACGATGTGAAAAATGTGCAAACACATGCATTTTTAAGCCAGAAAGTTGAAAGGGATAGAAATCAGCCCAAAAAGGCTAATAAAATTACAATTTCAGATAGGTAGTACAATGCTCACCAGTCCCACTGGTAGGCAGTAGGACTTCCCTCTGCTACAGCAAGGTCTGGATAGCTCTTAACACAGAAAATAAAGTCCTGAGACAAGCAATGCCTGGGATATAGACTGACTAGAAAAGATGGGAAACGAGCAAACAAGGTAGTATATATATATATATATGTATATATATATATATATATATGTATATATATATATATATATATATGTATATATATATATATATATATATATATATATATATATATATATATATATATATATATATATGTATATATATATATATATATATATATATATATATATATATATATATATATATATATATGTATATATATATATATATATATATATATATATATATATATATATATATATGTATATATATATATATATATTTTTTTTTTTGAAACAGGCTAAACAATGCAATAATACAGTAAATAAACACAGAAATGTCTAACACACTTGAGTGTGTAGTCCTAAACAGTAAATGCAATTAAAACTCTCCAAAATTAGCAATTTAAAACTTTTTAAATGAAGCAAGGCAAGCGCACAACTGAAAAACGATTCAAGTGGCAATAATACAGCAGAATAAGTAGCTAGTCTACATATACAGAGACGTCTATATCTACAGAAAAGCAGCTAAAACACACAAACAATTCAGATGCAGTGTAACTTAGAGCACTTGAGTTGTAGCAATATTAAGGCAATTACAGTTATAATAAATGCTCTAAAATATACTCTATATTTCCAAAATGTTTGAGAAGCACAGTCAGAACATAAGGAAATTCAGGCAAATTTTTTTTTTTTTAAGGGAAAAAGGAGAAACAGAAGGCCTTATCAAATGTTCTCTCTCTATTAGGTAGAATGAGCTAATGACACTAGACTGGGAGGAGTGTCCCGGATCAGATTTACAGTAGGGTTGGACAACTGCAAAGCCACCAAGTATAACACAAGACACCAACAGGGAGGGTGGGTGGGGAGCTATTAGCCTACAAAGCACTAGAGAAAGCCACAAAATGAAAGTTTTTAAACAGATAAAGATTTGTAAAGATACAGAATTCTTTAACTACAAACAAATCAGTTTCCCGTGCAGATTACAATAAAAGTGATATATGTAAATTGCTAAAAACAATAAACTGTATAAATAATCGAAAAAAACAGGATACTTACATATCTCAGCTAAGAGTTGGAGTCACAAGCTCTCATCCACTCTGCTCAGTGTGTATAGACAGAAACTCTCTCAAAGTTAGGGCTTAAATACCAGAATAACTTTTTTTTTTTTTTTTTTACAAAAACACAAAAGAACCAGCCCCCACTAGCCTGTAGCTATTAGCCTACAAAGCACTAGAGAAAGGCACAAAATGAAAGTTTTTAAACAGATAAAGATTTGTAAAGATACAGAATGCTTTAACTGCAAACAAATCAGTTACCCGTGCAGATTACAATAAAAGTGCTATATATAAATTGCTAGAAACAATAAACTGTATAAATAATCGAAAAAAAACAGGATACGTATATATCTCAGCTAAGAGTTGGAGTCAACAGCTCTCATCCACTCTGCTCAGTGTGTATAGACAGAAACTCTCTCAAGGTTAGGGCTTTAATACCAGAACAACAACTTTTTTTTTTACAAAAACACAAAAGAACCAGCCCCCACTAGCCTGCAGCTATTAGCCTACACAAAATGAAAGTTTTTAAACAGATAAAAGATTTGTAAAGATACAGAATGCTTTAACTGCAAACAAATCAGTTACCCGTGCAGATTACAATAAAAGTGCTATATGTAAATTGCTAGAAACAATAAACTGTATAAATAATCGAAAAAAAATATTGTACTCTTGCATACCTCTCAACCCAGAAACATCAAAAATCTGGACAAAGGCCCATGAAAAGTAGGTACAACTGGCCAAAAATCAGGGCAATGATTAACATAAAATTGGCATATATAATCATGTAACCTCACCCCACCGATGAAATTGTGGGATATCAACATAAAGCTTGAAGTCAGTAAATAATAATACATAATGGCAGACATTTGAATTTCAGACTTCATATCCCTCAGAAAAGTATACAATAATGGTAAAACTTTTGTTTTAACAACAATCTGAATTTACAGGAGCAATATTTAAAATCTGTCCCTATTTTTGGGCCTTTGTCCCACCATTATTTTTGGCTTTGTCCAGATTTCTTGCTCTGAGAGATTGAGAGAGAAGTATGGAAACAGTAACACACTGATCTGATGCCATTGCAGAGAAGCTTTAAAATAAAAACAGTAACACACTGGAACAGGGTTATTTTGTCACATGTTAACGGGAACAGACATGCTGCAATCATCCAGGTACCCAAATCACAAAGAGATCACAAAAAAATTATTAGAAGATAGCCCAAGCTATAGACTTAGGAACATACGTGGCATTAGCAAGGAAGCAAAACGTCATTATGGTAAGTAACGCAAAAGCAACACTAAAGGGTTCTTCCCTTGGAAGAATCACACAGAATCCACACAGCAGTGTTTTTGCAAACAGTTGAGTATGCTAGCCATTAACTTCTTGAGACATAGACATCTGCCTGAAGAAATGTCAGATTTTCTGAGACCAGATTATCTTAAATTTCACAAAAACAATAATTTCATAGCATGTACCACCACAACTGGATACCAAAGGTGGTATTGAAATGGGCTAACACCTCATCCCAATCAAATAAATTATTTCAGCAAAATTCACCTATAGAATATACGTTAATTCTTCTTTTGGCTTTTCATGGTTAGGGGTTGCCACAGCAGATCACCTGTCTGCTCATGAATGGCAGTGGAGTTTTACAGTGTTGAGTTGCCAGCCCAGCACCCAACCTTCCACAGAAGGCACACACATGCACACACTCACGCCTAGGGCCAATTTAGAATATCCAATCCACCTACAGCATGTCTTTGGGATGTGGGGGGAAACCGGAGCACCCAGAGGAAACCGACGCAACCACAGGGAGGACATGTAGACTCCACACAGAAGGCACCCCAGCCGAGGATCAAACCAGAGAACCTCTTGCTGTGAGGCGGCAAAGGTAACCGCTGCACCACCGTAGCCGCCCCAGATTATACATGTTAATCCCGATCAGATAAAACCACAAATGCAAAATTTACTGCTAAATGCAACTCATTTACTGTACACGTTATCAGATGACACAATTTACCATAAAATGTTGACTCTATATGCAGAATATTACAATATTAAAGTTGTTGTTATAAATGATCGCAGCAGAAACAACTCAGGAATAAAAGCTCCAACTACAAAGATGTAACACAATATGTACCTGCTTAAATTAGTTTTAAAACAGACTGAGCAAATTCAGGCAAAAATACCGTACACACTACTAACTGGCAGGAGACCTGAGAGAGACTGAAGGGAACTTTTGATTATGCCCTAGTCTGTAAGGGAAAGCTCTTCATTAAAGTTACTAACACCATGAGTGACAGTCTTCAATGTACTAATGCAACAAAATAAGAATGTGCTTGATCACAGGTTTCAGCAACCACTATACACTTACCTGAACAAAATGCAGCTACATAACCTATAGAAGGTAGGTAGCTTATTGACAACTTTTTGTAAAAGATTGATTTTTATATTTTGGAACCTACTGAAATAAACATTTGTAAAGCTATAAATCATCTGAAAAATCCAAAAAAGATCTACATATCCTTTCACATTTCAATTAATCTTATTACGACTTAAAAAACCTAACACAAGCAACCTTATAAAAGAACTTCTTAGTACTACCACAAACATTTCAGACATTTTGCCCCGAATTAAAAGGTCCTGTGCATGAAAAACACATCAAAGCCATAATTTCTACCAATAAGATTTCAAATATGAATGTAAGGGCAGATCTTCTTAAACATTTTTGCTGTGATCTGCCTTCTCTACTATGCCCACCTTTACACCGCCCACTACCACCTATTTCTAAGTCGGAAAAAAAGTGCAGGGCATAAACCAAGGTTCTATTGACGTGTATGTAAGCACAACATTCTAGTTGCAAGTTTGGGGTGGGACGGAGCCACCATATTTAGTTACAAAAACATGCGTGCTGGCAATAGTGTGTCAATAAGGTTGCTGAAATGCAAGTGGATTATAACTCTAAATGAATAAGGGACACTCTTAGTACTATTAACTTGAGACAGTGTCATAATAAGAGAATGGAGAATCATATACATTTTGTTAAGTAAATAAAAAAATAAAAAGTCTATAATTCTATAATTATTATCTCTACTTATTAAGTGTTATTTACCACCTTTGCTCCAAAAGTCACCTGTTTTAGCAGGGCTAAGAGGAACACATAAAATTTGGTTAAAAAATCAGAGACAGTTGAGAGTTATGTTGTGAATTGCTTGCAGTTAGTGTTCAGAACCACACAGAGTGATTGAAGTGTTTTTGGTCCCTTTTGAAGTTCAATGTTGTGAATGCATCCATCATTGTTAGTTGTGGAAACCCATGTATGCTCTTTTAGACGTTAATTCTCTATCTATCTATCTATCTATCTATCTATCTATCTATCTATCTATCTATCTATCTATCTATCTATCTATCTATCTATCTATCTATCTATCTATCTATCTATCTATCTATCTATCTCTACACATCTTTTTGTTTTTCGCTTTCAAATGTTTTTCTTGTATTTGATGTAACGGCTGTTAGTTTTGGTGCCACGAAACTCCTGCCCCCAGTCTTTGAGTACGCCAGGCAGTCAGGCACTGCATCATAAAGCTGATGTCATCATGCATGCCCCTGCATGATTATAACATTGTGGGATGCGCTGGTGATGCTAGGTGATGTCAGCTATAATTTAAAATTGTAAATAAAAATAAAAAAATAAATCTGGAATTGAAAGAGTTACTCGGAAATACGTGGTACCCCATTATTTTGCCCTCAAAACTGGTAAATACCAAATAATTTGGTATGGTTGAGTGGTATGTACTCTTGGTTTGTGCTACAGACTAATGCATTCATACTTTCTTTTACCTTTGAGATATGCCTGCTCAGTTTGCTACAGCTCTATAAAATAGCAAAAAAAACTATAACTTTTAATGCTACAATAACAGTACTCTTCTGCTACATACATACCACATGCATCCCTCATCCTCACCAATCTAACCCCGTGGGTTTGGACATTGAACTCACGGTCACTGTCAGCTGTGGAAAAAGCAGAACAGAACAGAAGTCCATTATGAATACCAGTCTTGCCTGATAAATTTTAGCAGGCTGCTCACTCATGAAATAACAAATATACTTTACAGCTCTGTACTTTATCAACTTGAGTGCATTTACTAATAAAATAACTTATCAATATAGCAGACAACACGTACTATACATTACAGCTTTTAATGTACAAGAATTGCTTCTCCATACAGATACAGATGATGATTCTCCATTTACCTCAGAACAAATGTGTTCCTACAAAATACCAGGTCTAACAAAGTGTCAGATCTAACAACATTCAGTTTTACTGTCCTTTTATATATTTTTAGTACCATTTGTATCCTGTTCAGGAAAGCATTTTTTTGAAGTTAATACTTTTGGTATTTGCTTAATGTCATGCAATCTTCTGATAAGCTGATTTGTGTTCTGTTTCAAGGTAAATTATGTGACAATCTTTAAAACTTAGGGAGTCGTTCCTGTCTCTGGTTGTCCTTGCACCTGTGTTAGTCCCTCAGCAGCCCCAAATACGTCTTTCAAAACAACACCCACATCAACACATAGAACTGCAAGTCACCACACAATCCAACATTCTAGTCATTGGAAACTCCATCGTGAGACACCCTGATGTCCCTCTCACCAGGCTGAGTAAGAAGAAAGTTACGGTCAGTTGCATATCAGGGGCTAGGATCCATGACCACAATTATCAATATGATTCAATCATAGTCCATGTGGGAGTAAATTACCTGAGATGTACCTCCCTAGACTTTATGAAGAGAGATATCATGAAGCTCCCGGAATATGTGTCTCAGGCTGGTATGAGCCTAGCACTGAGGAGCATTTTACCTTCTCCAAGGATGATGCCACAATATGGACAAAAGATGATTGGCTTTAATAATTGGCTTAGTTTCTGGTGTCAATCTAAGGGGGTGCAGTATTTGTCAGCATGGAAGGAGATGGTCAAAAGACCATGCTGCTTTGCCAGGGATGGTCTGCACCTCTCCCCTTTAGGCTTTTGAGTGTTAGCTAAAACATTGTCTTCCCCATAGTACTTTTTTTAGGCAATGCCAAACTGAAAGTACTTCCGACATAGCAAATCAAAACGACGAAAATCTAAAGGTATTACTGCTCAATGCTAGGAGTCTAAACAAAAAACTCCACTCCCTAGAAGCTCTCTTTACCCTAGAGAATGCTGATGTTTCTGTGGTCACTGAGACATAGTTTAAAGCTGCAGAGAGCACACCAACAGTGCAAGGTTATAATGCCTTCCACACATTTAGGACAGTTACTTCACAGGCAGGGACTAAAGGTGGAGGTGTCTCTATTTACATCAAAAATAAATATACTTCAAGGCTGGTCAAACAGGACAATGTACTCAAGCTGATCCATGTTCAAATTACCATAGGTAAAATCCAATACCACTTCTTTGCAAGCTATAGGTCTCCCTCTATGACCCAGGAAACCCATACCATGTATTTAAACTTATTAGAAACACTAACCATCCAACTCAATACCATATTCATGGGTGACTTTAATTACCCCACTATTAACTGGGAATCCTGTATGACACCAAATGTACACCAACCTGGGGTGCAACCATACTGGATCTGGTCCTCACTAATATGGGAGAGTGCTGCACACCCTCTACTGCAATGCCTTCCCTGGTAAGGTCAGACCACAAAATGGTCTCCTTTGAAGTAAAAATAAAACTTGGATCCCCCCCTAGCAAAACATGGAATATTCAGGAACTATTCTAAGGCTAACCTCCTGGTATTAAGTGAGAGCCTAGCAAAATTTCAAGCCCCATAAACCCTGAGGACACTGCTGTACAGAAACCCTGTACAAGCATGTTAATAGCTGCACAGAGGCAGCTGTACCCAACAGGAAGAAGTACAGAACTAACTCAAAAAACAAGCCACCCTGGTGGAATTACAAAATCAATAGGCTGTATAACAGAAGGAAGAAAATCATGGCAAAAAGTAGGAGGTGCAGCACCCAGCAGGATAAATGCACTCTCGACAAACCAAACAAACAACTCAGAGAACAGCTAAAGTCTACCAAAGCCAAATTTGAGGTAAGTTTGGCCTCCCAGGCCAAGGACAACCACAAAGCATTTTTTAGCTATGTCTGCAACCTCAAAGCAATACACAGTTGTGTGCAGGGCTCATTGTAAATGGAGCCACCTATACTGAGCCAGAAGATATAGCAAACCTCCTGGCTGATAAATCCAGCTCCCACTTTACACCTCTTTCCCACTCAACCTTCCCTCAGGAAATATCATCAAATATAACTCCCCCTACTATCACCAGAGAACAGGTCCTTATTGCTCTCTCTAAGACCAAGAACACTACATCAGTGGGCCCAGACAATATCCCAGGATGCCTTCTAAAGACCATGAAACATGATCTATCAGGGCCTCTGGAATTACTATTTAACTGTAGCCTCCAAACAGGCCTTGTACCTCATGAATGGAGAAAGGCAACAGTCATCCCTCTTCACAAAGGTGGGCCATCTACAGACCCATAAGTCTCATTATGCTTATATGTAAAGCCATGGAAAGAATTATCATGGAGATGAACAATAGAGATATAGTAAACCTCCAGATACTGGACCCAACCCAGTTTGGTTTCGCCAAGGGCAGATCATGCCTACTCAACCTGGTGGATGTCTTTGAGAAGGTCAACAAAGCAATGGATGAGGACAAAGTCATTCACACTGCCTACCTTGACCTGACCAAGGCATTTGACACAATACCCCACTCAGGTATTATTGACAAACTCAAGAGGTTAGGTACAAACCCGTGTGTCACCCGGTGGATAGCCAGCTGGCTCACAGACAGGACCCATGAAGTTAGAATTCGGGAGTCCACCTCTACAATGAGGCCAGTCTCAAGTGAAGTCCCTCAGGGATCAGTCCTTGGACCACTCTCCTTTTTGGCATTTACTTCTCAGACGTCAAGGCCAATGTCAGTGGTCTCTGGCTGACTACACTTGTAGATTGTTGCAAAACAGGAGCTGTCATTGAATCTCACACTGACACAAATGTTCTCCAGAAGTGGCTGACACAGACAAACAACTGGTGTCAGAGCCATGGACTCAAACTAAATGCCAAGAAATGCATAATAGTATGCTTTAGGAAGTCATCCATCCCTGGTGACTATCATATTGACAACACACCACTTAGAGTTGACCCAGTAGTCAAGGATCTAGGGACACACATAGATAGTAATTTAGTCTTTGATAATCACGTCTTCAGTGGTGAGGAAATCAATCTGTGTTGCACAACTTATAAACAAAGGAATGGCATCTAAGTCCAAGGAAGTCATTGTTCCACTGTATTCGGCATTCATCAGTCCTGTCATTGAGTACAATGCCCCCTTTAGTATGTACCTAACCAGGCATATCCAACAATTGGAACGTCCACAGTTGTTCCTCACTAAAAGGGGTGTGAGTAATATGTCCTATGCAGACAGCCTCAAGGCATATCCCTGTATTCTGTCTCCTACAGGCTTTTGAGGGGAGATCTATGCCTGACATGCAGGGCATTGTTAGACCCCACTCTAATGGAACTTCTGCATATCCACAAAACAAACAGCACCAGAAGTACCCATTCTAAAGACTTAAACCTTGCCTGTCATGTAAATAGGACCTGCTGGAGAGATAGGTATGTATCCTAGAAACTAACCCATCTGTGGAACAGGATCCCCATCCATGTGAAGCAGAGTTCCTGCCTAACCCAATTCAAGTGCAACTTGGACAATTGGATGGGAAACCAGAAAGTCATTCCTGGTTTGATACCTTTGTCTCTAATGGACAGAGGTAACCTGTAAATGGCTCATCTCTCAGGCCCATGCTTACACTTATCAAGGGTATCAGAACTTGTCAGATATTTGAGAAACATGGCTAGGCTTAAAAAGGCCCTTGTGGTCATTAGCCTAGTAAACACCTATGAACCTATGACAATGCTTGTGGATTCCATCACAGAGACATTGCAGCCTTGCTTTCTGGAGTAAACACATATGTGTCATTATGCTGTGTCAGATGAGTAATATTGTTAAGACAAATGACAAAAGGACGTTGTTTAGTAAATGTTAAACTTTGATTTCTCATTTACATAAGTTTACAGAATGTTGTAAAAAACATGGTGCATATGCTGGTGAGTGCTGACCACACACCAGTTCATTAGCTGTATGAGTACAGTGTTCAATTTTGTGAGTTCTATTTTGTAAATAAATATAATTTCCCTGTAAATGGGGTAACCAATACTGGTATGGATAGAATGGTGGTCCAAAAAACATTGGTAAAACTACAACTTGACACGTTACTTTTGAACTTGTTACATTATAATGTGTAACTTTTCCTGTACAATATGTATCAATGCAGACTGTTTGCTGCCCATGCATTTCAATCCAATTGGTACTTGGGACCCAATTTTTAAACATGGTTCTCCATACATACTCATTGTTAGACATTAATTTCATTTGCACTAAATTCTGCATTTGTACATACAAAGACTGCAAAGTGCATTTAGTCCAATGTACAAATTTAGTAACATTAACATCAAACCCTAATTTGCTAATCAAAGAGTCATTAAAATGTTACAAAAGGTCTTTTTGAAATTTCATGTTTCTTCTGTGATGTTCATATAGTAAGTAACCATTGTGCCTGTAAATTTACAATTTGTACAAAAGTACAATTTGTGAAATATCCTGGCCTGTCAGTTTTAATCTGTTTGCCAATATTTCCATATCAATAAAGTTCAATGCATCTAAGCCTGTTCTCATCCCCCATAAGAGTGTTGTACCATGCCTTTCATCTCCTGCAACCAGTAGTATCAGGAGGGGATGAGATATTAAAATGTATTACTGTTTTTTGGTCCCACTACTGAACATGTCGATGGTACCCTGATTACTTGATCAGACTTGGCTGTAGGATTATTATTAAAAGTTCTGATAATAAAAAGACAAAGTTGTCATCCAATAATTACTGAATCATTGATACAGACCAGTATATTTATCTCCTGTAGCTCTATTTTAGGCCCTTCTGCAGTACTCGTTACACAGTGTAAAATTGAAAGAGTGCCATTTCTCCTTGCAGTATGCAACATTTTATAGCAGTATTGCTTTGTAAGAATACATTTGCTTTATGTTGTGAAAGTTGGATATATAAATCTGTCCTCTATTTGTCCTCCAGACTGTAATACTCTGGTCTAGGGAAAGGTTTGGAATGTGACATTCTTGTCCCCCTGGACAAGAAAAATTACCTTGAGTTCTATTTGTAGAATGATGTACCCAGTACAACTTTATATTAATAATGTTATTTCTGTATACCTTTTCTTCCGGAGTCTCTGCTCTTCCTGGTGCTGTTATACAATTACAAAAAATTGTAAAAAACAAGGTAGACATTGGTTTAACTAACACATGCTTAAATGTTGAAATATGTACAGAACTATTTACATTTGCTGTTGTCTGCCTTTTGCTCTTCTGTATTCCAAACAGATGCACTTTAGGCAGCTTCATTTTCGTTTTCTGAAAAGAAAATACATGCCTGTCACTTTTGTGACTTCATGTCTCCACTGCTTTTAACTACTCTCATTTGATCTCTATGCACTAGAACTGTTTTGTTTTTCTTTTTACCTTTTATTTTGTACATCAGTGGACCTATTTGTTCCAGTACTTCTAAAGGTCCTTGCCAATTGCTATCCCAAAATCTTTCCATCTTGAACATCTTTACTAATATCTTTATTCCACTGGGAAGCTTTTCTTCCGGCGGTAATATCTGGACCTTTCTCCACAGATAGAAAGCTTGCTCTCTCGCATTGTAATCATATACATCTGTAAGTTGTTTTAACCATTGCTGATACTTACTGATTTCTAACATAGGTCTACCGGCTGGTGTGTCAGGATCAAAAGGTAACTGTAATGGCATTTTTCTCCCTGTCATAATTTCATAAGAAGATATTCCTATTTTATTGTTGGGTGTTACCCTTATGCCCATAAGAATGCCTGGCAAATGTTGCACCCATATGTTTCTCTTTTCAAGACATGCTTTTTTGAGACGCTCCTTGAGCGTACGATTCATTTGCTCTACAATTCCATTTGACTGTGGGTGATAAGGCACATGGAATCTTTACTGAATTCCTAACAGATTACACATTTGCTTTATTAAATCACTAACAAACTGTGGACCATTGTCTGATTCAGTAATTCTTGGCCACCCAAAATGACAGAAAATATTTTTCCATAAGGCTTCTGCCTTTGCCTTTGCTGTCATGGTTTTGGTGGGGATTGCCTCTACCCATAGGATCATAGAAAATGACTAGGCTGTTGGCCCTGAGGCCCTCACAAGCCTAGCAAAGAGTTTATCCCATGTTTAGACAAGTCAGCACCCAAAGCCCCTGTCCAGCAAGGACACAAGTGGAATCACATTTTGAGAAAACATCCACTATTACTAGTAGGTATCAGTAACCTCCCTTTGTTGTTGGCAAAGGACCTGCATAATCTATTTGAACTACATACCATGGCCCATCTGCTGTCTTGCCCTTGCTGTAACTGAGGTTTTTTGCTATTAACATTTACCTGTAAGCAGATTAGACATTCTTTTACAATTACCCTACAGACCTTTTTTAAATTTGGGTTCCAGTATTTTTCTTTTACAACTGCCCATAGCTTACCAGCTCCTAGTTGTCCCAGTATTTTGTGATTTAACTTGACCAACTGCAGTAAAAACTAAAATGACACACATGGCAACTGTAATCCTTTAGATGTAGTGTATGCATAACATTCCTTTGGTGGTACTCTCACTAGCCTGCACTGATCATTTGCTTCTTTTAAGCCCTGTTTTTGAATATTTATGAGATCTTCCTCTACTGACTGCTCATCTATCTCTTTCAAGGCACTGACCATCAGTATATACATGACTGTTCATCTATCTCTTTCAAGGCACTGACCATCAGTATATACATGACTGTTCATCTATCTCTTTCAAGGCACTGACCATCAGTATATACATGACTGTTCATCTATCTCTTTCAAGGCACTGACCATCAGTATATACATGACTGTTCATCTATCTCTTTCAAGGCACTGACCATCAGTATATACATGACTGTTCATCTATCTCTTTCAAGGCACTGACATCATCAGTATATACATGACTGTTCATCTATCTCTTTCAAGGCACTGACCATCAGTATATACATGACTGTTCATCTATCTCTTTCAAGGCACTGACCATCAGTATATACATGACTGTTCATCTATCTCTTTCAAGGCACTGACCATCAGTATATACATGACTGTTCATCTATCTCTTTCAAGGCACTGACGTCATCAGTATATACATGACTGTTCATCTATCTCTTTCAAGGCAATGACCATCAGTATATACATGACTGTTCATCTATCTCTTTCAAGGCACTGACCATCAGTATATACATGACTGTTCATCTATCTCTTTCAAGGCACTGACCATCAGTATATACATGACTGTTCATCTATCTCTTTCAAGGCACTGACTTCATCAGTATATACATGACTGTTCATCTATCTCTTTCAAGGCACTGACTTCATCAGTATATACATGACTGTTCATCTATCTCTTTCAAGGCACTGACCATCAGTATATACATGACTGTTCATCTATCTCTTTCAAGGCACTGACCATCAGTATATACATGACTGTTCATCTATCTCTTTCAAGGCACTGACTTCATCAGTATACACATGACTGTCCATCTATCTCTTTCAAGGCACTGACTTCATCAGTATATACATGACTGTTCATCTATCTCTTTCAAGGCACTGACCATCAGTATATACATGACTGTTCATCTATCTCTTTCAAGGCACTGACCATCAGTATATACATGACTGTTCATCTATCTCTTTCAAGGCACTGACTTCATCAGTATATACATGACTCTTCATCTATCTCTTTCAAGGCACTGACTTCATCAGTATATACATATTCTGAAAGTTTTTTTTTCCAATTTGTGCTGCTTGTTTTGCTAACATGTAAGCTAACTCATTTAACCTGAAAGTTTCACTTGCTGGTTTTTTATGTGCTTTTACTTTTAAAATGCTGTACTATCCCTGTTCATTTGACATTATTACTTTGTTTGTCTTTTAATACTTCAGCATGCCGTAATGGTTTGTCTGCACTGTCTACAAATCCTCATCATACCCAGGTGTCCATATTGTAGTCTTAAAGAATTTACTACATAACCACTGTCTGACAAAACATGTTAACAGGATTGTAATACTTTAGCATATACAGCAGTACCTCCAGTTCCACTCTCTGAGCTGACATATGTCCTGGTAACTTGATTAGTTTGGGAGAACCCAATTTTGGATTTTCCAGAACTACGGCAAATCCTGTCCAATATTTACCTTTGTCCCAAAACCATGCTCCTTCCACAAAGATGGATGGTTTAAAATGGTCAAAGTCAGATGCCAGAAATTGTACATCAGGTGACATTATTTTTTCTAAGCAGTTATGATGTTTTTCTTCATATCCCATGTGATTTGACAAATAAAAAACAGAGAGAAAAAATTACGGAAAAATAGTACATTATCATAGAGACAGTGTAAAATCTCTAGACTTTAATAAACTGTATTACAAAATTCCACTACACAAGGTAATTTATTTTTGGTTAAGAAAAAAGGGAGATGTAAGATGTGTGTCATGTTTCTTTAAATTATTTTGTCATTAGTATGTTAGTCATGCTGTCTGTGTACTAGACAGTTTCAAAAATCACATGCGATGAGGGTGATTCAGTAAATTGTGAGACTGGATAAATCAAGCCAGAAAATAATGACATACTTCCAAAAGCAGAGACATCCTCTGTAGAGATAAATCAGGCCTGAAAATACAAATGTTATTCGAAAATAGGGATAGTTAAGATATCTGGTTGGGAGACCCATATAAACGTATTTTTTTTAAAAATATGGACCAAAACAAACTGAAAATAGGCAGTGATCAACTTAATGTTTTCAGTTAGAAAACTTGTAGAAATCAAGAGAGAATGAGTGAGCTGAACAGTATATATGAGCTCTTGGATAATAACGGAGTATGCACTGCTTTTGCAGGAAGACTAAGATGCTAGTGATATGTGGCCACAAAGTTAAGAACATTTGATGAGAGCGTCATCTATATAAATTAAAAAAAATTCAATTAAGTGCCATAAGGAGAAGTCTCCATAAGTGGGCTTGCATATTCTAGTAGTAGTAGTAGTTTTGTTTAGAAATGGTTGTACACGAACATCCAAATGAAACTGGTTGGAGACAAATTATCTGAATATCTAAAGTCTCTAATCCCACCAACATGACAATTTGTCTTTAATACTAGTCTAATAAATGTTCAGCTGTTTATTGCTGACATCACTGCTATAGCCCTGACTTAAATGCCTTATTTCTCATGTCTGTGAATAGGAGTGGAAAGCTGCAGGGAATGATCATAGAGGAGGCATAATAGAAGCACTTGGGTTGAAATAATGTTTAAATTGTTTACCTCATAGACAAGAGGAAAAGAGTTTGATTCTCACTAAGGGTAATTGGCTAGGGTTAAAGTGGTCCACAAGACCACCCCTTGTCTTAAGTTGGTATAACTGGTTTTACATCCTGTGTGTTATCTGACTATCTCAAGGATTACTTGTTTAAAATTAGACCCTCTTAGTAACAGCCTGCATATCATTGCTGGAGCCTTTCTGTGTCCTGACAGAGTGCTCTTCAAGCTATCTGGAGATATACAGAGCTAAGTATGTTTTTCTGGCACTTCAGAGTTGTGTACTGTTAATTGTTGCTTGACTAATTTTATATCATTGCTGGTTGACTTCAGAGTTGTGCACTGTTATTTTTGCATCACTGTATTGTTTTTCAGATCTCTGCTGAAGGTGTTGGTTTTCCCCTACCCACCCTCTCTATTCCTGTCTTGTTGTTTACATTTGGAGGCTTTTGCAGTTGCCCTCCCCCACTGTAGATTTGATGTGGGACACTCCCCAGAGTCCCATCTCTTAACCTCATTCTACCTAATAGACTTCTTCTGCACTTGTTTTTAGTCATTTTAATTTAATTGCATTTTTTTAAACTGTTTGGTCTAACATTGCTACATACTCAAGTGTGCTAGCTTGCACTGCATTTGAATTGTTTTTACTGCTGTTTTCGCTACTTTTCTATATATAAAAAAAAATCTAAGCCTGTTTCCTACCTTTCCTGTAACTAGTGTAGTCCAGATTCAGATTTGCTGTATCCAGGACTGTATGTAAGCTTCTGAGCCCCCCCAAGCTTTCTGTGTTGGAGGGAAGCCTTCTAGCTTATCAGTGGGAGTGGTAAACACTAGGTAACCTGTCTACCACATAAGGAGTGGTTCTGACCCAGAAATTGTAGTTATTGGCCGTTTGGGCAGTTTTTCCATCTCTCTCAACTTTCTGATATAAAAGCCCGCATTTGCAATAGTTTCCCCCCTTTCCTGTAACTAATTTAGTCCAGATACAGATTCTTAGTTTTAGCACTTGAATTTGCTTATTCGTGATCAGCACTTGTTCAGAACTTGTTGTAAATACTAAATAACTAACTAATTATTACTTTTCTTACTACACATTTCAACCATGTAACCTGGACTGGAACACCAAAGGCGGAGGTGTGTCCATATTCATTAAGAATATCCACACCTCCAGGTTAGTTGCTCAGCATAATGCAGCCGAGGTTATCCAAGTGCAACTAACTCTGGGCAAAACTGCAATCCAAATTGTAGCTTGCTACAGATCCACCACCATGCCCCAGGATTCCCACTCCTCTTTTCTTGATGTACTGGAAAATATTAGGGTTCAACCAAACACCCTAATAATGGGCTATTTCAACTACCCCACCATTAACTGGGAAAACTACTCATGTACCAACTCCTTCGCTCAACGCTTTCTGGAATTCATAAACTCCAATGCCCTGGATCAACTTATCCACACCCCCACCAGGGGTAACAATATCCTAGATCTAGTCATTACCAACATGAGTGACCGGTGTTCCACACCTGAAGTCCGATCCGACCATAAGCTAATTACCCTAGATATCCACATCCTGCCCCTACCCCCCATTAAGGAAATCATGGTAAATAATTTCTCCAAAGCCAACTTCATATTTCTTAAGACAGAAGTGGTGAACTTCATGACATTCAAGCAGATGGACAATACAGTTACGACTACTGAGTCCTACACAATTGCACTTTATAAGCACTTACACAAGTGCATGGATCATGCTATCCCAAACAGAACCAAGATGCTATCCTCCAGGAAGCCAATCTGGTGGTTCCCTGCCATAAACAAACTGTACAACAGAAGGAAGAAACTGTTGCAAAAGAGAGTAAAATCCCATGAGTGGAGGAGCTCCATGGCCAGCCTCAGTAAGAAGCTGCAATCCCTGATAAAATCCTCCAAAGCTAGTTACAAAAACAAAATTGCCACTGATTCTAAAGACAACTACAAAGCATTCTATAGCTATGTCAAGAATCTCAATGGCAACACTCAGATCTGCTCTGAGTTACAGCACAATGGCACTAAATATACAGACCCAACTGATATTGCCAACATCCTGGCAGATAGGCTCAGTGCTAACTTTACCCCCCGCTCTCACCCCCTAAAGAGCCCATCTCTATACCGGAATAATGCAAAGTTCCTGTAATCACGGCTGCACAGGTAAAAAACACTCTCCAAAGCCAAGAACACAGCATCCATGGGACCAGACAACATCCCAGGCTGCATTCTACACGAACTGGCACCCCACCCAAGTACCATGTTCAATCATAGCCTCACCTCAGGCTTTGTGCCAACTGAATGGTGCACAGCAACTGTTATCCCACTCCACAAGGGGGGAGCCACCACGGACCCCGGGAACTACCGCCCCATTAGCCTGATGAGCCTGGTCTGCTAGGCCATGGAATGTATCATCATGGAACTTATAAAAAAAGACATTGGTACTCTCCAAACTCTGGACCCCACCCAGTTCGGGTTTGTAAAAGGCAGATTGTGTCTCCTAAACCTGATAGACTTCTCTGAAGCAGTCACCAGAGCCGTAGACGAGGGTAAGGTAGTTCACACAGCCTATCTAGATCTTGCCAAGGCTTTTGACACCATCCCCCACTCTGTAATTATAGATAAACTCACTAAACTAAGTATAAATCCCTATGTCACAAGATGGGTTGCCAACTGGCTCACTGACAGAACCCACACTGTGAAAGTAGCAGACACCAAATCCGACTTCAGACCAGTGACAAGTGGAGTAGCACAGGGTTCAGTCCTGGGTCCTCTCCTGTTTGGTATCTACTTCTCTGAAGTACAGGCTAACACGGAAGGTCTTTGGCTAATGAGGTTCACAGATGACTACAAACTAGGAGCCATAATCGAAACTCCTAACGATGTGGACATCACTGAGACAGATGCCTGGTGTCAAAGCTATGGCCTCAAGCTCAATGCCAAAAAGTGCATTGTCATCCCCTTTGGTAAAAACTCTGTACCCATGAACTACAACATAGGCAGTAGTATACTTAACACTGAAGGTGTGATGAGACCTTAGGACACAGGTGGACAGTAGTCTGTCCTTTGATAATCACATCGCCACAGTAGTCAGGAAATCCTTCTACGTGGCACACCTCATCACAAAAGGTTTCTCATCCAGCAAAAAAGAGGTCATTGTTCCCCTCTACTCATCACTCATTAGACCCATTATAGAGTACAACGCCCCTTTTGTTATGTACCTCACAAGACATCTACAACAACTAGAAAGGCTGCAGAAATACCTCACAAAGAGGATTACTGGCCTCAAACAGATGTCCTACACAGACCGTCTAAAAAAACTCCAGCTTTACTCTGTCGCATATCGCCTAATCAGAGGTGATCTCTGCCTAACATACAAAGCTATGTCAAACCCAGAGGTGTTGGACATGCTCCACTTAAAGAAATCTCAATCCCTCTGAGCTACACGCTCTAGGGACCTAAACCTTGTCACCACAATAAACAGAACATGCTGGAGGGATAAATTCCTGTCTCAGAGACTTCCCATACTCTGGAATAAACTACCTATCTATATCAAGCAAAGCTTCTCATTAGCACTCTTCAAGAAAAATCTTGATGACTGAATGGGAAATAGGGAATTCACCCTGGGGATCACGTCTGTGGCTCTGCTCGACAGTGGCATAGGAAAATAATTTTATTGGGTGGCAAAAGCCAGGGTACCTTTTTGGCTGGGCTTGTATAGGCCCCAGGGCTGATAGCCTAGTACCTACCTATGAACCTATAAGAGGAAGTAGCCTAGTACTTGCCTATGAACCTATAGGATTAGGAAGGGTATTATATTACAAGGGTTGATTTGGAAAGGCTGAAGCTAAAAGGAGAGATATCTATACCAAATGAGTGCAGCCCCTGCTCTCTCAAAGCAAAAACACAGCATCCATGGGACCCGATGGTTAAACCCACAGCTAGGATGCAACTGTGGTCCCACTTCACAAAGGCGGTGCCTCAAATTACATCTGCAAAGCCATGGAGCATAATGGACCTCATAAATAAGGAATTTGCAGACTTTGGATCCAACCCAGTTTGGCTTTGTCAAAGGCAGATCATGAACAGTCACCAAAGCCATTGATGAGGAAAGGCAGTCCATACAGCCTACCTCGATCAATACAATACCCATTGAAAAACTCATCAGCTTGTTAACCCATACATCACAAGACTGAGTGACAGAACCCACAGGGTCAGAGTTGCTGGCGCCATGTCAGACTCAAAGCCTGTCACAAGTGGTGCTCTTGTTTGGCATCTACTTTTCAGTACAAGCAAACACAGGAGGGTTATGCTGACAAAGTTTGCAGATGACTGCAAACGCGCCATAGTAGAAAACACATCTGACACAGATATCCTTCAGAAGGGTCTGGATAGTTAAATGCCAAAATGGAAAAACAAGGTTACCCCTAGCTAGTGGCAATCCACTGAGCACAGAAGAAGTTATCAAGCTAAAGTAGTTAGGAAGTCATTGCCCACCTTATCATGGGATTCTCATCTAGATCAGGAGGTCATAGTCTCTCATCACTCATCAGACCAATGATTGAGTACAATGCCCCATTGAATGTATCTGACCCGACACTTGCAGCAGCTGGAGGGTCTCAAAAATCTGTCCTATGCTGCCCTGAAGACTGAAAGAACTCCAGCTCTATTCCTCAGAGGTGACGATTTGATGAATATGCTTCACCTCAAAAATCTAGATCCATCAGGGGGAGACTTAAACGCTGGAGAGATAGATTCATCACCCAAAGACCCTATGCTGTGGAACAAATCGCTGGCCTTGTTCAAGAAATCTTGACCAATGGATGGGACCCAGGAATTACCTCAGTGTCACGGTATAGTTCCATAAATGCCCTCAGGCAGATAGCCTAGTATGAACCTATGAACCTATGAACCTATGAACCTATAAACTGAAAACTGGTAGATGTTAATCAATCATACACTACAGAACTAAAGGGAGAAGCCAGAATTTAGCTAACCAAAAAGGTGAGTAACAATTTTTTGAGTCTGACAGAGGAGCTGTTGTAGTTTTGATCTAGTTTACAGAACTATGATTAGTCTTGGCTTCCTTGTTAAGGAAAGTTGTTTGTAAATGATCATATGGGGATACTATAATTTTATCTTACAGATATAGCAATGATAAAATTAACGGCTCAGCTCTCTCTGTGAGTACTGTATTTTGTGTGTTACAACATTATCACTTTATATGCAAAATGAAGTACTGAAGTGGATTTTAAATTCATTCTCAGATTTGCAGTGTCAAAGTATTTTATTTATTTATTTTGCTGACCATCAAGCCTCCACTGTCAGCAAATTGTTTCTGTTTTGGGAGTCAGTCTAAAGTTATGGCATAGCCATCAGCTAGACAGCGATCACTTGTTTATTATGGCCCAGGATTTCCCCTTTTGCAAGTGCCTATTGATTGATATGCAAATGGCCATTGTGAAGGGAGACACCCATTCATGCAAGTGACATAAACATAGCTCTCAACTTTCCAGATTGTCATAGAAAGTCCAGATTTTTGCCTCATATTTTTTGCCCGTTTCTCATAAAATTTGTGGTTTTCTGGCACATCAGTTACAACTGAATTCACTAAATAATGACATACATTTGAGTTTCAGATTTCATATTCAGAAAATGCCCTCTAACACAAAACTTTTATTCTAGCAACTTTCAAAGTTTGTAAGAGCAATAGGTAAAATGTATCCCTACTTTTGGGTCTTTGTCCTCCCATAATTTTTTGGCTTTTTCCAGATTTTTTTATGGTAAGAGGTTGACAGGTATAACCCTCAAAGACCCTGCCTTCTTGCAGCAAGCATTTCTGTGCTAGCTTCCATCTCTAATTTGGAGCCTAGAAAGAAGTGCTCATCCTAAGAAAGCACACCCAACCTTACCCACCCCCACTCATTGAAAGAGATGAGCATGGAATTCCTCATCATTTCTCACCATCCAATTGGCTCCTCTAGTGACGAGTGCTACTTGAACCCAGGTCACTGCGATGTAATCAAAGCAGTTTTCCTCTATGCTGTGAAGCTGGTGACGAAATCATATTTGTTCAATGATGTCTTCATTTGGCAAATAAACTGAAATGAATTTTATGTAATGAAAACCACTGTCACACAAACAAAGTTTAAGTGCCCGAAATGTGTTTTTTCATATCACTGTGACATTAAGTATTTTTGTTTTATTAATAAGTGCTGCATTCATATAAGATGGCTGTACTCCCTGGAGAACAAAGAAAATCATGATCTATTCTGTGTTATATTTCCAGTCTAGTAAAGTCACTTCAGAGCCTGCAAAACAATTATGTAACTTGTATACTTTCATCTTCTACCCAAGTTTGCATTGCTGAAATTATTTTAAGCTCCTCTTGTTTAACTTGGATGCCACACAAAGCTTGTATGAAGCAGTATTTTACAATATGCGGTTTATTTGTTTTACCAGGCTCAGTAATCTTTGTCTTATGCACACATTTTGGAAGCAACATTCTTCCATATTAACTTGTTCATGTATTACACAACTGCAATGTGTTTCAAAGGGATTTATACTGTTGCTAACAGGCTTGTTAGCGATTTCTAATGAAGTGTAGTGCTTTTATTACAAAAATGATAGCACATACTCTGATTTTTTGCACTGTGCAAAATAAGTAAAAGTTAGGGAACAAAAGAAATTTGAGGACAAACAGAAAAGTCAAGAATGCTTGTGCTTGTTTTCTAAGTCCTAATATTTTTGGTGTTAAAACAGTATTTATGTAGCAGACTTTTATTTCTTATTGAGCAAATGAAGTTCAGGAATGACACTGATAGTAAGTATGTGTGTATATATACATATGTATATATATATGTGTGTGTGTGTGTGTGTGTGTGTGTGTGTGTGTGTGTGTGTGTGTGTGTGTTAATTAATGTACAGGCGTGCGTGTCTGGTTTTATTTCCTGAAAGAAAGCAAAACATATAATCCTTGGATTTCTTTAAGTAAACATTTTCTTTGACTACAATTTTGCACTGCAATATATCAGGCATCTGGTTGTGAACTTTGACAAAAACCTTACAGATGTAAAATCATGTTAAAAGATCTAGTGGTTTTCTGCAAGGGAACAATCCATCAAATCCTGACATGTTGGACATGAAACTCATGAAATGGAAGAATTGTTTTACAAAACATATGTTTTAGAAGGAATATGAAGGAACTTGGGCAGGTTCCTAAAATAACAAAAAGATGTCTTCCTTTTGCCAAGGACAGATAAGTTGCCATTTGCAGTATGTTCACCATGTTGCACATTTTTTAGGACAGCATACATAATGTCTCAGCATTGGACTGGGCATGAGATGACCACTTTATGGAGTTTTATTAAGTATTTCAATGTGTGTGTGTGTGTGTGTGTGTGTGTGTGTGTGTGTGTGCGTGTGCACTTGTGTACGTGTGCGTGTGTGTGTGTGTTAGTGTATGTGTGTCTGTTAGGGTGTGTGTGTGTGTGTGTGTGTGTGTGTATATATATGTGTGTGTGTATATATACACACATATATATATATATATATATATATATATGTATATATATATATATATATATATATGGGTCTACTTCATTTCATTGAAAACTCATTTCACTGGAAGTCAGTTTCCTGCAACCAATTCACTAAAAACTCATTTGACTGAAACTCATTTTGTTGAAAGTTATATATGGCCTTTTCCCCACTGTAGTGCGATCCTGGAGTTAGTACATAATGTTAGGGGGTGTGTGAGGGGCACAGCCCCCCACATTGGGGGGTGTGAAAGGCATAGCCCCCCACATATTGTAAACATTTTAAACTATACACATGGATACTTACAAGTCCAATGAATAACTGTTTCCAGAAGATAATATATAACCAAAGTATGTGGGGGGTTTCACCTCCCCACACCCCCCAGTATCAGGGGCTGTGCCCCCCACCCTCCTCTACTATATATACTAACTCCAGGATCACACTACAGTGGGGAAAAGGCCATATATAACTTTCAACGAAATGAGTTTCAGTCAAATGAGTTTTCAGTGAATTGGTCCCAGTGATTTGATTTTCAATTAAGTGAGTTTTCAGTGAAATTAAGTAGTTTATGGATGAGGTGAGAGAGGACATGCAGGCGGTTGGTGTGACACAGCAAGATGCAGACGACAGGAAGAAATGGAAACAGGTGATCCGCTGTGGCGACCCCTAACGGGAGCAGCCGAAAGAAGAAGAAGAAGATATATATATATATATATATATATATATATATATATATATATATATATATATATATATGGGTCTACCTGAGACGGTCGACAAGCCATTTGATCGACTTTCATTTGGTCGACAATTCATTTGGTCAACAGGCAGATTTGCCCCCCTCCCCAATGTGGTGCGACCCTGGAGTTGATATATATATATATAGTTAGGGGGGTGTGGGGGGCGTGGGGGGTAAAGCCCCCCACATAAAACTGCTTGTCGACCAAATGAAAAATGAGTGTCGATCATATGGCCTGTAGACCATGTGATAGGGATCCATAGATATATATATATATATATATATATATATATATATATATATACACACACACATATATTTTACACACACACACACACACACACACACACACACACACACACACACAGGACTGCCCCTAGCAATTGTGTGACTCAATTAGGATCATTTTGGTGGGGCTTCACTACTGGTTCCCCCATTGAACACCTCAATGCACCCCTCCACTTGCTTGATTCTTCAACAAAAGACAATTACAGATTCAATAACAAGAATGTATATTACTGTGTATTAAAATAAAACAACACATTAATTTATTAGCTTATATGTTGTCATAAGATATGCTAAAACAGAAGTAAACCACTGGAAAACTGGATTAACAACCAACATCATGATTCAACACCTCTTGTAGTTAGTTCACCTTTCAAGGTCTGTTTAACTAACTTAGGCACACTATAAGGTTCTGGTTTGGCAGGCTACCGAGGTCCTGTGTCAACATGGTGTGTCACCAGATGGGTGCACCCTGACGTAATAGTAAACATGATGTTCTTCATGTTTCACTCTTGCAGTCATTACATTTGGGTTATCTGCCTGCAGGTAGCCCTCAGCCGGCCTGATTATCAAAGTCTTGGGTCCTGTGTCAGATGCTGTCTCTTTTTCCATGACGTCAGGTAGTCAGGGGTATAAAGCATGCAGCCGACACCATTACATCAGTCTTTCTTGCTGCGTGGTGCCCGAAGCAGAAGCAGTTCACAAGTGCTGGTCGGCCGACTCCTGAAATTTTCATTTTCGAGTTTCAGGACCGAAGTCTTCAAAAAAGCTAAGTACCCCATTGGGGATCCTATTTCTTGCTCTAAACCGATGTCAGTAAAAGTTAACAATTGTATTAACTCTGGAAAGCAAATACCTCATAAAGATTTTAATTCGTACTGCATTCCTTGCCTAGGTCCAGACCATAACATCCCTCGCTGTCAGTTTTGTGCCTTATTCAATCCTCAAACTATTCTTCGTCGGTCCATTTTTGCAGAAAACTATTTCAGTACTCAGTTTAATTATCCAGAAATGGCTTTGGTAAGCCACCTGACTACTGACATTCCGAAAAAATGTAAAGATAAAGACAGAGACAGACCGCATAGGTCCAAAGCTGCCGACGACACTTCAGTTAAGCTAGTCACCAGTTCGCCGGTACTCAGTGAGGCTCTTTCGCATCCCCTGATACCCACTACTTCAGATTCGCAGGCCTCTACTGACACCCATTCAGAGTCCGGTATGCTTCTTCAACTATGGAAGTCTCTACCTTGGATGGGTCCGGAGCCGCTGTGCAGGCACCGGCTTCTGAGGGTGTATTCATACCTACAGACTTGCATTTCAAACCGATGCCGTCTTCTTCTTCAAGGCCTAAAACTCGACCCACATCTAGAAAACTGACGTCCAAACCACATGGTCAGGCCCAAATGCCTAAAAACAAATTATAAGAATGACTGAAGACCTTATTACTCTAATTAGGGGAAGCTAGCCTTCTCCCTCTAAGATACCTAGAACTGATTTTCCTTCTGATTCTTCTGATCAGAATTCTGATATTTCTGTTTCTTCTGATGACCGGGATTTGCCCTTATCTACCTATGAGGATTCTGATGCAGAGGACTCCATACCCTCTGCTTCCTCTCCAGAAGACTTCTCTTTTGGTGAAAACTTGCACACTCTTAGGGAGCATTTCCGCTGGGAAAGCCAGGATTACTCTGACTCCAAAAACAGGATTAGGGAATTCTTACTCCTACCTCAACACAGGCCTTTAGCTATTCCCTCCTGTATTGGACATTGTAGATGATGCCTTCTTGGAATCAAGCCTGGCCCCAGACACTTTACCTCCGGCTCCCAGAAAACCTGACAGGTATTACAGCGTACCTGACTCTCACAAGTTCCTCTTTAAGAATCCTACTGCGGACCCAGAGATCATTTCACAGGGACCCAAAGGCATTAAGGCTACTACTGCCAAAAACCCTACCCCCCTCTGATAGAGATTCCAGGGCCCTGGACAGATGGGGTAAGAAGGTATACACTTCTGCTGCTTTGGCCATTAGGACCTTAAACTGCCAGTTTAATATGTTAAAGTATCAGCAGCATATTACTGGACTACTTAAACAGAAACTTATGTTGATTCCTGACTGTGCTGAAAATAAAGAATTACAGGATTTAATGCATTCTGCTGAACAAGTTGGTAAACATACTTTGCAATGTGGTTTTGACTCTTTAGAAGCATCTTGCAGGGCTGCTGTCATTGGGTCAAGTCTTAGAAGGCATGCATGGCTTAAGGAGCAAAATTTGCCAGATCATGTTAAAGCTAAATTACTGGATGCTCCCTTAAACCAGGACCACCTGTTTAGCAACAAAGCAGAAGAAATACTTAAAAGGATGGAGGAAAAAGCTAAATCTATGCAAACTGTTAAAGATTTCCTGCAAGTACAGCCTCCCAGATTTAGTAGACATTGGCCTTCTAAGAATTGGCCCTTTCCTGTCTCTTCCAGGCCTTCTCAGTCCAAACCTAGGAACAGCAGACCACTTAGGCTACAGTCTCAAGGTACTCACAGGCCTAAGCAGTGGGGGGCTCCCACTTCCAAAGCTGGAAGTAGTAAGACACCCCCTATGGTAAACTGTAACAATGACTTAACCTTAAACCTTCCAAGCCCTGCTCAACTGTCTGCCACTTAGTGTGTGTGTGTGTGTGTGGGGGGGGGGGTCGCCCTGCATGCAAAAGAATTACCCAAGACAAATGGGTTTTAAATATAGTTTCCCAAGGATACAGATTCCACTTCCACTCCTTACCAACCCCAAATGGTGGGCCAGAACTACCCCCAAATCAGTGGGCAGAGGCTCAACAGCAGGTTCTCTCTCTTCTAAGTATCAGGGCTATTCAACCTGTCCCAGCAGAGGAATGGGGACAAGGTTTTTATTCAAAACTTTTCCTGGTACCCAGAAAACACAACTCCTGCCATCCTATCCTGGACCTGTCTATTCTAAACAAATTTTTGGTAATCCCAAAATTCAAAATGCTAACTCTTCATCAGCTGCTTTCCATGCTAGGCAAAAATGCGTGGTTGACAACATTGGACTTAAAGGAAGCTTACCTGCATATCCCAATAAGGAAATCTTGCAGAAAATACCTACGCTTCAGAGCAGGCTACATGCACTATCAGTTCTCTGCACTGCCCTTTGGCTGATCTACTGCACCCAGGGTATTCACAAAGTGCCTAGCTCCAGTCATTGCATTCTGCAGGCAAAGAAATATTCAGATATACCCATACCTGGACGATTGTTTAATTCAGGCAGAAAGCCAGGACATACTATTAAATCATCTGGTGTTTGTAAAGAAACTGCTAACCTCACTGGGGTACACCATAAACGAAAAGAAATCTCACCTAGTACCCTGCCAACAGATTGTATTCCAGGGAGTAAGCTTGAACACAACTTCCCAGATGGCCTACCTCACGCCAGAGAAACAAGTTTATTTAACAGCCTTCTTCAAACTACTGGCCACAAAGACCCAGCTATCTACAAGGAAAATACTGCAAGCCCTGGGGTTCATGGGCTCTTGCAGCCTATTAATTCCATATGCAAGACTGCATATGAGGAAACTACAATGGTATCTAAAAAGCCTATGGTGTCAACATTCTCAGGACCTGGAATCAATGATCCCTATCATTCCTTGTATAAAGACAAAGTTCCTTTGGTGGGCAGAGGCCTGCTACCACAAGAAGGGACTGCCATTCACTCTACCCTCTGAAGCACAAACCCTAACAACAGATGCATCAGACTATGCATGGGGGGCTCACTTGGCAGGGCAGTGCATTCAGGGCAAATGGAACCCGAGTCAAATGCACCTGAATATCAATCAAAAAGAAATGTTAGCTGTACAGAATTCTCTGACAGCCTTCAAGGACCATATTCTTCCAGGACAATTATTGGTAAAGACAGACAACACCACTGTTATGTGGTACATAAACAAGCAGGGGGGAACCCACTCATACCCTCTCTGCAGACTAGATATGCATGGCTCTGTGGAACACAGCCTTGAGCTACCAAGTGCACCTACAAGCTCAACACCTGCCAGGCAAGCTAAATTCACTGGTAGACAACCTAAGCAGAAATCTCATGGACCCACACGAGTGGAAAATGGAACCAAAGATATTCAACACTTTGAGAAACAAATGGGGGAGCCCAGAGATAGACCTGTTTGCCTCCCCTCAGAACTACCAATTGGACAAATTCTGCACAAGGACTCCCCACAGACAAGCGTGGAAAGTGGATGCCCTGTCATTCACCTGGGAAAGCTTCTCAGTTTATGCCTTTCCCCCTCTGCCTCTCCTCTTGAAATTTTGCTAAAGATCAAACAGGACAAGCCAAGGACAATTCTCATTGCACTAGACTGGCCACGCCAACACTGGTACCCCCTCTTGCGCAGTATTTCACTGCTGGAACCATGGCACCTGCCGCATACCCTTTCCCTGCTGTCCCAGCATGAGGGCCAGATTTTGCACCCTCAGCTTCAAATCCTGAACCTTGCAGCCTGGCTAATTACCTGAGCTCTCCAATACCCTCCCTCAGTAAGCAAGTGCTGGATGTCATTCTGGAAGCAAGGAGGCCTAGTACTAGAAAATTCTATGCTGAAAAGTGGAAAAGATACTGTTCCTGGAGCCAGACTCAGGGGATGGGCACAACAGTGCCCAGCTTACCGCATATTCTTCAATACTTAACATAGATGCTCCACAAGGGCCTTTCCTTTTCATCTATTAAAATTCATGCCTCAGCCATTTCAGCACATTACAATACTGAGCCACCCCTCTTCTCTCACCCCCTGCTGAAGCAATTCCTTAGAGGGACTAACATTTTAAGACCACCTAGGAGAGCCCCTACTCCAGCCTGGGACTTTAACTTTGTATTGGAAAAGCTCATTCTACCTCCTTTTGAGCCAGTGGCAACTGCAGAGTTGAAATTCCTTTCTTGGAAAACAGCCTTCCTTCTAGCCATCACTTCAAAAAGAAGAGTGTCTGAATTACAGGCCCTAATGGCAGTGGAGCCATTCATCATCTTCCATGCAGACTGGGTGTCCCTGAGGACCAATCCTTCTTTTATGCCCAAGGTGGTATCCAGTGTGGCCTTCAATCAGTCCATTCATTTGCCAACCTTCTTTTCTAATCCACAGAACAAAGGAGAACAAATACTGCACTCTTTGGACGTGCACAGACAACTTAGATTTTATTTGGACAGGACTAAGCCTATCAAGAAAACTGAACAGCTGCTAGTTGCCTTTGCTGCAGGGGCAGAGGGGAAAGCTATTTCAAAGCAAACCATTTCTAAGTGGATAGGCCATTGCATTCATTTCTGCTATAAGCACCATGGAAAACCTACCTCACAGGGGATAAGATCACATTCTACCAGGGCTGCATCTACTTCAACAGCCTTTCTCAGAGGTGTTCCTACCAGGGACATCCTAGAAGCTGTTACCTGGAGCTCTCTACATACCTTCACCAAGTACTACCACTTGCCTGTTTTTTCTAAATCCAGAGCTGGTTTTGCCACTGCAGTCTTGCAGGGCTTAATAGCTGGTCTTAATGCTCTCTAACTGTCTCCTCCCTTTCTTAGCTTTGGGAATCTTCCCAAATGTAATGACTGCAACAGTGAAACATGAAGAACATAGTACAGTTATGTACACTTACCATAAATGTAGGTGTTCGAGTGCATTCACTGTTGCAGTCCTGGTTACCCTCCCTCCAGCCCCCTGACATCTATTGGCAACACCTTTCTTCTTGTTTACTGTATTTAAGCTTTCTGGTGTATTTGAGTTTTTGTTAGAGGTGTAACCTGGTATATAATTGTTTCCCATTATGGGGGCACCTGACATCTGGGGCAAGAAAAACTGATGTAATGGCATTGGCTGCATGCTTTATACCCCTGACTACCTGACGTCATGGAAGAAGAGACAGCATCTGACGCAGGACCCAAGACTTTGATAATCAGGCCGGCTGAGGGCTACCTGCAGGCAGATATCCCAAATGTAGTGACTGCAACAGTGAATACACTCGAACATCTACATTTATGGTAAGTGTACACAACTGTACTTTCCCAAACTCCTGTAGTACTGCGTGTATCTCCTGCATATGGATAGAAGACAGCCTCAAACATTCCCCTTGTTCTCCTCACATTTTTATTTTATTTTGTTGAATTTTATTTTATTTTTTCTGCCTTTTCTGTCTGTCCTTTCCTGTCTTCCCCTCATTTGACTCTTGATTTTGTCTTCTTCACATTCTGTGTACATACTGGATAGTGCGTATTATTTTATCCACAGAAACATTGCACTATATGATGTTATGACCGTGTACAAGTACCTTTCTTACTGATTTCACTACTTGTTTTGCTGTCTGAATTCTTGTATCACATCTACTCATTTGTGTTCACTTATGATACACATAAATTCCTGATTTACACTTCTTTCCTTGCTTACTCTTACATTATCACCATTGCATTTATGTTGACTAATGTTTATTATTTTTTTCCTTGTTTTCTGCTGTTAATTTTTAAACAAATTCAGCAAAATGAATAATTTTTTATCCACCTCTGCCTCCTACCACTCAGCAAGTACACCTCATATTTCACTTCTCTGGGATTATTTTGCTCTATCTATAACTGCAAAAACCATTTCTCTACTATACTGCTGAATTTTTAACATTCTGTCACAAGTCTTAGTGATCTGAAATTACCTCTTATCACAGTATATGAGTCCAAAAGGTGACAGGTGATAAAGGTCTGTGATCCAACCAGAACAGCAAAAATCATAAAAAAGAAGATCCACAGACCACCAAGCAGTAAAAATAATGAAAATGGTTTAATATGACATAGAAAATGTTAGCGGTTTCAGGTACTCAACCCTTCCTCAGACATACAATAACTAACAACATTCAATTCTTTTTAAACAAAATTGCTCCAATCAATAGAGACCATCAATAAAACAATTAATGCTTTGGAATGTAAGGTCTACGCCTATTCAAAACAGGTTTTAAAGGCACCACACCATTGAGTCCTGGATATCTATGTGCCCCAAGTTTAATAATCCAGCTGGTTTCACAGTACTCTGTATAACCAGACACCTCACTGTTCCTATTATCCTTAGTTATTTGCTGTAGTGCTTGGAATAGGAAATGATGTCCTGGAAATTTCTCTACATGTACTGAAAGAGCATTACGTTTATCCTTAAGTCTGATGGCTGACAGATGTCTCAAAATCCTGTCCTTCAGCCTGCAGTTGGTTTTCCCAACATAAAATGAGGGACAGCAGGTGCAGGTAGCTATGTACACAATATCAGTGGATAGACAGGTGACCATGGTATTAAGTCCATACTGTTTACCGGTAAGGGGATGTATAAAGTGGGATTCCCTATTAATGGATGTGCAGGCCTTACACCTTTGACATGGAAATGTCCCAGTCTTGGTAAATCTAGTTCTGTCTTTAGATTGTTTATCACATTAAATCTGTTTTAAATTTTTATTTCTCTTAAAAACAAAATCAGGGTATTCACCAACTAATTCTTTCAGTGAGTCATCTGTTCTTAAGATTTTCCACTTAGTTTTAATCACATCCTGTACCTATCGTATGTCACTACTATATGTGATCATTAAAGGTATCTGACTCTTACTATTATTGGTTGGATTCCTCTTGGTTCGTTGACTATAACTAGCCTTATTCAATACTCCCTTACTGGAAAACCAGGGTGCTACCTCTGTTGATCTAAGTTCAGCCACATCTTGTGCAGTATCCTCAGTTTCTGTCTCTTTATAACCCCTGGCCACAAGTCTAGTGCTAAAGGTATTAAGTTCTTCCTGCAAGATACTATCTTCTGTACAAAGCCTGGATAGACGTAAAGATTGCCCCTTCACAATATTTCGATAAACAAACCCTGGGTGTAATAGAATATCCAAATACTCAATCTCTGTGTACGAATGGTTCTCAGAGAACCTCAAAACATCAGTAGAATGTTCAATATAAAGAATGAACTAATTTAAGGATTCAGTGGTGCCCGTCCACAAAATAAAAATATCATCCACAAAGCGTGTAAAAAAAGCCACATACTGTGACCACTCATTTTTAGAACTAAAAACAACATCATCTTCCCAAAATGCTAAAACCAAATCTGTGTAGGAATTTGCGCAGGGGGTGCCCATGGCTACCCTCCGCTTTTGCCAATAATGCTGCTCATTAAACAGAAAGACATTGTGTTCAAGTGCTAATTCTAAAAAGCACTTGATTCGTTTTACTCCTTTGTGATCACATGTTGCCTGTTGTCATAGAAGACTGCTAACGGCCTGTAGGCCATACCCATTCGGTATCACAGTGAACAGTTCCCTTACATCCAAAATTACTAGTAAATATAAATCATTAGATATGTGTTGTTCTAAAAATACATATGTCTGTCAAAAATGTGCACTGTCTCTAAGTACCCTAGAAATGACATTAACAACTGGTTTCAACAGACTCTATCCAAATGGAGCAATTCTCTGTGACCCAACCTCGCCCTGAGACTATGGGCCTGAGGGGTGGATCTAACAGATCTTTATGTATTTTTGGTAATGCCTTAAAAATAGATATAACTGGATGTTCAACTTCTACAAACTTATAAATCTCATCAGTAATAACACCAATCTCTCTTAATTCAGACAGCACATTTTTGACATATGAGATTATTCGATACACTTCATTCCTAACTATCTTAGAATAGGTTAAACTATTATTAAGTAGAGATGCAACTTTATCATTATAATAAACTCTGTCCATCAAGACAATGGCACCACCTTTGTCCGCTGGCCGTGTGACCAGATTAGGATTGTCCAATAAAGCCTTCAATGACTGTCTCTCTTCACGAGTAAGATTATAAAAAGATTTATTGTAATTATATTATTAATCCATACTGTCTATCTAAATCTAAAGAGAGAAATAGATTTACCAAGACTGGGACCTTTCCATGTCAAAAGTGTAAGGCCTGCACATCCATTAATAGGGAATCCCACTTTATACATCCCCTTACCGGTAAACAGTATGGACTTAATACCATGGTCACCTGTCTATCCACTGATATTGTGTACATAGCTACCTGCACCTGCTGTCCCTCATTTTATGTTGGGAAAACCAACTGCAGGCTGAAGGACAGGATTTTGAGACATTTGTCAGCCATCAGACTTAAAGATAAACGTAATGCTCTTTCAGTACATGTAGAGAAATTTCCAGGACATCATTTCCTATTCCAAGCACTACAGCAAATAACTAAGGATAATAGGAACAGTGAGGTGTCTGGTTATACAGAATACTGTGAAACCAGATGGATTATTGAACTTGGGGCACATAGATATCCAGGACTCAATGGTGTGGTGCCTTTAAAACCTGTTTTGAATAGGCGTAGACCTTACATTCCAAAGCATTAATTGTTTTATTGAGGTCTCTATTGATTGGAACAATTTTGTTTAAAAAGAATTGAATGTTGTTAGTTATTGTATGTCTGAGGAAGGGTTGAGTACCTGAAAGTGCTAACATTTTCTGTGTCATATTAAACCATTTTCATATTTTTACTGCCTGGTGGTCTGTGGATCTTCTTTTTTATGATCTTATCACAGTATTTCCATTTTTTCATGCTGTGACTAACTGTTCCACAGTTATTCCTTGTAACTTTTTTCATTAACATACATTCATAAACCCCATATCAATAAGAGAAACAAAAGGAAATGATACCGCTCTATCAGTGTTCAAAATAAACCTGGTCTTACCTTCTTATGCAGTAACTAGAGTGGTACACAAAACCAGATGGTTCATCTAATCAGTTTTGGGTTGAAAACCTTGTTGATTACTTAGCAACAGCAACTGACTGCTAAGGAAGTACAATCAGCTAACAGTGCGAGTCGTTCAAGAGGCATGAAGCTGCAGTTACTGATAATATTGAAATAGTCACTAGTGCAATGCATTATGAGAGATGCTGTCTGCTTCTCTAATGAGGCTGTAACTCTATTACTACTACTATGAAAGCAACACTACAATAGGGAAATGGCTTGTAAGTTCTGCTTTGGTGTCTCTTAGGCAAATCGATGAGTCATGTAACCTGTCATTGCCTAGTGCGGGGCCACATGAGGGAGTGGGGCCCTATTGGCCAAATTGGTCAACTGGCCCCTGCACACACACATCATGTCTCAGCATTCACTATCTGTATATCACACTGTGCCCATTCCCCTCCCCATAGACACACATCCAGGCTCATAATCCCTTACCTAATCTTTGTAGTTTAATCCCTCACTCAAACACACATGCGTGCTCCCACACACAGTGAGACACTCCCTACCACAGTGGCTTTGCTTGATTTACCTGCATTATGAGTACTCCCATAGGATTGAATGGATGCCTGCTGTCTTTTGATAGCATTCAGTTTTTCCTTGTAATGTAAAATTAGCAAGTGATTCTCACAATTCTCTGAATCACTCGGCAAAGCAAATCAGGAGCCATGGAAATTTCCAGGGGAAGAGTACATGGCTAATTATTATTAAACACTCCCCTGGACTGCAGTAATTGCATTCAGCTTTGGCTGTGAGATCAGGCTCCATCTCCCCATTCTAAGTCTGCCACAAGGAGAAGACCTCACTGGCAGAGCAGTCAGAATTAGAAAGGCTTAGTGCGATGAGGAAACTTTCCAAGATGAGACTTCTGCATCCTTTTAAACCTCTTTGAATCCCAGGATATGTGACCGGCTTGCAGAGTCATTAACAAACTTAGAAAATATTTCAAAGAAAACCACAGATTAAAGGAAAATAGATGATAATTTACAAATGTCATGATACTTTTGTGCACAAATGTAAGAAAGTTATTTCCATAATTAATTTGGTTTTAAGTACACTTAATCTGATCTATGCTGGAGAGCTAAGCATTACAATAAGAATTTCCTGATGCTGGCATGTTTAATGCTGAGATTAACATAATCACTCCTATATATCTATTTTAGCTCATAAACTATGAAGTTATAATTGCAAAAGGCAACGTGGAGATTTTACACTTTTTGCGCAGTAACATGTTACACTGCCATTCCAAACCATCAGATACCTACCTACGCATTATACAAACTATCAGAAAATTGCAAAAATATTCCTGCCTAATATTTAACTCAGCATTTATATTTCCTAAACATATTCTGTTTACAAGCATTAACCATGGAGAGTTTCATTAGATTTTCAGAATCTCCTGCTGATTAATATACATTTTATTGCAGAAGGACTTTAAGCTTTCTTGAATTATCACTTTTTATGTGAAATGTGCCCATTTGAAATATCTTCCATATTTTCATTTTCAAAAGTCTTTCAATAATGAAGACACATCACTTTCACTCCATCATTAACAGGGAAATAATAAGTACTGAAATGGCTGCTTGAGTCACACAAACAGTATACTTTTTGTGTACATTAAGGCTGCTGACTTATACTTTTTAAAAGGGAATTGTGTAAGTAGGCTGTTGTATATGCTGTCCAGCAGATGGCGGTCATGCTTCATTAGGAAGGTACTAAGCAAAATAAAACTTTTAAGGACAGGCAGTTAGACTTGCATTTTAACTTAAGATGAGAATGACTGAGAAAGTATTCCTGTAGTTGTATAGGAGATCAAGAAATCATAATAAAGAATAATCTTAGGTAATTGCACTGTGTGGTAGAAAAATGACAAGGTAATCTGGATATCAGCACTTGTTGAGAGATAAATTACCAGGAAAATTATTATACAGTTGATTTATTTGTTACCTCTTTAGTTTAATTGTGGAACTTTTCTTCCCAGACATCCACTGAAAATGGGCTTTTTGCTCAGTTGGATTATTCCCAGTCAACAAGTGTAATTAAACAAACAAACAAACAAACAAATAAATAAAAAGCATATTGATCTCCATTTGCAGATCTTAAGACTATGCATTTGTGAGAGTCTGTTCGTAAAATGATGCAGCAGCAGATAGTTTATGGAGAAGAGGTGGGGAGCTCAGTATTTGTTCTCCAGTCTATGGCAGGATAAAAGTATATAATGAGGATACAAATACTGAAGTAGTGTCACTAGCTCATGTTATAAAAACTTACCTTTGATGCCAAAGTTCATGAAATTGTGGCTTCCATCCCAGCTGTTATTTGCGTTTATTTTCTAGAAACGATATTCCAGTATAGCAGAGGGTGTTACAAAACTTCTCAGTTACTGCTCTGCTCTTTAGATATGGCATTAACTAAGGCCATGGCTGTCTGATCTGCTAATAGTTTAGGTACATGATAAAAATCTCATTGAACATGTTAATTGAATAAGTAAAGGGATTTCCCTGGTGTCATGGACACATTTCTCCTATTTGATACAAACTATACCCATGTCATGAAAAAATATGATCCCATCTAGATCAGTGCAATAACCAGTTATACCAATTGCTAAGTAATAAACAAGTTTTGTAACTAAAATAACAAAAATGGCTGTGTCAGTTCATCCCTGTCCATATTCAAGCACAACTTGGATCTATGAATGGAGAAACAGAACATTTACCCCAGGACTGCTCCCTGTACTACTAATGTAAAAAGGCAGCACCTAAATGCTTTATCCCATGCATGGGTCCCCTCAGATCATCCATGGTATGATCCCAGTTATTCTCATTAGGGGTAAAATATATTTATCAACCATGGGATGGGTAAGGCCAGTCTGCAACTAAATAGGGTAGGTTATTTCAAGCTCAAAAAAGGAAATTGGCTAGGCTTAAAATGGCCCACAAGGGCAGCTAGCCTAATACTTACCTATGACCATATAAAAGGTTTGCTTCAGCCTTTTTATTTGATATTACTAGCACCTTAAGAAATTTGATAAACTGGTAGTTTAAGAGTATTAGATAGAATATCCGGAACTGTTTTGTATAGCAAGCATCAGAAAGAGGTTAGAATTTAACACTTTGCCTCAACAGAATGACACTGAACAGGTCACATATAATTTAAATCAAAAATGGGTTTCAGGTAAGGTACTTGAGGAAAGATATACACTGGGCAGCTGGAACCAGGAAAGAAAGACATAACAATGAGTGATAGTTAAAGTCATACAGCTAGGCAAGTTTACAAAGATTAGATGTGCCAACAAACATATCTGCCAACTTTTTATTTTATTTTTAGTGACTGCATTTATTTAGGGTTACGATATGAAAGAGATCTCTTGTTATACTTTATAATTCATGTTTAATGTTTTATACAGCTGTGGTTCTGGAGTATTTAAAATGTTCTGCAATGTTATACTAAACTCAATACCATTTGGCAGATTTCGTTTTCTTTTATTTGTATGATACGATAATGTCCCAAAGTCAAGACTACCATGACATTATCTCAGGCATGAAATGGTAGAAGTAAAGTAGACTTGCCAACATTTTCCCTAGCTTTTTGATGAATTAATATTTCCTTGGAGATGCATAATTTCAGTGAGTTGTAACGTGGAATGAATGATTGTCACCACTGAACACACAGCACTGGATTGTGAACATTTTGTGGCCATGATTCATTATAAGCTTTTAAGCATAGCATTATTCAAGGATAATTGCTTTTTGTACGTTTTTGCTGAGCATGAGTAACATATCCCAGTAGAATGCAAAGTGCATTATTTAATAGGCAAACTTAAAGACTGTTTTTTCATATGATCATTTCAGACATTATTTGGCCAGGTGGTGTATACCATGTCAGCTAGGATTTTCTCAGTTTGAAATCTCTCTGTCCAGATGTTCAAAACATTTTTGCAAAAAAGGAAATGTTTTTGTTAACTGCATAATACATATTTTTCATTTAATAAGGAAGTGGTGCAGTTTGTTGGTAAGAACAGTAACTTTGGAACAAGGAACTTTCCAGTGGAATTCCTTTTATGGTTTAATATTTAATGTGTAACTTTGAATTCACTATATAGTACCTCCCTTGCTTTTCTTTGGTTCTAGAAGTGAAATATTTCATTGTAACAATATGTTTTTTTTCTTTAAATTTAGACATTGTAAAACAAATTGCAGTAAATGCTGGTAATATTATCTTAGGATAATGGTGTCTACACTGCATCATTGGCATGTCAAAGCTCATTACTGCATATATACATGCTTCATATTTTATTTTGTTTATTTTATTTTATTGTGCATTTGTTTATAGGATAGTACACTGACCATTTGCAGATACTGTCTGGGTGAAAAAATTCATAAAAAATAAACAAGTGTAACAGAGAGGCAGTAAGCTGTATGTAGCAAAAATAGAACAGCAAGTAACAATATATAAAAAAGGCAGAGTAGCAATTAATAGATGTAGCAATAATTATGAGGAAAAAATGTACATTTTATATGATTATATTTTAGGTTTACATCATCGTGGGGATACTGTGAGGTAATGAGAGTCATGGTAGGGATGGATGGGTGGGGTGCTTAGAACTGAGAGGTGTTAGTAGGTAAGAGAGACAGTAAGGCTTGAGGCTGATACCCCTTTAGCCGACATGGCCTGCTATGTGGCAAGTACAGTTTGATTTGGTGTGGAAGAATTTTTCAAGCTCAGCTGTGAAGGTGGGGAAGAGGGATTAGTTCCTCTAGGTGGTGGGGGAGTCCATAGTTTAGGGTGAGTATTAGTGCTTTTGTGCCTGATTTGAATGCAGCACTCGAGACTTTTTGTAAAGTGTGTGAGACTGATTTAAAAAGTATAGTCACTAATGATGTGCAATATAGTAAAAGGTTTTGCAACCTAAGCAAAGAAGAATACCAAGCATTACAAAGTTTGGCTAGTGATAATACAATTGTAATTAGACCAGCTGACAAGGGAGGGGGAAATGTTGTTTTAGATAAGGAAAAGTATATTGAAGCTATGATGGAGATGTTACATAATGAGAATGTATATAAAGTTATTACACTTGTTGATATAGACATGTGCTGTAGTCAAGTGTAAAAGTGTTTGTATGATTGCTTTTTGGAAAATAGTATATCTGAACAATTGTTTGACTATTTGACTGTAGCAAGTCCAGTAACACCAGTGATACAAGGCCAGCTGAAAATACATAAGAATGACTGTAATCCACAATTGAGACTAATAGTAGCTGGCCAAGGATGGCTTACACAGACACTTTCAAAATATGTAGAAAAGAATTTGAGACAGATTATAGACAAAGTATCATAGGTATTAAATGGTACGAAACACTTATCAAAGATTTATATAAATATGTTACAGGTCATGAAAATATACTTAAAAATTATTTTTTAGTGACTTTAGACATTAATTCTTTATTTACAGTGATCCCCCACTCCTATGGCATAGAAGCAATGAAATGCCAGTTATTAAGTGATGGTACATATGATCAAACAAAGATTGAATTTATTTGTTTTTTGTTAGAATTAATTTTAGAGAATAAAATTTTTTTGATTGAAGACGTTTATTATTTACAATTGTTTGGCGTACTTATGGGCACTTTGTGTGCCAATAGCTACGCCAACATAGTTTTAGCTCATTGGGAAGAAACTTTTGTTTTACATAACACTTATATATTTATATCCAAGATTTGTAGATGATGCGGTATTTATATGGACAGGAAGTTTAGAACAGTTAGAATTATTTTTGCAATATATTAATACAACTACAACTTTTTTAAAGTTTACTCATTCTGTTTCACAGGCACAAATAGATTTTTTAGATGTTACTGTCATAAAAGATGAAAATGGTCTGATAACTATGCAGTTGTATCAGAAACCATGTCGGAAGAATATTTTATCAAGAGATAGTATGCATTCTTTGTATATATATATATATATATATATATATATATATATATATATATATATATATATATATAATAATAAAGGGACAAGGGATGCCTTTTTCCAGTCTAGATACAGATGATAATAGATTTGAATATGACATTAAGAATTTTAAAAGTGATTTGTCACAAAGGAGATATAATACTAGAAAAATACAAGTAGGGATGGAAGAAGTTGTTCAACAAAGAAAAGGTAAAGCAAAACCATATATGTCAGGTCTATATTGAATTAGCAAATGCTTAAAAAAGCGAACGCTGATTCATCTATCCTATTTCAGCAAACGCTGAAAATCCTGAACACCTAGAACAGCAATTTTTTTTCTCAGGGAAAAAAATCGTTGGGCTGGTTTCGGGAGTTTGCCTTCTCCTCCACTGTGGTGTGATCTCGGAGTTGGTATATTTAAGTAGGGTGTGTGTGTGTGGGGGGTTAAATACTGTTTTAAGTTTTTTTTTTTTTTTTTTGTAGAACAGCGATTATTTTACCTGGGAAGAAAATTGTTGATGTTCTTCGTGTTTCACTGTTGTAGTCATTACACTTGGGTTATCCTTCTGGCAGGCTACCCTCAGTCGGCCTGAATTCCAAAGTCTAGGTCTGGTGTCAGTTGCTGTCACCTCTTCCCTGACGTTAGAGCGCCAGGGGTATAAAAGATGCAACCAACGCCATATTCTTCAGTCTTTCTTGCCGCGTGGTGCCTGAAGCATAAGCAGTTTGCAAGTGCTGGTCAGCCGACTCCTGAGATTTTCTTGTTCGAATTTCAGATCCGAAGTCTTCTTTAAAAGCTAAGTACCCCATTGAGGAAACTTTTTTCTTGCTCCAGACCGATGTCAGAAAAAGTTAATTATTGTATTTCTTGTGGGAAGCAAATACCTTATAAGGACTTTCATTGTTACTGTATTCCTTGCCTAGGCCCTGACCACAACGTTGCCAGTTGTCGGTTTTGTGCTAGATTTAACCAACGCACTATTAAGCGTCGGTACGATTTTGCATTACACTATTTTGGCAGAAGGTTTAATTATACAATGTTGTCGGATAGCCATCCGACTACCGGAATTCACAAGAAACGCAAAGAAAAAGAAAAGGACAAGCATCCGAGGTCCAAAACTGATGACGAGGCTTCTTCTAAGCCAGTCGCCGGTTCACCGGTTCTCAGTGAGGTGCCTTCGCAGCCCCTGACGCCTGCTACTTTAGACCCGCAGGCTGCTACCGACTCCCACGTGGAGTCGACTAGGCCGCTGGAAGATCAAAGTATTTTGACCTTCGGAGACTATTCCCTCAGATGGGTCCGGAGCCGCTGAGCAGGCATTGGCTTCTGAGGGTGTTTTCAGACCTACTCAATTATACATTAAGACGACTTCAGCTTCAAAGGCAAATACTAAAGCACCTTTAAAGACAAAGAAACAAGTACAACAGCCTCATGGACAGGCCTCCATGCCCAAAAAACAGATGCTCAAAATGGCCGAAGACCTAATTACTTTGATCAGGGGTTCCCATCCCCCACCTGATAAAAGGACTAGGCAAGAGACAGAATATGAATCTTCAGATCAGGTTTCCATTTCATCTGATTCCTCTTCTGATCAGGAATACTCAATTCCTCCCTATGAGGATTCTGATGCTGAAGAATCTATCCCTTCAGCCTCTCCTCCTGAGGATTACTGTTTTGGGGAAACCTTGCATACCATGAGGGAACATTTTCACTGGGAGAGCCAAGATTTTTCAGAATCTAAGAAAAGGCTCAGAGACTTCCTTTTACTTCCACAACACAGGCCCCTAGCTATTCCACCTGTGTTAGACATTGTAGATGATGTATTTTCTGAGTCCAGTCTGACCCCTGACTCCTTACCTCCAGCTCCTGTTAAGCCGGACAGATACTACAGGGTTCCTGATTCTCATAAATTCCTTTTCAAAAACCCTGCTGCTGACCCAGAAACAATCTCTCAGGGTCCCATAGGGGTCAAGGCTTCCGCTGCAAAAAACCCTACCCCCTCAGACAGGGATTCTAGGGCACTGGACAGATGGGGAAAAAAGATTTACACTTCTGCTACCTTGGCTATAAGAGCTTTAAATTGTCAGTTTCATATGCTCAAATATCAGCAATATATTATGCCACTGCTTAAACAGAAAATGTTGATAAATTCTGAATGTGCAGAAAACAAGGGAATGCAGGATTTATTGCATGCAGCTGAATAAGTTGGAAAGCATACTTTGCAATGTGGTTTTGATTCTTTGGAGGCCTCCTGCAGGGCCACTGTTATGGGTTCTGTCATCAGGAGGCATGCTTGGTTAAAGGAACAAAATCTGCCTGATCATGTCAAAGCAAAATTATTAGATGCTCCATTACAGCATGATACTTTGGTGTTAAAGCAGAAGAGGTGTTAAAGAAAATGGAGGACAAAGCTAAAGCTATGCAAACGGTTAATGATTTCTTACAGGTACAGCCACCTAGCTTTAGCAGACACTGGCCTACAAAGAATTGGTCCTTTCCAGTATCAGACAGACCACAAAGGGGCAGTTATAGATGCCGAAGAGGCAGATCCTAGCCCCAAGGTTCGTACAGGTCTAAACAATGGGATACTTCTACCTCCAAAAGTGGAGAAGACAAATCACAGCCATACAGGAAACAGTCCCAATGACTTCCCCCTGCCTGCACCAAGCACTTATCTTCTGGCAGCACCTTTAGGGAGAAAACTAGCACTTTTTTCTCAAAAATTGGCATATAATAACCCAGGACAAATGAGTCCTAGACATAGTGTCACAAGGTTACAAGTTTCACTTCCATACCCTGCCAAGGACAAACGGTTGGCCAAACCTGCCAAAACACCAATGGGCAGAGGCACAAAAGCAAGTCTCATCCCTCATGGACATGAGGGCCATTCAACAAGTACCAGAGCAAGAGCAGGGACAAGGATTTTATTCAAGACTTTTCTTGGTCCCAAGTAAGGACAAGACCTGGAGACCAATACTGGACCTATCTATTCTAAACACATTTCTGGATATACCAAAATTCAGAATGTTGACTCTACAGCAACTTCTGCCCATGCTGGGCAAGAAGGCTTGGCTAGTGACTTTAGACCTAAAAGAGGCATACCTGCATGTCCCAATCAGACCAACATGCAGAAGATACCTCAGATTCAAAGCTGGCTCAATGCACTACCAATTCTCTGCACTGCCTTTTGGCTTATCTTCTGCACCCAGGGTCTTCACAAAGTGCCTGGCACCAGTAATTGCATTCTGCAGACAAAGAGGAATACAAATATATCCTTACTTGGATGACTGCCTCATTCAAGCAGAGAACAAGGACATTCCACTACAGCATCTGGCATTTGTGAAGAGATTTCTAACAAGCTTAGGGTACTCAGTCAACGAAAAGAAATCAAAACTAGTACCCTTTCAAGAGATAATATTCCTGGGTGCAAGCTTAAATACAGCTGCCCAGATGGATTATCTCACGCCAGACAAACAAAGACAACTGACTACCTATTTCAACCTGTTAGCAACAAAGGCCCAGTTATCTGCAAGAAAAAATCTGCAGGCTTTGGGCTTCATGGCATCCTGCATTCTACTAATTCCATATGCAAGACTGCATATGAGGAAACTTCACTGGTACCTAAAAAGTGTTTGGACTCAACATTGCCACAGTCTGGAAACAATAATTACCCTCATTCCCTGCCTGCAACAGGAATTTCAATGTTGGGTGAAGGCTTGTCACCAGAACAAGGGGCAGCCATTCACTTTACCCCCAGCAAGGCAAACATTAACAATGGATGCATCAGATTATGCCTGGGGGGCCCACATGGCAGGAAGGTGAATTCAAGGCACATGGTCCGCAAACCAAATGCATCTACATATCAATCAAAAAGAGATGCTAGCTCTTCAGAATGCCCTGACAGCCTTCAAGGACTTACTTCATCTGGGACAACTACTGATAAAGACAGACAACACCACGGTCATGTGGTACATAAACAAGCAGGGAGGCACTCATTCCTACCCCCTTTGCAGACTAGCCATGACTTTGTGGGACACAGCATTGACTTACCAAGTACATCTGCAGGCACAATTCTTGCCAGGAAAGATAAAAACTCTGGCAGACGAACTAAGCAGAAACCTCATGGATCCCCACGAGTGGAAATTGGATCCACAAGTCTTCAGCATGATAACAAGGAAATGGGGATGCCCAGAGATAGATCTATTTGCCTTTCCTCACAACTACCAAGTAAAAAGATTCTGCACAAGGACTTATCACAGACAAGCATGGAAAGTGGATGCCCTATCTTTCAGCTGGAAAAACTTAGCAGTATATGCCTTTCCTCCACTGCCTCTCCTCCCCAAGGTACTCCTAAAGGTCAGACAAGAGAAGCCAAAAATGATACTGATTGCCCCAGAGTGGCCCCGCCAGTACTGGTATCCAATTCTAAGGAACTTGTCTCAATGCCCGGCTTGGACCTTGCCTCAAATACCTCATCTACTATCCCAACAAGACAATCAGATCCTGCACAGCCACCTAAAGACCTTAAATCTGGCAGCATGGTAGATAATGTAGTCATACAAAACGCGCCTCTCACTAAAGCTGTGATGGATGTCATTTTGGAGGCCAGAAGGCCTAGTACCAGAAAATCTTACGCTGGAAAATGGAAGAGATTCTGTGCTTGGAACCAGGCACAAGGAATTGACACAGCTGTACCAAATATTCCTCAGATTTTGCAATACTTAACTGAGATGCTGGACAAAGGCCTATCCTTTTCATCAATTAAAATTCATGCCTCTGCCATTTCAGCTCATTACAATACAGAGCCACCAATCTTTTCTCATCCTTTGCTAAGGCAGTACCTCAGAGGAGCCAAAAACTTAAGGCCTCCAAGGAGATCACCAATACCTGCATGGGACCTCAATTATGTCTTGGAAAAACTCACCCTGCCTCCTTTTGAGCCAGCTGCTACAGCTGATATAAAGTTTTTATCTTGGAAAACAGCTCTGCTCCTAGCAATAACGTCTGCAAGACGAGTCTCAGAGCTACAGGCACTCATGGCTGTGGAACCTTTTATCATATTTTATCCAGACAGGGTTTCTCTGAGGACAAACCCAACATTCATGCCTAAGGTAGTGTCCAGTGTGGCCCTTAACCAAGCTATTCATCTGCCTACTTTTTATCCAAACCCACAGAATAAGTGGGAGAGAATTCTGCATTCTTTGGACATACACAGACAACTACGCTTCTACTTGAACAGAACCAAAGCTTTCAGAAAGACGGAGCAATTACTAGTGACATATGCTGCAGGATCACAAGGAAAGGCTATCTCAAAGCAGACTATTTCTAAATGGATAGGCCACTGCATTCAGTTTTGCTATTCACAACATGGCAAGCCAGTGCCTAAGGGCATTAGGCCACATTCAACCAGAGCAGCAGCCACTTCAGCAGCCTTCCTCAGGGGAGTACCAATCAAAGACATTTTAGAGGCTGCTACCTGGAGTTCAGTGCACACCTTTACAAAGCACTATCATTTACCACTCTACTCTAAATCTGGGGCAGGCTTTGCCACTGCAGTTCTGCAGGGCCTCATAGCCGCTCCTAATGCTATATTAGCTCCAGCCTCCCAACCATAGCTTTGGGATTCAACCCAAGTGTAATGACTGCAACAGTGAAACACGAAGAACATAGTACAGTTGTGCACACTTACCATAAATGTAGATGTTCGAGTGTATTTACTGTTGCAGTCCAGGTTACCTACCTTCCATCCCCCATTTCTTTGCTGAAACTTATCTGCACTTCTCTAATCTATACAACCTATGTGGTGTATTTGCTTGTAGATGAAGGTATAATATATTTTGGTGCCTGCTTGTTTTATTGGTATATTTTTTTTTAGCCTAGCCTTTTGAAGGCACCTGACATCTGGGGCAAGAAAAACTGAAGAAAATGTCGTCGGCTGCATCTTTTATACCTCTGGCGCTCTGACTTCAGGGAAGAGGTGACAACAACCAACGCCGGACCTAGACTTTGGAATTCAGGCCGACTGAGGGTAGCCTGCCAGCAGGATAACCCAAGTGTAATGACTGAAACAGTGAATACACTCGAACATCTACATTTATGGTAAGTGTACACAACTGTACTTTCCGAGTGTTCGGCATTTTCAGCATTTGCTGAACTAGGGTCGATGAATAAGCGTTCGCTTTTTTAAGCGTTCGCTTATTTAATATAGTCCCTACATGTCAGAAGACATGTTACAAGCTAATACTGTAGATAGTTATAATTTTGATAATTCGTCTTAGGTTGCAATATTCTAGCAATATTGATCAGGTAAGACGTGTTATAGAGAAGAATTGGTCGATATTGCAGTCTGATGAAAAAGTGCAAGAAGTAGTGGGTCATAAACCAAAGTTTGGATATAAAAATAAGAAGAATTTGAAGACTGCTATGCAATGTAAATAACAATAGTATAATAGAGATTTCAAGACCAGGTTTAACACCATGTGGGAAGTGAAATATGCGTAGTGTTTTAGCTGAACATAATGAATTTACTCACCCAACTACTAGAAAGAAATATTTTTTCAAAATATCAGCAGATTGTAATACAAAAAAATGTAATCTGTCTTGCTGAATGTAATACCTGCAGTTCCTTCTATGTAGGTATGACGGACCGTACTCTCAGAGAACGTGTCAGGGAACATCTTTTAGCAATGAAAAGGAGAGCTATTAATAGAAGTGCCCTAGCCAAGCATTTAGTATCTCTTGATCAGTGCCATACTTTTAGTTTTAAAGTGATAGAGTGTGTACATTTAGGACCTAGGTTAGGTGATTTAGGAAATATTACTGAGCTAAGGGAACTTTAATGGATTATTGAACTTCAAGTAGATCGGTTTCCTGGCTTAAATAATAGAGCATCAGTAAAACCTCACCTTAAAAATATAAGTTTGAAAAAGAAGTGTATTTATGTATGTTATTCTTGGTTTTAATGGTTATTTGAAATGATGATTTACTTTTAATTGGGAGTTGATTGAATGATTAACTAATTATTTAATTGTGTTTTAACTATATAAGCTGAGCTGTGAAGAGTTTCTTTTGGTCAGAAGAAGCATCATATCAGATGTGAAAGCGCTTACCTCTATTAAATTTGTGTGTTTTATTACTTTGGCTGTGTTTCTTCACTACAATTTTTATTTCTGCTGTCTCAGGCTTTACCCTGAAGAGTAAGCCACTCTCCATGACATGAGTCATAATTATTTGGTTTAGCATTTTGCACTGTCACATAGCTTCCAACAGGTGGAGCACTGCTCATGATTTACATGAAAGTCATCATTAGACTTTTTTTCCTAATGCTGATATAGAGGTCAGGACCATCCTTAGTGAACTAGTGCAAGATATGGTACAGATCAGCAAGCCCTTCTTTTTAATAATGTATCCAAACACACTCTCTTCCAAGAATTTCCTTGCCATTTCAGCAGCTTCTTATATGGATGTTTACAGCAATACAAACTGTATAATCACTTAATACCCATCATGAGAAATTTTGTTAGGTACTCCACAAAAATCAGTCCCTATCCTGTATTTCTTCTTGTTTATCACCTTCCTTCTTTAGCCTAGCATTATTATTATTATCATTATTATTATTATATTAAAATCACTATTCTTAAATTGATCACTGAATCATACAGCAGCTCAATAGTTAGATGCAACAGAACTGAATAAGCAGGTAAGTGCTGGTTTTCATGGTTTATTTATTAATTCCATTAAAACTAGAACTAAGATTATGTCAATATGGTTTGTTTTCATTTATATGAATGTATGTGGCCTATGTCATAAATGATAAGTTAATAAAAATGTTTCTTGTTTAAAAAAAAGCTAAAATAATAAACATAGCTAGAATTTGCAATCTTCCTAAAAATGTTTATGCCAGTGGATGTTCAGCTTTTTGTTCTATAATCTAGATACCAATGGATTATAAAACCCAAATAAAAAGATCTAAGCACTTGATAAATGTTGTTACGAATTATTTTTCATATACTTGTCAGTGCAGTAATTTTGCACTGTATTTTTCTTAGTGCTTTCACCCTGCTTGCTGACCAGCAGTGTGGTCCACTACCCATTAGTTTCCCTGTTATGCCAGCTAAGTATGTTGAGCTGAGAGGCAAAGAGGAGGGCATCATCCAGACAGCCATAAGAGGAGGCGGCTTCTTCCCTGTTCCTTACCAGTCCTGCACAGCAGCCTTATGTGTATGGAAGTCCCACGGTGCCATTCCCATCACCCACAGATTTCATATATGGGCTGAGTCATGCTGACTTAGTGGGTGTGTATGTCTTTGCATATCCTGTGGCATGCAGCACCCAGTTATATAGCAAGTCAGACTGCCTCCTTCCCCCCATGATGGGCTTGTTGATATAAATTCATTGTCACCCCCCCCACCGATGGCTACCCCACTGCCTGGATTGCTAATTGATGTCTAGTTATCTGACAAGCCATCATGGGTTTACTCTTCTACACCATGGGGCTAACAGTTTTACATTACTTTTGGCTCTGTTTTTTTACATATTACTGGTGAGGGACATAATGGTTCAGATAAATAAGTTTGTAAAGCTATTCCTTATTTAGATATGATCTTCTCTAACAAAGATTGCTGGTATAAAAGATCCATTGTAGTTCAGGGCACATATGCAAACAAACAAACAAAATAAACCACGGTGATATAATGGTTCCTCAGAGGAATGGAAGTTCTTCACTGGCACTAAAACACTGATATCTGCTGGATGTCATAGTCTCCTTCAGGACCTTTGCAGAAAGATCCCAACATCAGGACCTAGGAAATAGTAAATTTACTGTGCTAGAGCGCCTGATTTTGAGGACCAGAAAAAAGATTCATAAAAAACTACTGTGGAAGATGAAAAAGACATTTATATGAGACAAATATACAAAAACAAGCTAGTGTATTCTCGGATAAGGTGGCATAAAAATTTCAGGAAAATAGTTAGCTTTTAAGAAACAAGAAAGTGCAAGAAGAAAAAGATGGACAACAACTAAGAAACAATAAAGAAGGAAAAACAGTTGGAAAAATTAACGAGCTGAAAGTAACTAAAAGCATGTAAAACATTTTCTAGAAATAAGCTGTATTATGTTATTTTCTTTGATGGACAAGGTGTTATTCTAAAGGTTATCAGCTAGATAGAAAAGTAAGTAAACAAAGTGATTTTTAAAATGTGCCATTTGAATGAGACTATTGATTTTTAATGTGTGGTATTTGAATAGACTATTTCTATTGTAAATAAAGGTTTGGTTAGGTATATAACATAGAAGAAAGCTGGGCATTATCAGTGGTGAAGAAATCTGCATCAGTTTTAGTTGCCACATTCTTAACATAATATTTGAATTTCAGACAATTCGGTTGTTTGAGTGATACACAAGGGTGTAAATGAGATATATTTTTAGAAGCAAAACAAACTATCCTTTAGTTTAAGTTTCTTCCACTTTAAGTAATTGGAGGGTTTTCATTATTACTTCAAGTAGAAACATAAAACAAATTTAGAAGCAGCTGCATTTCCAGTCGTAGCACATACATGACCTGTCAAGACTATATTGATTTTTTGAGCCTTCATGTGATGATGTAGAGACTCACAGAAACAATGAAATGGCATCCTGACAGTGTTCCGTTGTATTACTGATGTATTGTAAAGAATGGGACCGAGCAACAGACCTGAAGGATCACCAAGGGAAACAACTACATTGATGAGATCAAGTGTTCTTATTAAAGTACTTGTTGTCTGCTTTCAACATAGCTGGTAAATCACTTTATAGTACACCAAATTAACATGTAAAACTACTACTGTCTTCAAACAAAGAAACTAAAGAGTATTTCTTGCCTTATAGCTGCTATAAGTAATCTATCCAGTGATTCAGGATTTGGCAGAATTAGCAAAATACCATCATACTTCTGTAGGAAGAGCAGTAAGAACCAAAAAAGGACCATAGTCCGTTACAGGAAAACATGATTCAAGAGCAATGATCAGAAAAACATTTTACTGGAGATAACAGTGTGACTCAGCGCCTAATTAACTGAAACTTCAAGTTTATTCAGTCAATAACTGACTACTAATTTTACTGACTACTATAGCATTTATTTTCAAATGAAACAAATATTGAGGTAGATCTTATGTACCTGTTATTCCCTCATTGCCTTAGCACACAAACTGTGCCTGCAAGGCTGGGGAAAAGAAAGAGTCGTACCATCAAAAAGCAACTTCTCTGTTCAGCTACTGCCTTAGAAATGAGACAGGATAATACCGTATATTGCTAAGAATACTTAAGCTACAGACCTGGTAACTCTTTGCTTTAGCCCCTTAACCTTTACTTTTCGGTTCTATGCCTTTGAATAAACCCAGCAATTTAGTCGTGCTCTCAGGTCACATATGGAAACAATTTTCATCTTAGTATGTCTTTCCTGGTTAAGCAGTTTCAAATGTTATTCTCTTCAAGATGCTGCATTTATAATATTGACACCTTTCTCAGTAAAATCAACCTGGATAAATCAGCAGCTGTTCACATTGTTGCTCGGGAAAATACATAACCCACCATTGAGACACTGTACAGTCTTAAAAATGCAAACTGAACAGGATATGCATTTTATATAGGGAGATCTGTCTCTCCTTTTATATTAACAATGTTTATTATAGTAACAGTACTACATTAAATATTCAAAAAAAGTACTAAGCAAATATATAAAGCATGATTTTAGCTGATTTGAGATATGGATATGTGGAGAATGGTTCTCAATATTTTTATAAACTTTCATTATGAAATAAAGTGTACCTTATGGACTAGGAAGTGCAGTTGTTTGGCTGTACTTGAATTTTCTTCTCTTGCCCAGACATTGTCTTTTGTTATGTTTCCTATAGTTTCTGCGTACTTACTCTGTAATGCCTGTAAAACTGGTATATAACGTTATGGATTTGGAGAATTTGTGACATGAAAATCCCAGGTGATAGATGAAAAAATGAACAGATCATCACAGTTATGAATGGAACATGACGATAAGTAGTTACTTGTGAAGAGAACACATTCAAATTATAACAACTAAAGCTGGATATCAAGGGGTATTGGGTAATGATATAATTGTGGTAATATTTAGTTATAGCATTTATTTTCAAATGAAAGAGCTTTGCAGCCACATATAGATATATAATTTACCATATGTAAGTCTTTCTAAGCTACTTCCAGTTTGTTTAGGTGATACATTTCTTCTGAATCAATACTTCAATATTTCAATTACAAATTTTATAGTGGAATGACTAATTTTTTAGGGAAACTTTACTGAGGCTGCAGTTTGAGGAAAAGATCATTTTAAATCAACAGTTATACTGCACTGATATTCCAGCACATCAATATCCGTCTGCTGGCCAAGTAGGAGGTATAGGGTCATTCACTGGATATTTTACTGACTACTTTATGAAGTTTCCCAATTATATCAGGTATTATCAGAATGGCAGGCTATGAAATTAATGTTCTCCCTGGAGCTTATGCAAAAGACTGAACATGTGTGTTTATATACAGGGCAGATTTGTCAGTCTGCCAGGCAAATAATGAGCACATTTGTTTCTCATGACTATACACATTCAAGAGCAAGATAAGATTTTAACTTTGGTATATATAGTCACGATCAGGGAACTTGTTCAGTGTGATTCTTGATATACACTATTTAATTCAACCTTGTAGGCTAACATATGTGCATGTGTATATGTATGTATGTGTGTGTGTGTGTATGGGGGGGGGGAGAGTGGGTATCTGTGTGTCTGTTTGTGGAACGGGGGAGACTGAAATTTATCAGACATGAGCATAGAGGAGAACTTAGTGCATTTAGTGAGTTATTAAGTATAGGTTTGGCTGGTTATAGGGAGATGGTAGGTGGTTCACAGTCAGTTACTACACATGCAGTCCAGGAGACCACTAGAGAGCCTAGCCCAGATTTCCCAGTTGCCTTGGAACACAGCTTGACTAAGTGACTTGCTTAGGGTCATACAGGTGGTAAATGGCCAAGGGAATCAATTCATAGACTACGACAAACACCTCATTAAGAGCTCCTAGCTTTAATCAGCTAATTTAGCTTGTAGGCTAATAAACTTAAGAAAATGGAAACAGTGAACTTTTAATTTCCATGCAGTTACCAAATTAAAAGTTTTTTAATTTTATCTGTAACGTGGTACTGGATAAACCCATTGAAACAAAGTGTGCAACTTACTCATAGCCAGACAATCAGACAAATGGAAGTGGGAGGAATCAGACTCTGTAGCCTTGACTACAGGAAGTGATTCATTAACAACTCAGAGCCTTAATCCTCTCTACTGAACAACAGTAGGCATCTTTCATATGCTAACAGAAGAGGGAGCAAACTCTACTTTTGTAATTTGTTCAGACCTGCAGCTTATGTAGCAGGCAAACTTTGTTTCCTAAGGCATTTGAATAGGAACCATGCCATTGAAGAACAAAGTGAACGGTCAGACAGTTTTGAACAGAAGACTATAATTACTATACTATGCTTATGAAAAAGGCTCAGCATTTATGTGTAGTGTAGATTTTTTAGTCTGCTAGGCAAATATTGAACATATGTGTTTCTCATAACTATACACTTTCAGGGACTTGGTGACTTTTTATTGCATAGAGTTCAGCAACTTAATACACTTATAAAGCAAGAGTAATACCCTGGACAGCAAAACCATAAAGCCACGAACTGAGGAAATTAAGCAACACAAACTTTTATTTCACCAAAGAACGCACAGTCAAAACATATGAACGAAATTTAAACTCCGTTTTCATTTCAAACTACTTCATCAGATGTGGGCTGAATCAGATTCACTCTATTTAATTAAAAAATTCATGACATCACTGCTTCGTGAACCAATTAATATCTACAAAGCTTAAAACCACACCATACCCTTCAAAGAGAAATGTTACAAACAAACGAAGTAAAGAAACATCCTAAAACATTAATAAATAAATGTATAAAAAACTCAACATATAATAAATACATTAAAAGATCCCTTATCTAAATATGTCTATATAGTTAAAACATCATATACTTGGTGTAAAAATACAGAATACTGATGACTAGCACAAAATAATATAAGAAGCATCTGAATACATGTTGTTGTGTCTTTCGTCTTTTCCCGGTTAGGGGTCGCCACAGTAGAACTCCGGTCCTCTAATGATTGGCAGTTCATTTTTACGTGCTGAGTTGCCAGCCCTAATGCACAACCTTCAATGAAGGTACGCCCATTCATGCATGTCTCCACGCAGAAGATGCTCTAGCAGAGAGTCGAACCGGTCAGCGTCGTACAGTGAGACGACAATGCTACCGCAGCACCACCACCGCGGATAAGCATCTGAATACATATATATATATATATATATATGTTAAAATAAGGAAAAGACATTCACATTTCATATTTCCTATAATTTAGCAGCTCTTAATTTTAAGAGCGGCATCAATAACACAAATTCATTCAAGCCTGGCCTTATGTTGGATTCTAATGTCAATTGCCACCATAATTCTCTGTACTGAATAGTTTCTTCCCCCATGCCACCTCTTTTATCCATATTGATTTTTTCTATCACAAAAAATCTAAAAGTGGCATGTGAGCATTCCAGTGTGTGCTTGAACAGAGTGTTATTATATTTCTTAGTCTGTATATCGTAAGTATGCTCATAAATTCTCCTCCTGAGCTTTCTTTCAGTTTTTCCAACATAAAACGATTGGCAAAACTGACAAAGAGCTAAATAAACCAGTCCACTAGTTTTGCAGTTGTTATAAGTCTTACTTACTAAAGTAATGTTTCTACTATCTAATGTAATACTTTATTTATAATAAACTCACACTGCGAACATCGACCACATTTAAATGTGCCCAGTCTCCTTGTATTATTGCTCTCACAAACATTATTTCTTTGTGAATAATCTTTCAGATTTCTTCCATTTTTATACACCACTTTCAAGCTTTCTTTATTAAACATTTTCAAGTCAGTAAATGAAAGAAAATTATTCCATTCCTTATTAATAATATTTTTTTACTATCCCTGAACTACCATTAAATTCGAGAATTAAAGGGCTGTCAAAAATATCAATATTACCCATAACTTTCAAACCATGTAATTCCGCATCTTGGCCTAGAATTGGTTTGTATCTTCCTTCTCTCTCTTTGCAACCTTCTAACTCTATTTTATTGAGAAGATTAACTGGATAACCTCTTTCATTAAACAACTGTTTAAGGAGAGAAACTTCAGCTAAGAAGTAAGTCTGTTTAGAATTCATATGTCAGGCCCTAATAATTCCTTTCACTATATTTTCTTTAAAGTGAAAGGGATGGGCGCCATCAAAGTGTAAGAATGAGTTACAATAAGTATTTTTTCTATAAATCTTAGACTGAAACTTATTATTTTCCTTGTAAATTTCAACATCTAAGTATTGCAGTTTGTCAGGGGAATAATTGAAGGTAAATTTAAAAAAAATCAGTACTTGTATTTAAAAATTCAATAAAACCATCCAATTATTTTTCAGGTGCATTCCATAAAACACAAATATCATCTAAAAGCCTCTTATACAAGCTCCAACTATTTCTATATATGGAGCATAAAGCATATATTTCCTCTCATTTAGCCAATACTAAATTAGCAGAGGTGGGTGCACATATTGCACCCATCGCCACACTTTTTATATGATGGAAAAATTCTCCATTAAAATAGATATAATTATATTTTAATACTAATTCAGTCAATTGCAAAATAAGCAAGCATTCATCATTAGTAAGTATACCATCTTCATATATAATTTCCTCTAAAAGTTTTAAACCTTCTTTGTGGGGTATACAAGTAAATACATCAACTATATCTATAGTTAAAAATCCAGTATTCTCATTTAATAGATCATGTTTGAGACTTCTTAAAAGATCCAAAGAGTCTCTTAGAATATTAGGTCTTTTAAGCCATAAAGTTTTCAATTTGGTATCCACAAATCTAGCCAAGGGTGTTGTCTTGGAACCCTCCGCCAAAGTTATTAACCTTAATGGTGGGTCCATTTCGTTTTTATGTGAGATCGCCTCGGAAGAAGCTTCACTTGTATCAAGATTATATCACCCCAGATGAGACTCGAACCCACAATCCCTGGCTTAGGAGGTCAATGCTTTATCCATTAGGCCACTGGGGCTTGACTTTGAGGGGTAAAGGTGACTTATGGAGAAGATAACCACTTAAAATAGGCATCATAATGAAAATTAATATAAGGAATGATAATATACAAACAAAAAGTGAAACGGTGATTGAGACTGCAACAAATGGTTATGAAACTCCAGCAGACCAAACTGATAGCATTTCAGAAGAAGGTCAATGATGACCAGTGCATTATACACTAGAGGGAATCAGCTGGCCTTTTCATTAAGGTGACTGAAATTGGGAACTTCGGTGACTATTAATGGGGGCAAGTTGATTATCTGGAATCGTGGACATTGATTTAATGGTTGCATATTGATTTACAAGTCATAAGATGAAACAGAGCAACATAATCAAGTCAAAGTATTTGCAAGCAAATCAAAATGATGACTTAGTCCACAAAACACAAATTTGCCACAAGTGTACCACATAGCTATGGAAATATGAAACCAAACTCCTTTTTGGGGATAAAGCTCCTGACATTAGTCATGTACTGCATTACCACTTGCACTCTCCAGAATATTGTAATCATCTTTGAGATGACTGCACCATGGGGAATGTGACATTTTTTCAGTGAAGTGGCCAGTATTTAATTCATAGTCTGATTTACCCATTTCCACATAAAGCACAAAGAAATGTGTCCCAAACTAAACACTTACAACACTATATATTAAATGTTAATGAAGAAGCTTGACAGCAGTGTTGTAATAAAAAAAAACACTAACACTAAGTCATAAATACCAGGATTTACAGGCAGAAATGAGAACAATATGGAAGAAAGATATCCAGACAGTTCTAACATTAGTAGGAGCAACAGGCCTAATAAAAAAGAATTTACAGATGTATTTAATTTAATAAATAAAGCCAAGAATAACACTTTTAATAAGGATACCTACCAGACAAGTCTACATAGGTGACTGGATGTTTACATTTCTTGTTATTAGCAGATTTGGTCCTCAATAGTTATGTTTTAAACATTGTGACTGGTTATTTACATTTCTTTTTATAGCATATTTGTTACTTTTTTACTAGTTATTTTTAAGCATTGTTTTGGCCGGTGTACACACCTGCAAGGACCCTCAGCCCCACCCCAGGCAACTATAGCTTCATCTCTCACCACTGGGTGACACAACTAACAATATATTTGCTGTAACTTGCCCCAAATAAATCTACCTCCACACTGTTTGTTTGTCTTTAGGCTTTTCCCAGTTAGAGGTCGCCACAGCAGAACTCCGGTCCGCTAATGATCGGCAGTAGATTTTCACAAACGCCGAGGTGCCAGCTTGACGTTCAACCTTCAGTGAAGGCACGCCCATTTACGCATGTCTTTCGAATGCCCACCCAACCGTGGGGAGGACATGCAGACTCCACACAGAAGGCACTCCCCGCACTCTAGCTGAGAATCAAACGGGAGAACCTCTTGCTGTGAGGCAACAATGCTACCGCTCCACACTGAATACTTGTAAAGTAAGGCTAGTACCATTTACTTGGTGTATTTTGTTCCCAGATAGATTTGCCTTCCTTTGTTTTACTTACACACCAAGGCCATAAAAGTAGTGTTTCTGCAACTATCTGCTTACACTCCACCCTTTCTGTCTCTACCTCTTCCTTGCTTTCACTTACCTTACAGCTCCAAGGCTTCCACTTCTCGTACTGATTGTTTTTCTTTTCACTCTTCTCTGAGGGGGGGTCCAGCCCACTCCGTTCACCCTTGTCACTCCACTCCCCTACCCCACCCACATTTCCACCCACCCCTGCATCACCTAGACTTATACCAACACTAACCACTCCTCTAATTTCCCCCATCAGGAATCACCCTCCATCCGCCAATCACACCTCAGTTAACCAAGACACTATTTGTAACAGTCCTCCCTCTTCTCACACAACTTAATTGCAACTATCCTTAATCACTCTACTCCCACCACACTACACCAACACCCCTCTGTCCCTACATCTTCATCACAACATCCAGATACCCTAACATTTAAAAAGAATACACACCATTCTCTTCCTCATGCTCACACTCTATACCCTATTGCTGTCATCATATTATCTAACATCCTACAGTCACCTACAGATACATGTCCATAGCCACATAATATATTATACTAATACCATCCACTCCTCACTCTCCTATCTTGCCAACTCCTCCCAACTCTACAATCACACACCTATTGCATACTTCCACTTCAGACATGTAGTTGTCAGCAGTACCACTAACCACTTCAGCAAACATCTTCACATACTCTCCAAATTGTCACACAAACATGCATGTATATTATCACAGATTCTCCGTAGTGGTGATATACAACCCAATCCCAGGCCACATACTGCACTACATACCATCATGGCTACCATTCAACCCCTTCCTCACATTAAAACTACATAACTTCTCATTCTTAACATGAAGCTTAGAAGCCTAGTTAACAAAATGACAGACTTTCATGCAGTCATTGCACAATACTCATCAGACATTCCTACAGCAACAGAAACTTGGCTAAAACCCCATATAAGAGACCCAGACATACTCCCAGAAGGTTATAGCGTGCACAGGTTAGACAGGATAAGGAATAAAGGTGGCAGGGTTGCAATCTTCTACAAAGATAACCTAAGCACAGACTACCTACCCATCAAATACCCTTATGATAACAACTTTGAAGTCCTAGTAACATGGCTCAGAATCAACCCAAAGAAAAATATTACAGTAATAGCCACGTACATACCTCCCAAAAATACTCCAACTGCCATTGAGGAACTCATAACCTGAACAGCCTCAGCCTACACTCATGAAATCATTATCACAGGTGACTTCAACTTAGATTGGAACACTTGCACTGGTGATAACCCCCTCCACCTTCATAAATCTACAAGGTTTCTCCCAAACAATCCAGTTTCCCACTCAAAACATAGCAAAGGGAATCTATCTTAGCTGGTCACTTATTAACAGTACCTCTCACAACTATCTCTCCGGATGCCTTTCAAATAATTTAAGTGACCATAGACCTACCTACTTAATCCGTCATCAGCTCAACCCACTCAGAACCATATTTTGTAAAATCATATGAAATATCAAAAACTTCACCAATGAAGCATTCTTAGACATGCTCAATAAATGCAACTGGACACTCCAACTTGACCAAGCTGTAACATACTTCAGTGACACATTTCTAGCTGTTCTAAATAGCTTAGCACCAACTCGTACATGTCGTGTTAAAAATAAGAGATTGCCCTGGATATCAAAATAAACTATTAGACTTCAAAAACTAAGGGACAAAACCTGGTTTCAGTGCCAGAAAACAAAAGACAATAAAACTCTGCTAGCATACCAGCAGCTCAGCAATCAAACAAAAAACAAATCAAACTAGACAAAAAAACATACTATGCATCTATGCAAAACAAATATGAAAACAATCCCACAAAGTTCTGGCAAGCAATTCACTCACTCTGCCACCCAGGTAAAGCTACAATCCCAGAACCAAGAACCAGTAACCTAAGCGTGAGTATTGCCTCACAAATCAACACCTCCTTTATAAACACCATCCTCTCCTTAGTTACAGGGAACAATTCCACCCCACCATCTCTTCCACCTAATGTGGAAACTAACAACAACTCTTTTGACCTCAAACCTGTCCCAACTAACACCAGAAGAACAATGCTGAAAAAACTGAAACCTTCTTCCTTAGCAGCTTACCAACTCCCCAATGAGTACCTCAAATGTTCAGCTGATGCCATAACTCTGCCTATCTCCATTCTGGTAAATAGGTCTATAACAGAACAATATGTCCCACAATTATGGAAAATTTCCTATATCGCCCTTCTACATAAAGGAGGAACATCAACAGAATGAAGCAATTACAGACCCATAGCCATCCTTTCCCCCTGTGTCAAAATTCTGGAAAACTATATCCACACTCAATTACTACATTACCTGTTATCTCACAACCTTATCTCTCCCTCCCAACATGATTTCAGACTGAAACACAGCACCACCACAGCCCTAATTAATTTCTCTAACACTATCAATGAACTGAGAAATTCAAACCAGCAGATAGCATCAGTCTTCCTAGACATGTCAAAAGTATTCAACACGGTCTCCCATCAGAAACCCCTTAGTACTCTTGCCTCACTAAACCTATCAAAGACTTCCCTTTCCTGGTTCCTAAGCCATCTTTCTAACAGACAACAAGCAGTTTGATGGAAATCTGAACTCTCACCACATCTGCCTGTCTCAGTCGGAGTCCCCCAAGGGTCCATACTAGGACCCCTTTTTTCACCATCTTTTACAATGATCTAGCCTCATCCACAACACATGCTAAAGTAGTTCAGTATGCAGACAATTCAACTTTAATTTGCTCAGCAGATACCTTAACAGACCTCCAAATTGTAGCTCAAGTTTTTAATGATATAGAAACATATCTAAGTAAATCACAACTAATCCTCAACCCCAAAAAGATACAGTTAATGCTATTTGCCAGTAGCAAACATTCACCGACCACACCTCCTTTCACCATTCTCTCAGCAAACAACACAGTCATCCAACCAGTTAAGTATACAAAACTCCTTGGCGTGACAATCTGCAACAAACTCAGATTTGATCAACACACAGACATCACAATTAAGAAAGTTCACATGAGACTTGGCTGACTGTACAGAAGCACGCCATTAATCACTGACAATACCTGACTAGCCATATCCAGAACCTTCCTCCGCTCTATGCTCCTATATGCTTTCCCCCTCTTTACCAACTTAAAAAAAATCAGACTTAACCAAATTGGAAACCTGCTACAACAAAATAGACCTCTTCGCAGCCAACCTTCCCCACCAAACCCACCATTGTATTGCTCTACATAAATTAAATTGGCTTGAGCTACCTGACTTTCTTCATCTCTACCAACTTAAATTCACACACAATATCATCTTCCATCCTGACAGTTGCCCATCCCTCAAGGAACTTGTTGTTCCCTACTCATCCCCACGAAGTTGAAGATCTGCAGACAGAAACTTTCTCACAGTAAACAAAGCTAACAACACTCACGGTAAAGCCCTATTCTCAAATCAAATACCCAAATTATGGAACTCTCTACCCCACGCCCTCCAAAACACAGCAGGATCTACCAGTTTTAAACCGCTACTGTTTGAACATCTATCCAAGAACTGGCATTGCTCCAGTGCCAAACCTGACTGACAGGATATCTATAACTCTCTCAACACACTGTCCACTCCTTATCTCATTTTCTCCCTATCCTCAGTGTTTATTACTCCTCAAAAAAATTTATATATATATATATATATATATATATATATATATATAAAGGAAATCTCATTTGTTCATAACTATTATTTAATATGTACACAGTACTAATTTTATTTTTCTCACTGATCTTCACTGAAATGCTTGTGTGCTTTTCTTTTTGAACCTGTACCTACTAGAAAACTGTACTGAATACTACTTTGTATAGACTAACTAGATGATGTGTATTCTCCATCTTACTGTATGTATAGTATTATACTATGTAAATACTGTATTATGCTTATATTTCTGTGGAGCTTTTCTCCCCGGGCCTCTGCTGAAAATGGGCTTCTGGCCCAGTTGGACTTTCCGGGAAACAAATGTAAACAAATGCAAATGAATAAATAAATACATTTAGATATGCTACCAATACACTTAACTCCATATGAATAGCTGGAGTCATTTCTGGTCACATTGCAAGTGCTGACTTTTGACTAACATCAAAGGTTGAAATACTACAAATTTCATGATCTTTAATTCTTACCTGACTTAGGAATGGAGTCCTTTCCTGATATAGTAAACCAAAAGATTTGGAAAATTAAACCAATAGAAATGATCTAATGTGTTCCTTTTCTTATTCAGTTCTAGAATCATATCAACTAAACTCAATATTTGATCTGCTTTCCCTATTGCCTATTGTGTTTTCCTCCAGAGTTTTGACACACACATGTGTAGTCCCATCTCAGGTCCTCTTGAAATTGAAATTATTGCCTTATCTCAATCCAGGGCTTGAGTCTTCCTCACACTGAAAACTGCTGCCATGTTCTAACTTTATTCTGCCTCATAAACCACTTCCATACAACTTTCTGTTCAGTCCTGTCTGCTGCCATCTATTGGTAACATCGATGTCCTCCAGTCTCTATTTTAATAGACACTTAAGAAAGAGTCCTTTCACAAACTTTTGCAAGGCCTCTGGCAAGGATGACTTCCCTCATTCCCTATGGCCCTCTAATAACATTTCTATGGTATCAATCTCTTGGCTGTGCCTTCCTCCTCCTCACAGATCATTTTCTTCCATATCACATCATATCATATCATAGCATATCAAGGCTTTACATACAATGACAGAAAGGACATCTGTGGGTATTCCCAGACCTCCCTTCTCCCTAGGTGATTTTACAGTTTCCCAAGTCACCTGGTATTTACTGCCTTCCCACAAAAATTTAGGCATAACCTGCTTAGATTTCTCCAGGTAAGCTGATGTGATTAGCCACCAGTAGCTTCAAAAATTTCAACATCACCTTGAAACAAGTCTGTCTGCTAATGACACTTTTATGGCCAGATCTACACATATCAACAAAATGACCAACATTTCCTAAATTTTTCAAATACCCTTGTTGGCTATGCAAGCTCTACCTTCATGACTATATCCATACCGCTACACACACACACACACACACACAAACACAAACACACACACACCACAAGCACACACACAAAGTACAAAGGAATAAGGCTCTGACCTGTTAATAAGTTGCTTCCTGTACCCATGGTGTACGATTCGATTCATTCAAGCAAGTTACTTAACCAGAAATTGCTCCTGGGTCAGCCCTGAAAAGAGACACTTGTGTGCAGTGGACTTACCTGGCTAACAAATGCATACAAAATTGCTTTTAAGTTCTATGTTTATCATTTTCAGTTCACTTTTTCAGGATAGAGTGTTTAGTTTATTCTTATAGACAATATGTTTCTTCCTTTTATTGTATAGTTTGTTTATACTAGAATTTCACTATAGGGGTTTCTTGCTAAACTTTGCATTGTATTTATCTTTGGGAACAATACCTCAGTGCAAGCATTTATTTGTGTATAAAAAACTGTCTGCTAATGGAGCAGTGTGTGAGACTGGCTAATGGTGGGGTGGTGCTTACATTCATCCAGTTTTCAGCATGCTGTAACAAATTTGCCCTTGAACAGTCTCTAAAGACAGTAGGGTTTAATGGTAGAGCAAGATTAACATCATTGTGAATATTACTGAAGGATGGCCGGATATAACCAGTGATAGGGCAGCTGCAAGTGTAGGGCATTGTGGATCATATTTGTGAGGAGTAGGTCCGATATTTTTAAGACCCTAGTTGGGATGTGAACTAGTTGTTTAAGGAGCTAGCATATGTTCTTCCTATGGATTACTGCTGCAGTAACCTAAGCTTATATAGGTTATACCCTGTTAAGGATATAACAAATGGACAGCTTCAAAAGCTTCATGGTATCTTCCATTCACCCAAACCACTTGTCAACTCAAGCTGAATTTAATAAAAGACAGGCTTTGGCAGCAAGCACTTCAGAGCTCCTCTGCAGGTTTTGGAGAATTGATGGTCGCCTAATGCTGTTCCATTGTTGGGCAGATATGTTCCCTTTGAGGGGTAAGGGTAATTTCCACATTTCTTTTTATGATAGAAAACTTTCTTTTTCTGTGAAACCTAATAAATTAAGCAAGGAAAATGTATTTTAATGACTGTCATGTGACTTTTGTTCAGTTTTAAATGTGAGCATTACATTTTTACTTTTGTGGTAAAAAGTTGTTAGAACTTATTTTAAACTATTTCCATGTGGTAAAAGTTGTGTTGTTTGACTTTTTGGAGGTGGTGGTAAGAGTTTAAAGTGCTTTTTACTGTGTTTTAATGGGGAAAAGGGTACCTTTTTACAGCTAACTTGTTTTACTAATTGTTGCTGCCAGCCTTCCTCAGGAATCAGTTGCCTGTTTCGGCTTGACCATGGAGCAACCAGTGCGTTCCTCATGTCTTCCTTCTTCCACCCACAAAAAGAAGAAAATTGTTAAACAGCCATTGCAACCACAAGAGGCTACTAAAGTTCACCAGCCACAGGTTGGTGACTCTGCTATGGTCAGAACTGGTTCATCAGAACACTCATCTTTTGTTTTGGGTACTGCTAGTGTAGTCACTAAAGCCACCATTGAATGAGGGTTAGGCATGCCCTCTGCAGCTGTTGGAGTGTCCTTGCTGGCAAGGGAGTGCAACGTTTGTTTGTCCTAGGAGAAGGGGCAGCAATGCCACTCTGTTTAGCCAGAAAAATGTGATTATCCCTAGGGAGGTTTTTTGCTGGCAAAAGTGAGTCTGTGTCTTCAGAAATTCCTGTCAATAGGAAATAAAAACCTAAATATATGTATTCTTCTGTATCATTTACTGATGACAGGAGTAATTTATTGGGTTTAGCTAAGGGCTTAGTGGAGGCACTTGACCCTTCCTGTATGGCTGTTTCTGGTAGAAGATAAAGGGAGTCTTCATTGTTGAAGACATTCAGGAGATTGAACATCAAAATTAGTGTGAAGGGACAGATTTTGTTTTATCTCCACATATTTCTGATAGAGATTATGAGAAGATTGTGGTGTTGTTCAGTCCCTTTGAGGGATTCCCTTTCTGTGAAACTATTTCCAGTATGAATTATTTGTTTCAGTAGGGCAGTGATGTTTCTCAGGCCCTCAGGAAGTATTATGTTTTATTTCAGTGGCATTTCCAGAGCCTACTCCTTGTCCTCATTTTGTTTCTGCCCTGGAGGATGTTGTTGTCGTAGCCTGTAACTTGCATGACAGACATGGCTTCTCATTGTCTAACATGCATATTTGACTCTGCTGATGCCACTTCCTGGGCTGCTGTCATGGCAACTGTTATGAGGTTATTTGCCTGGCTGCATTCTTAAAACCACCCAGATGCTGTCTAAAATGAACTTTTGAATTCTCCTGTGAATCAAGAATTAGTTTTGGACCATTGGCGCATATGCTCTTGGCAAATTTGATGAGAAAGGTTTGCTGATTCATTGGATGTCTTAAGTTTTTCAGCCTTCCATCTCCAAGTTGGCCAAGGGATTTAATACCTCAATACCCCACCCAACTTCTTTTATTGAATGCAAATTTCACCTAACAATATGCTGGAAAACAAACATTTAACAAGTATGGCAGGGAGCTTCCAAAAGCTAGAGGAACCCCTCAGAACTAGGATAGTCAATTAGGTCTGTATGACTTACTTAGAAGACTTTCCCACTCCCACCTTGGCAAACCCTAAATCCATTAAGGCTACTTTTGGCGTGATAGTTTCTTCTCTCCCTTTTTTGAGCACACCTCCTAGATGCTTTTTTTCTCTCCTGTCATGGAATATTGGCTCTCTCAGTGGTGTTAGAAACTCCCCCTCCTCCTCTTTTAGGAGGATGCTTCTATTTAAAAATGTGTTTTACTCCACGTTCTAAATATTATTGCTTCTTATTTTGTTATTCCTTATTTTCCATCTGAGTTTTCTAGTAACCTAGATTTAAAAGATGCATATCACCACATTCTTAGTTCCACATTTCAGAAGTTTCTAGAGGTTTTCTGTGTCTGCATCATATCAGTTTCTCTGCATTACCCTTTGGTCTATCTACTTTTACAAGGGTATTTATAATGTCTAGCTCCTGTGATAGCCTACTGCAGAATGCAAGGTGTTTTAATTTTTTCCTTATTTCGGCATTTTAACTTTATTTGCAGTGTATTTTTTAAGGTGTCAGAGATCTCTCATTTGGGAAAGTGTTCTCCTGCAAAGACTAGGACGCTAAGAGAATACACAGATTTCTTGTCATGTGGACAGGATTGTTTTCCTAGGGTGTTTCTGAGACACCTCAGTTCAGAGTGCTTTTCTTCCACAGGAAAAAAAAAAGGATCTCTATCTAAATCTATTCCGGAGTTTTTCCACTTAGGCAAGTCTTTCATCTTAGGGAATTCCTCAGGATTCTGTGTCTCCTGGCATCTTTGATTTTTGTGATACATTTTGCTACACTCCACACGGTAAAATAATCCATAGGTACCTGTAATCTTTTTGGCTCCAACATCTACATCATTTGGGCATGTGGAAGATTCGCTGATGCTTTGGAAGCTGCCTGGCTGCTATATTCTTAGCAGGATATAACCCATATACTTTAGGCTACTGCAAAAGTGATCATTCGGACTTCTACTGTTATGGTGAGTTTACTTAGACAACTGCACTTTATGAAATCTAGGAAAGCAGAATACATACTTATTTGTGGTAGTGTAGGTTACCCAGTTAATGGAAGGATAGTTGAAGTCCCCTAGAAGAATAGCATTTGGTTCAATAGGGTGGGATTACATTTTGTTTAGATATGCCTAATGGGATGTGGGTACCTTTGTCCTGCCTTATGAGTCTTGATGTGATGTGGCTTCTTAGGAATTTGGGCATGCCATTGCGAACAACAGTCATTTTCAGTAGTGGGTCTGAGTAAGTGATAAGCACTGAAACCCAGCAATGAGGGGATGCTATTCCTACACTGAAAGCACATTTTAGTAACTGTGCATATTTCTATATATTTACAAGGATCAGGATTGCCTGTGAGGAGTGCAACTTCTTGCTCAGGCTTCTAGCATTCAGCATTACTACTTTTATATAATTTTGATTTTGTTTGACTATGCTGGTGGTCTGAGGAGACTGACTTTGCCTAAAAAAGGACATTATTGTGGTGAAGAAATCGTTGACCAATGTATGAAAACCATAAAGAGAGTGGTACAGGCCATCCTTAGCAAAGCAGGTAGGGTTGTCAACCATCTCTTCCCAGACTGATCTATATTGGACCTGCTTAAAATGACACCAATATCTAAACCAATAGTTAAAGTCAGTTATCTTTTGTTTGCATCGTGGTGTCATTCTTGGTGATGGCCAATCATCATTTGTTTGCATTGTGGTGTCATTCTTGGTGATGGTCAATCATCTTTTGTTTGCATCGTGGTGTCATTCTTGGTGATGGTCAATCATCTTTTGTTTGTATCGTGGTGACATTCTTGGTGATGGTCAATCATCGTTTGTTTGCATTGTGGTGTCATTCTTGGTGATGGTCAATCATCGTTTGTTTGCATCGTGGTGTCATTCTTGGTGATGGTCAATCATCGTTTGTTTGCATCGTGGTGTCATTCTTGGTGATGGTCAATCATCGTTTGTTTGCATTGTGGTGTCATTCTTGGTGATGGTCAATCATCGTTTGTTTGCATTGTGGTGTCATTCTTGGTGATGGTCAATCATCATTTGTTTGCATTGTGGTGACATTCTTGGTGATGGTCAATCATCATTTGTTTGCATTGTGATGTCATTCTTGGTGATGGTCAATCATTGTTTGTTTGTATAGTGGTGACATTCTTGATAATGGTCAGTCATCGTTTGCATTGTGGTGTCATTCTTGGTGATGGTCAATCATCGTTTGTTTGTATCGTGGTGACATTCTTGGTAAAGGTCAATCATCATTTGTTTGCATTGTGGTGTCATTCTTGGTGATGGTCAATCATCATTTGTTTGCATTGTGGTGTCATTCTTGGTGATGGTCAATCATCGTTTGTTTGTATCGTGGTGACATTCTTGGTGATGGTCAGATGCTGCTCAAGACTAGTTTCATAACAACCTCGGACACACATTCTGTGAGCTCCACCATATGTCTCTTCATATGATCCAGGGAAGTGTGTCTCAAGTCATTCAATCCCACATGCATAATGACTAAGTCATATGGGCATCTTGGATGAAGGGACTTTAGGGCTTTAGGGACATGGTGAATCCTGGCACCTGACAGACAGCTTGCCTTCAGACTTTCCTTTCTCAGCCTGGTGAGTGTGCATCTGTGGGTTTAACTATGGAGTCACCCATGGCTAGGACATTACTAGATGCCTTAACTATTCATCAAAAACATTTTATTATTCACAACTCATTCCCAACACTGGCATTAGAAAAAAAAATCCCAAAGAGGAGAGGACCAAGCAAAAATCTTGTGGACTTCCACAGGTCACTTCTCCTGGATCCAACGGAAAGCAGGTCATAACTGTATTATCTCTTTTATGATTAATTGGTTCATTACTCCACCATTTTCTGTTTGAAGCTAACAGCAGAATGCAATTGACCTTTTATGAAATATTAGTCTATTAATCATTCATAATGGCAATTTTATGCCAGGCTCTGTGGTGTAAGCCTTGACTATGACCCCAGATGGCTCATGTCTAAATGGCAGCATGGTCGCTGGTAAAGCTAGGCAAGGTTGGATGGAGAATGAGTTGCTATGGCTTGCCCAGTCTGAGGTGGGTATGATGGTTCCTAGTCAACTCAGCTACCATCGCAGTGATAGGTAGAGGCATCAAGCATGGAAACCAGTTTCTGGTGCAGGGAAGAGCATGGGCCATGGTTACCAAGCCTGGTTAATGTGGCCCTTGTCCATGTATGTGAAGAAGCCTGCATGCACAGGATAGACAGTCATGGATAGTCTCTGTGGTGATGCAGGTGCATGTTACCACCATGGGGTAAAGTTAGGACTTTATCAGAAAATGTCCACATTACTTGCATCCTAAAGGAAGCAAAGCTGCAAAGGTTAAGTATCAATTTCCTCCTGGCTCAGTGACAATCCAGCAGGACACAATAGTACCTTGGTCTGAGGGGAAAGCCAGACTAACCTAGGTAAGGGGATGATGGTGCATGTTAGCTGATGGGCATGGATGAAGGCACGGATATAGGCAGTGCCACAGAAAACCTTCACTGCAACCTGGATGATCACCCCTTTAGAAGGCTCACCTCATGCTGTATTGAGTACTTCCATAATATAGGGGGTTGACTGGTTTAAGTCTGATTGGGGAAAGTCTGATGGTTGGTAAGCACTGGGGGCAAAAAGAACACAGAAGAAAAGTACTGCTGATTTTATCTAAAATATTAGTGAGTATGGAACCTATCTTAGCAAGCAATGGGCATAAGGTGTAAGCCAGTCTGGAACTCTAAGCCAGTCCTGAAATCACACACACACACATGCACACACACGCACGCACACACACACACACACACACACACACACACACACACACACACACACACACACACACACACACACACAAACACACACACACACACACACACACACACACACACACACACACACACACACACACACACACACACACACACACACACACACACACACACACACACACACACACACACACACACACACACACACACACACACACACACACACACACACACACACACACACACACACACACACACACACACACACACACACACACACACACACACACACACACACACACACACACACACACACACACACACACACACACACACACACACACACACCTCACTCACAGAGGGAACATGTAACCTTAGTAGTAAATGTAAAAAAAGAGGTTTGCTGTAGAATACACGAGAAGGCTCAGTTAAGAGGAGTGCAGGGAGGTGAGCAGTCCCAGAAGCATACTAAACTGATTCATCTGTGCAAGGTGCTTATAAACACTGAAACAATAGTAGAAACATGGTAAACAGGGCATATTGGGCTGTAATATAGTTATTATCTGGAATGAGTATGTGTGTCGACAGCAGAAAGTATTACCAGTGAATGGCTAGGTAACATTCAATAGAAAATACCAAATTTGAGGATCACACGAAGAGCACTAGTACCACTCCCTTAAACCTTAGGGAAGAGACTGCAGACTAGAGGTATATGGCTAATGGTTCACAGATCATCAGAGCACCTGAAACTGAATGAAAGACTTGTCTGAAAGGTGAAGAATTATAATGTGGAACCTCTACTTACCATAATAAACTGGAGGTCAAAGAAAGAAGAAGACAGAGGTGGTAGAAGCTCATAAAAAAGTAAGATTTGAGGCGAAAGTGAGGATCATGATGAAGAAAGCTCCTACTCTTGACCCAGTCCTCATCAGCATAAATGGAAAAGAATGCTGGAAGTAAGGGATACAATAGTTAATAGTGACCATGTCAAACTGTAGCTCATGATTTCATGGACACTAATGTAAAGAACTACTAGGATATAGTATGGGTTACAGAAGGATAGACCTCTTTCTGCTGGGGATCGAGTTGAGAAGGAATACTGAGGAACAGGGTCCTCTGTCACTGCCAGAGTGCATTAAGGAAGGACTGAGTCAGGAAATGAGCCTTCAAAAAGAAGAAGGAATTTTGGTAGGTAGGGCAAGTCTACCTATTAAATGTGGCAAGAAGATCTGTTATGGAGAAATGAGGACATACAGGAAGATGTGAAGTTGTAAGAAAGTGAAAAAGTAGCTATATAAAATAGACCAATAGCAGACCACTAAGACTATTAATTTGGCTGATTGAAAACTAGAAATGAATGTAGCTGGAAAAATGAAGAAGATAAATAACTGTGTTCTCACAGTCAACATAGTTAGATTTTTATAAATGAACATGAAGGTCGATATCACTTTGCAAATGGAATGTAGGCATTGATGGAGTTAGTAAGAAAACTGTGGAGGTGACTAGGGATGATGTAGAAGAAGGCCTAAAATGACCATGGGGACATAAAGCCAGATGAATTCTCCCATTTATGGTATTGAGAGAACTGGCAGTGTTGCTTGGCAAATCATTAGAAAAATGTATTTCCTTTTTTTGGGAAATGCAGTGTGTGACTAGATAACTTGGATGGGGCAATAATAACCCTTTTTATGAAAGAAAATTGAGGAAGTAATTAGGTAACTGTATCCTGCCCAGCCTTATATCTTTTCTAAGAAAGGATATGGAAAGAATTTGGGGGGTGATGTGGGGGGTAAACTGATGAACTTCCTGAATGCATGTCATTCCCTAGATAAATATCAGAGCAAACTCATTCATTCAGCACAAGTATAATCAAACGTTCTCCTCAATTTCTGTTTGTGAGCCATTGCCAAGGTACACAGAGGGAGCCACATGGCTGTCCCGTATCTACAGTTTATTCAGACATTTGACACGATCCATAGGACATTGGTAAGAAGACTGAAGTGTATGGATGCAGAAGGCAAATTATTGAGGGGATAATGACAGCAGCAAGGTAAGGGTACCACTTAGGAAAATTATCAAAAAAGAGAATGGAAGCAACGGCATGTCACATGACTGCTGTTCTTGGATTAATCCTGCTCAGCATATCTCTGCCTGGCTTAACAATGGTGTGTCACATGACTGCTGTTCATGGATTAATCCTGCTCAGCATATCTCTGCCTGGCTTAACAATGGCATGTCACACGGCTGCTGTTCTTGGATTAATCCTGCTCAGCATATCTCTGCCTGGCTTAACAACGGTATGTCACATGACTGCTGTTCTTGGATTAATCCTGCTCAGCATATCTCTGCCTGGTTTAACAATGGCATGTCACATGACTGCTGTTCTTGGATTAATCCTGCTCAACATATCTCTGCCTGGCTTAACAATGGCCTGTCACATGACTGCTGTTCTTGGATTAATCCTGCTCAGTATATCTCTGCCAGGCTTAACAATGGCATGTCACATGACTGCTGTTCATGGATTAATCCTGCTCAGCATATCTCTGCCTGGCTTAACAATGGCATGTCACATGACTGCTGTTCATGGATTAATCCTGCTCAGCATATCTCTGCCTGGCTTAACAATGGCATGTCACATGACTGTTGTTCATGGATTAATCCTGCTCAGCATATCTCTGTCTGGCTTAACAATGGCGTGCTACATGACTGCTGTTCATGGATTAATCCTGCTCAGCATATCTCTGCCTGGCTTAACAATGGTGTGCTACATGATTGCTGTTCTTGGATTAATCCTGCTCAGCATATCTCTGCCTGGTTTAACAACAGCATGTCACATGACTGCTGTTCTTGGATTAATCCTGCTCAACATATCTCTGCCTGGCTTAACAATGGCATGCCACATGACTGCTGTTCTTGGATTAATCCTGCTCAACATATCTCTGCCTGTCTTAACAATGACATGTCACATGACTGCTGTTCTTGGATTAATCCTGCTCAGCATATCTCTGCCTGGCTTAACAATGGCATGTCACATGACTGCTGTTCATGGATTAATCCTGCTCAGCATATCTCTGCCTGGCTTAACAATGGCATGTCACATGACTGTTGTTCTTGGATTAATCCTGCTCATCATATCTCTGCCTGGTTTAACAATGGCATGTCACATGACTGCTGTTCTTGGATTAATCCTGCTCAGCATATCTCTGCCTGGCTTAACAATGGCATGTCACATTACTGCTGTTCTTGGATTAATCCTGCTCAGCATATCTCTGCCTGGCTTAACAATGGCACGTCACATGACTGCTGTTCTTGGATTAATCCTGCTCAGCATATCTCTGCCTGGCTTAACAACGGGGCAGCAGAGTAAGTTTTCTCATTGATAACCAGTTGAGAAGCCAGTGTTTTGCACGGGTTGTTGTGATGCACAAGTTGCCAGAGTAATGCAGTTGGGGCTCCATGGAAAAAAGTGCAAGGTTATAAGCTTAGCTGTAAGAATCAAGTGTTGAACTATGTGGTAAATGGAGTACTCATAGGATGACTGAAGAAAAAAGAAAGAGACCTGCATGCTACAATTGCCACTAGCCTGAATAATGGTGTGTAGTGAGAGGATAGTAGTTATAGCAACCAACAGAATTCAATATGTATGGTCAAGGTGTGGATAATAGATATGTAGGTGAAATTCTAAACTCACTATCGTTTTGATGCTCACCTGACTGCTGTATATCATTTTTAATTTGTCTTTTCCAAGGTGAGCCTGAAAAGGTTCCTGGTGGATTAGAGCTCTACCCTGGTTAACAAATATCTGTATGTATCTAATCTATATATATGTCTATATCTATATCTATCTATATCTGTATGTATACCTATATCTGTCTGTCTATCTGTCTATCTGTCTATGTCTCTATCTATCTATTTAAATTCTGTTATTCAAGGTGGTGGTGGGGCCTTTTCATGAAAGTTGTATTCCTTTCTAGAAGACTTAATGGTGAGACAGAGTAAACTGGTTTAAAGCATGTAGTAAAGAGTTTTGCAAGATAGTACATATGGGGAGGAATATGAATTACAGAGAAAGACTTGAGGCGATGGGAATGTACTCAGTGGAGGAGAGGGTGGAAGAAGCGAGATGTGACATGACTGTGCCCCAGCAGCAGGGAGGAGGTTGATGCCACATAAGGAAATATAAGGTATGGAGGATGCACAGGTTGGCACCTCAAGGAGGGATTTAACTAGAGAAATATAACTTCAAGTACAAGTTAGCTGAGGCTTGAATGTTCAAAACAAAACATCTTGTATTCTATGCAGCATTTAATTCTAAAAAATAAAATCAGTTTTTGATTCAAATGAAAGTAAAGGTTTTGACAGACTTCTCTTGTGGTGCTTGCAACTAATACACTGTTGTCTACATTGTTGAACTAGATAGGTTGATGCTCAACATGGGAAGTATGTGTGTGTGTGTGTGTGTGTGTGTGTGTGTGTGTGTGTGTGTGTGTGTGTAAAAATGCTTAAAAGACAAATCTGTGAATTTTGAATTAGATACTGCAAGTAGTAGTATAACTGAGATGACTGTGAACTTTCACTAGTATGGTTTTGCAGCCTACTGGTCCTGTATTGAAAACTTATGTGAGAGAGCAGATACATGTAGAGTTGGTGGTGTGAGTACTTGATAAAATGGAAGAAAAAAGAAATGCAAGGTAATGGCTGCAATTCAGTTGGAAGGAAATGGATAAGTAAAATATTAATGTGGGGAGATGTATAGCATACAAATTCTGGAAGTGAAGTGCTGGAGAAGGTGAAGCCATTTAAAAAAAAAGAAATTAGCATATTTAAATGAAGCACACTTACTAGTCATGTTCAGTAGATGCCAAGCATAAATCTTTCAATCCAGAAGAGTATCCTACAATAATGGTGCACTAAACATTATACCCATTTCAGAAAAGGCTGCAGACTTGTGCATATCTAATTGACATGTAATGGACAGTATCTCCAGCTGGACAAATTCAATACTGGACAGACAGAGATGTAACTTTATTGCATGAAGGTGAATATGTTTTGAAAGGATGGCTTAACAAAACTGGTCCAAGATTTTTACTGTATCATTCCAGGAGACTAGCCTTAGGTGATAACAGATGGCTGTGCCTGGGAAGAAGTTTTATAGTCATAAGCTTTCCATGATGTCATTTTTATTACCAGTAATGTTACTTCATACTCTTCCCATCCATGGAACAGGCTGTTGAAAAGGAAATAACGTTGCATAATGACTGCAGTTAGTTTGTAATCACCTTACTCGTGTATACATGTGAGAATGGTTTAAGAAGACAGCCTAGACAGTATGTGGACTGTATTAGTCTTTTATTTGGAAAATGTTTGTAATTCTGGTAGATTTACTCAGTGTGGATGAAAGTGTGTGCTACAACTGAAAAACTGAGGCAGAATTTTAGCATATTATAATATTTCAGAAATGGTAGCATCTCTTATCTTATTTCACCAGTGTATACTCTGTAAACTTTTTGAAAATAAATGGACTGTACCATTTCATATTCATCAGAATCTGACAGAGATGGCTGATCAGACTTTGAAGGAAAGGATGTAGAAAATAAACACTGATACTGAGAAAACAAGACTAATGTGGTGGTTGTTTAGTTTCAGAATTACTATTCAGATGATAGCAAGTTTATTTCCTGCAGAAATCCTTATGTCAAGAAGGCTGAGATCCCCTTTAAGCATTGTGGTCTGATAATGTTATATTAACTAAAGTGATTGTGTTGTTTAATGCCTCATTGCCCAGATGTGTACTCAAGCCTCAATACCCACTTATCAGGTTAATAACAACAGACAGGAAAATGACTACTAAGAACTGAAAAAATGATGTTACATCTTCATTTTCAGAATTCATAAATGTCACTGTTGTGCATCAAAAAGAAATGTTGACTGTTATGACGAAAATGAACAACATAAACACAAAATAGAAGTACTGGATAAAATAGAACTTATTAATAGAGAAATATTCATCTTTGTTCAGTGATCTGTTTATAATGTTTGGCTGTTTAATGAATCTTAACCCCTCCACCAATCAAAACAAACCCCTATAAAAACATTGCCACCTCTTTCAACACTCACTTCACACAAATCATTCTATCACTAACAAAACAACACAATCCCTCTCCCCTACCCTCTCCAACTACACCTAGTAACCTGCCCACTGCATTCACTTTCTCTCCTATCCCTACCTCCAACATAAAACAACTCTTATCAAAACTGAAGCCCACAAAACTAGCAGCTGACAACCTCTCAGCCGAGTACCTTAAAATTGCAGCTGAAGCCCTGGTCTACCCAGTTGCAATCCCGATTAACCAAATTTTATCTGAAAGCTATGTCCCTTCACAATGGAAAATATCCCACATTATCCCCCTCCATAAAGGTGGGCCCTCCACAGACTTCACCAACTACCAGCCCATAGCATTTCTTTCTCCTCTATCAAAAATGCTTGAGAGATGCATTCACTCTCAGGTTCTAAACTACCTCCTTACTAACAACCTCCTATCTAACACACAACATGGTTTCTGACCATACCACAGCACGACCACTGCCTTACTTGCTTTCACTAATACAATCCTTCAACATAAAAATGGTTATTTCACCTCTGAAACTTTCCTAGACCTATCTAAAGCATTCGACATGGTCTCTCATAAACAACTCATCATTGTCCTCAATACTTTATCCCTCTCTCAATCTGTCACAAACCGGTTCTAGGGCTACCTGACTGACCGCCATCAATCCATTGTTTGGCATAACCCCCAACTCCCTGTCTCAATACGTGTTCCCCAAGGATCCATCCTTGGACCCTTACTCTACTCCATATTCACTACTAATCTAGTCTCTGCTACCAAACAGGCCACTCTCATACAGTACGCAGATGATTCCACCATCATCTGCTCAGCCCACTCCCTACCTGAACTTCAGAAGACCACACAGGAAGCCTTTTACTCAGTTGAAACTTGGCTTTCAGATGCACAATTAATACTTAACCCAAACAAAACAAAATTCCTCATCTTCCAACCCACCAAACACAATCTAAACACCCACCAATTTAATATTAAAGCCAATGACAACACCATTATCCCCCAACAGACCACCCCAAACTACTTGGAGATGAAATTGACAATAACCTCAAGTTTGACATCCACATCTCATTAACCATAAAAAAGTACAAAAAATAGGAGCTTTATACAGAAATAGGCAATTCCTCACCAAAACAGCCAAGATTTCAGTTGCAAATAGCAACCTTATCTCCACCCTATTCTACGCCTCTCCAATATTTACCAACCTAAGGCAAAGTGAGTTAGGTTAACTCGAAGCTTGCTACAACAAAATAGCAAGGTTTGCCACAGGCACAAACTACTGTAGCCACAACTGCACCTCACTTACTGAACTAGGCTGGCTAGAACTCCCTCACTTCCTTCAATGGTACCAACTCTCACTCACCCACAAACTACTAAATCATCCTGTAAAAGTTCCCTCCCTCCAAAATCTACTCCAACCCTATCATACCACCAGACCACTACGCTCCAGCAACAAAAATCAATTACAGGTAACTAGAATCAGAAACTCTGCTGGAGAAGCTCTCTTCTCCTACTCCATAGCAAAATTATGGAATACCCTTCCTCACAATATAACTTCTGTGTCATCACGCACTAACTTCAAGGCTGCTCTAAAATCTCATCTAAAAGAGCACTGGACATACCCCAGTAACAAACCTCAACATCTCTACCCCAACCTCTCTAATCCCTTTCTTCCACCCCCTCTAATTACCTTCGGATTGCAGCCAAATCGATTGCTTGTAAACCTATATCTCAGCTGTAATCTTAGCCACTGTTATTCAAGGGTAATAGCTGCTAGCTCAGCTATTAAAATACTTGCTAGTCTTTATGACACCAATGATATAAGTGTTGTACCATTTAACTAAATACTTAATTTCATTTTGAACTATAACTGTTTACTACTATTGTTAAACAAAATCTACCAATACTTCTTGTAACTTGTAATTAATTGTTGTTTTGAATTGTTGTTTTTATTATGAAGCTTTTCTCCCTGGGCCTCCGCTAAAAAAGGACCTGTGTCCAGTCGGATTTTCCTGGTCAACAAATGTAAATAAATAAATAAATAGTTGGGAGGGTGGTCTAATGGTTAAGGTGTTTGCTTTACAAATACAAGGTGCTGGGTTTCTCACAAGGGATAACTGGCACGGTTTCAGTCTCACAAGCGATAATTGGCTAAGCTTAAAATGGCTCGCAAGGGTAGTTAACTTAGTACCAATCTATGAATCTATATAAATATAGATATATATATATATTAAGATTTGATGTAGACATTTGTGTAAACAGTTATTTGTTTTATTTTGTTAGTCTGTCTGTTCTTGTCTATAATCTTTCAGTAAACATATTTAAAAAAACAAGAAGGCTGGGATCCAAACTGGACTTGCTTGTGTCCAGATTTGAAAGCACCAATCCAATGAAAAGAATAAGCTCAGAAACAATTTTTTGATAAGCATGCAGAATGAAGAAGTTTTAAACTTTGAAATTAAGCTTGCAGGAACATCTACAGTTATGTTAATAAACAGATTTCTGGCATAAACAAGAATTGTTCTGGCCTTGTTATGTAAACTGTGGACATTGTTCATGGTTCTTCTGTGAGTAAACAGATTGTTTGGAACTCTCTCATTTAATGAGACATAGATACTGGTTTACTACTGATTCTGCTGTCTCTGTTGAAGTTTGCATCTCTTATTAAAGTTATTAAATATTTACAGGATTTGTATGTTATTTCAGCATGTAACAGAATTTGTTTCCATGTCATTTTAGTCCCAGTACCTGCCAAACATCAAACCTCTTTTATTTGACTATCTAAACATTTATTTCCCAGCAGAACTTTTACTGTGCTGAGCCAAGATCAAACAATTAAAAAGGCCATCATCCTGACAGTAGTGAGGAGTGGCTGTTTTATGTTTTGTATTCTAATATTATATTTATTTATTTAACATTTGTTTACTGGGGAAGTCCGACTTGGAACAGAGCCAATTTTCAGCAGAGGTCTGGGGAGAAATGCTCCAGATGTATGTCTTTGTAATATTACCCATTCAACCCCATTGATAGTTTCCTGCTGCCTTTGTGCATTGGCATGCACTGATTGGTTGTATGTACTTCCACATTCAGTCCCAGTAATGCTGACGTGCTGCATGGCAGGACAGCATGTCCCCATTTATCATGCTGCATGTATACCCTCAAGTCTGCTTTGAATGTTGGCATGCTGAGGAGCAGAGCTAGCATCTCTTCCCCTGGGAAGGATGAGACAGCTTTGACAGCTGACTTGTACCTTCCCTTATAGGCTTCTCTTGTACCTGGGTTGCTAACTGAATGTCAGTCATCTACACCAGTCAGTACTTTATGGAGTGAGATAATATGTGAAACAATTCATGGACCAAAAGTATCTGTGTTAATATTTGCTACTGTCGTATATTCTTTAAATTAACTACATAGCAGCTGATCAATAATCTATAACTAATATAGTGGTAATATAATTGTGTTTGATAACTGCAACTATAATTGATTAATGATATTTTAGGAGATTTTAGTTTTGCCGAGGCTAGGAGTGCCAAATTATAGTATAGGCTGGCAAATTCAAATTTAAAATTCGGATTTATTAAAATGCTATTATACAAATCACTGTAGAAAAAAAGTTTTGGCTGATGTTAAAACCAATATAGTATGAGTAGTGTGCCAAAGTGATACATCAAAAAATAAGTTTTAAGTGACCTTTTGAATCTACTAAACATGGGAAGACTCTTTCAACCCACTGGAAAAAATATTCCAGAGGTGTAGTACCTCGTGACCAGAGAATTCCAGGGTAACTACAGGAACTTCCAACAATCCATGTGGGAAGAACATTAGGATGTTACATAGTTGTATGGTGCCAGAATTTCTTGCTAAGTAAAGTAACCCAAGAACTTTAAAAGTGATATGATACCACTGTAAAATGTTTGTAATAAAAAGTATCAGTTAATATCCAGGCTGTGGACTTCTTTCTGCACAATCTACAACCAATCAACTTCCATGTCTGGAAACCCTAGGTGAATGCAGTAACTGAGATGAGATGAGGCCAGTGGGGGCACCCCTTGTCAAAGATCCTGAAAAGTGAATAAATGCCTAAAAAATGAAATGTTCCAAAGGTATAAAGAGGATGAATGGGCAACACAAGACAGCTATTCCTGATAAACCGCAATTCCTCCCCTTCTTAACAGACTCCAGTGTGTCACCACCACAACTAGTAGGGAGACTTATGATTAGGAAGTTTGATTGTTTAAGTGTGAGAGGA